>NC_052350.1:15964337-16027405 GCF_009727055.1 Benincasa hispida | reverse complement strand
CAACCCTCGACTTCTAGCCTCGAAATCCCAAAACAACAATATTTCTCTAATAAGTTTCAAAACAACAACATTTCTCTAATAAGTTTTGAAAACAATGATATTAATATTAAAGGTCCTTATATATACTGAATATGTGTATATTAAATATGTTAATGAATTTCGTAATATTGACCACGTGTTATATTAACATATATTTGATTTATGAAAAGATAGTTTGACTTTCACTTATTAATATATGATATAATTAAAATATTAAATAGATATACCTATACTCAAGCATACAACATAAACTAAAATAACAATACTCAATGGTCGTTCATTAAAATATAGTAGTTAAATTACAAATTTGATTATTTATTTATTTATTTTTGACAAAAGTTTCCATTACAAAACTAATCTCCCAATATTGGGTTACTTTGAATTCAAATGTAGAACAAAATCATAATGGACAAATCTAATTGTCACGATTTTTTTAGTATAATTGTAGTATAATTGAGATAGAAGGATTTGAACCATACGCCTCATGATCAATAATACACTCATATATCAGGACCTCATGATCCCAGTCTTTTATTTATTTCATTAACATATTCAATAATTTTTAAATAATAAATGATTAAAATTTTAAGGGCCAATTATAAATCTTTTAACAACACAATCTTTAATAACATTTGAAACTATATAAACTAAATTGAAGTTGAGCTCAAATTTATTTAAACTAAATTAAGAATTTTAGAATCAAATATGCAGTTAAAAAAAATTAAAAGCAAAATAGTTAAAACATTTCTTCTAAAATATGTCCATTTTCACCTTAGAAAGGGCTCGCAGGGACCCATCCCTAACAGGACATGGACTTCCGATTAGGCAAGAATGAGGGGAAATTTTTTTTTCCATAAACTAAAGAGTCGGAGAATGCATTCCCCATCACCTATCCCCACCCCGTTTGCCTTTTATTTTTTTTTAAAAAATTATTATAATAATTTAATTTATGTTATTATTATTATTATTATTATTAAATTTTAAATTTTATNTATTTATTTAGTATAATTATTTAATGTTATATTATTATTACATAAATATTACATTTAAATTTAAATTTTGATTGTTTAATGGTTAAGATAATGGATATATTTGAATTGAACATTTAAATTTAAATTATATATATGAAAATTTTAGTTCGTAATTATTCTCTTTTACTAGAAAACTAGAATAATTTTTTTTAAATTCAAAAATTAACCATACGGAACTAAGCATATAAAAAGATTTAGTGAGAAATTAAGCTATTTAATTAAAACTTTTCCAAAGTAGGTTTTAAGTTAATTGTTTTTTTTAAGAAAAAAGAAAAAAAATTAGACGGGGAGAATTTCCCTAAGGAGAACCCGATCCCCATTGGAAATTTGGTGGGAGTGGGAAATGATATGAAAGAGCTCCCCATCCCGGCCGTGCCGCCCGTAGACATCTATTCTTCACTCACAAGTCACACCCTCATAAATTTCGAAGGCGACAAATGAAAATAGTAACAATCCTATAGAAAATTTTCTAGTTTTCTACAACCTGTCGATATACAAAGCAAGCTCTTATGCTCTACTTTCATGGTGGTAATAGCTAATAAAGTGATCTATGCCGCAGGGTGGGTGGGCTTACCAGCTTAGGCTTACTCTCAATCCCCTCAACAACAAGGGAGCCCTTTACCTCCATAAGAGCCATCTCAACTTCATCATCTCCGTCACCACTTTCAAACTCTCCCAATTCAATTTCAAACCACCCATCATGTCTCTTCTGTGGCCGTTCTAACACTGACAAATGAGGGTCCAAACAAACACTTCTCCGTTGGTTTTCAGGGCCAAGAATTCCCACTATGGCATCAACATAATCAGTACGGAACACACTATGTCGCGTCATCTCGAACACAAAGTAAACTGCATAAGTTGTTTTAGGAGACAACATTCTGCAACTTATTCTTCCACGTATTTCAAGCCACCATACATTGAGAAGCACAGCTACCTCTGCAAACCTGATCCCACACACCCACATTAAAAAGGCAGAGAATTAGAAAAGATTGAGAATACGATTTTCTCAAATCTCATAGGCTTTGAATCTCGAATAAGGATGGTGTTCCAAGCTCCAATAGTAAGAGGTATCACACCATACGATCGAGAGGTCCCTTGCTCCAAGCATTATGCATTTCTTACCACTCCATTTTTCCAATGACAAGCTCTGTATCATACCAATGATTCATCCCAATCAACTTATGTCCATACAAATAAAGTGCACAAAAACTTCACCATTAATCCAACAAAAGATATATATATATTAAACAGAGATTTTTTTCTTCATGTTAGATGATATAATATTAAATTCGCCTTCACCTACTAGCTTAAGTTTTTGGATCGGTGATTTAACAGTTTTTTTAGTTCACTAGCTGGGAATTAAAAATAATGATCTACAGCTAATTGTTCCAATTATTCCAATTTAAGATGTCACCACCTAATTGTTCGATGAATTGTGAAAAGAAGTTACGAATTTAAGACAACAAAAAGTGATGCTATACAATGAGAAGAACAAGTTTTGAAGCCCAGAAGAAACGGACTAGGAACATAGAAACTCCAGTCCAGAGGATATCAAAAGTTTCAAATCACACAAAACAATAATTAAAATACAAGTGTAGCGAACATTTTTAGAGAGAATTGCAAAAGGTACTACTTATTTTAGCCAACATTATGAAGGATATTAAGCAAGTCAAAGTAAATAAAACTAGCTCTCTTATTAATAGCCAATGAGTACATGAGAGTTTTTAAATAACAACTTTGCAACCACCAATAACAGAAATACAAGTAATTACATTTGACATATTCCTAAAAACGGGGGAAAAAAATATATTCCACGTCGATGAATTAGTAGAGAGCGGAGAAATTAAGGGAATCAGAAAGCTTACCTTGTTGCCGTCATCAATTAGAACTGGGCTGTTGCAAAGGGAGAAAAAGATTTCCTTCTTCGAACTCGAAATTGGATCAAAATTGAGGTTGCTAGTTTTCCGACGAGAAATCAAAAGCTCCCAATCGGTGGGCAGGAATCTGTCCCATACGGTGTCCGACTGCGCCGCCGCAACGAAAATCCTGGAAACTGCCGACGATCGGCAGACATCTGTTGGAGTGGTTAGCGAAAAGATTTTAGCTACGACTCCTGGCAGCGAAGAGAAATCAGAAATTTCTTCCCCCTCCGTTGCCTTCCCCTTTTCTTCTTCTTCTTCTTCCATCGTTTCAACGACAGAAGTACACTGAACTTGTTGATCTTTTTTAGGGACAAAGGATTAGTTAAAAAAATTGTATAACTCATGTTTTCACAAATAAAGTTTCAAAATTAATATATTTTAAAAATAAATTAAAAAATAATAATGTTGAAAATGTACTCTACTGATGAGCACATTCATTTTATCTTCTAAATTAAAAAAAATCAATTAATTTTAATTTTAAAAATTTGTTTACACAAAAAAAATAATTTCTACGGCACTTGTGCTTTGCTCATTTTGACATTATTTCTACATACCATAATATAATGTTGATGGAGTGAAATGACATTTGAGTAGATTTTTTAAATAAAAGAATTTATGAGTTTTGACATAATTATTTAGTTATCAATTTTGTAGATGATCTCTATTACGGAAAAAAAAGTGCATGATCAATCTTCATTTTTGTCCATAACTTGCTTTTTTTTTTAAAAAAAAAAATTAAAATTAGGAAAAATTTGGAAAATTTTACTCTTATTTGAGTTAAAAGATACAAAAGTCGAAGTTTACAAAATAGAAAGTTTAGAGTAAATTATTAAACCTTGTGAAATTTAGATTAAAAATTGCAAAACATGATTGTGACGGTCAAAACAAACATAGTTCAACTGACATTCTTTATGTATTAATGATCAAAAAGTTCATGATTCAGATCCTCCCACCTTCATCATTGTATTAAAACAAAACATAGTGAGGACTATCTACGACTTTGTGTTAGTTATAAAAAAATTCAAGAAACTATCCCAACAGGAAGAGAATAGTTTCTGAGTTTGGTATGTGAAAGAAACGTACTAAATAAAAATTAGCAACAATCAGATTGAAATTTACTATACAGTTTTTCTAAAACTTCTCTATATATACAATAAAAAGCAACGTTTTTGGATGTCCTATGATGACGCTAAAAGTAATAACACGGTTTTGAAGTTCGCCAAAGTTCATCTATACAGGGTTGATTTTAGGCCTAATCTCTATACCCTGAACAACGAGGCTATTCTTGGAATCATTACACCTAACCTCCTTCAGAATGATTTCAACTTCATCATCTCCACCATCATTATGAAACTCTCCCAACTCGGTTTCAAACCAGCCATCATGTCTCTCCCTTGGCTCTTCCAACCTTGACATGTTGTTCATAGGTAGATTGCTCCCTGCCCGTGTCACACGTCGGCGTCGTTGATGAGTATCGTCCAAATAAGGGTCCAAACAAACGGTCTTCATAGAATGTTCACTACCAACAATTCCCACAATGGCATCAACAGGATCTATATTGAATCCGAAGTATCTACGTTCCCTCATCTTGAACACAACATAAGCTGCATAAGTTGTTGCAGGAGACAACATTCCACTGCTTATCCTTCCACGTATTTCAAGCCACCACACCTTGAGAATAACTACTACTTCACCAAACCTGATTTTCACAACCACATTGAAAGGCAAATTATCAAAATTGGGAGGAAAAGAAACAAAAGATAAAGAATGGGACTTGAGCCAATTGTTTAAAGTTAAAACCTTGACTCAGGATGAGATTCCCAGGCCCAATACACAGAGGTATCATCCCAAACAATAGAAAGGTCCCTTGCTCCAAGCATTATGCATTTCTTACCACTTTGCTTGTCCAATGAAAAGCTCTGCTACACATACCAACGATTGAATCCACTTAATTTATTGCATACAAAGAGAAAGTGCAGAGCAGCTACATTAATTCAACAGCTGACAAAAGGTATGCATATAAACATAATGGCTTTATATATAGAACTATATGGTTTATACTTCACAATTCAATTAGATCTGCACCTGAAATCGGGGCCAGGCCAGCGGATTAACATTTCTTGTCCATTCAAGCTCAATACGTCAAAGATAATAGAGAACAAGTTATAAGCATAGAAACCGAAGTATAACTTAACCTCAGAATATATAATCTACAAGTGATATTTAAATGGATCACAATTTACAACTTTACAGACATCCAAAGTTAAAACCCTTCTGCCCTTATAAAAATTTCATATTCTACAAGTTTCTTAAACTTCAGACATAACAGATATTTTTAAAAGTGGATTTTCGACATCAACCATTCATTGAAATGCCAGTGAACACTGCTAAATAAGAATTCAAAAGTTTCTGTAGGAATCCAAGCATAAGTATGGTATGGTAAAAGAGGAATTATAATAAAATTAGGTTTAATGTTTTTGGAATTTGATTGAAATGTATTTTGTGAGACTAACCATTCTGGAAAGTATTGGTTTTGTTACAATACAGAGAAGGGCTTTCTATGATGGCAAAGGCAGGAATAAGAGTTGTTTCTACCGATCATTCATCCAGCTCCGGCCACCACCAATTTAGGAATCGAATGAATTGGAAAGCTTACCTTCTTGCCGTCATCAATGAGCAGTGGGCTATTGCAAAGGGAGAAAAAGATATCCTTCTTTGAACTTTTAATTGGATCAAAATTCAGGCCACTAGGTTTTCTCCGAGAAATAAAATCGTCCAAATCGTTAGGCAGGAATCTGTCCCACACGATATCGGACTGCGCCGCCGCATGGAAAGCCCGGGAAACTACCGACGTCCTGCAGGCATCGAATGGAGTGGTGAGCGACAATGTGTTTGCTATTACTCCTTCCGGCAGAGAGGAGAAATTGGTTGGTCCTTCGTTCCCTCCATCGTTTCTTCTTCCAGTTCCATCCTCGTCCATGAATCAAAAGAGTGATTCATCTATTTTACTGTTTTTTCCTTTTCCTTTTCC
The DNA here is from genome assembly GCF_009727055.1 of Benincasa hispida. NCBI lineage: Eukaryota > Viridiplantae > Streptophyta > Magnoliopsida > Cucurbitales > Cucurbitaceae > Benincasa > Benincasa hispida. Next base: position 16,021,382 of record NC_052350.1, on the reverse strand, counting down.
TTTTCCTTTTCCTTTTTCTTTTTGGTGGCAAGGGGATGAGGCTACATCTAGATCTCATACTCCTTTCCTTTTAGCCAAATATATATATTTCAATTATTTTTCCCGCAAGGGATAGTTTTATTTCAGTGAAATTGTCATAAAGCAAAAACAACAAAGGGAAGACCTCAGCTCGTGGTCCCGGTTAAAACCAACAAAAACGATAAAAGCAAAAACAAAATCAAGAATAAACTACTATTGGGGTTTTTGTTCGGATGACTTGTACCAAGTAAAAATGGTTCAAGCTTCAAAAGCAATGAAATTTGGTCTTATGTTTATATAAGCAACGTGTGAATTTACTACTTTGACCCCAAAAATCTCGCTTGACCTGACCTAATAGTCTGATCGCTCTTGCTTCTCGGTCAGGTTTCTCACTCTCTTTCCTCGATCTTGCTTCTCTTCTATAGATCTCACTTCTCTCTCCTCAATTCACCATTTCTTTTCATTTCACTTCTTGATCTCAATCTTCTCTCCATCTTGATTTTTCTTCTGTCTCCTCTCTTTAGATCTCACTTCTCTCTCTTCAATTCATGCTTTCTCTTCACTTCACGTTTTTTCTTCTGCTTCCCATCTCGATCTCGCTTCTCTCTTCCTCTCTCTTCTTTGGCTCGCTCTTTGGTCTTGCTTCAAACTTTGGTTCGGGGGGAGAGAAGAAAAAGAAAAGAACAAGGCAGAAAAGATATAGAAAGAAAAAGAAGAAAAAGAAAAAGAAAAAGAAAAAAGCAAAAGAAGAAAGAAGAAGAAGGCAAAAGAAGAAGATGATGAAGAAGAAACATGCAGAGGAAGGAGGAGAAGAAGCGGGCAGAAGAAGAAGTGAAAAAAGTTGGAAAACGAAGGAGGAAGAAGAGTCCTTTAGAGGTTACAGTGGTAATTTCACAAGTAGATGATGTAAGCAAAAATCCATTTTTCATTTGTTTTATAAATTGAGGTCAAATTTCATTTGGACCTTTTATTTTGGGTCATCCATCCCATTTTTCCAAGTTCCACATCAAACATAAACTATAGTAGTAACACAACAGGATTTTCATGATCTATAGGTCTCCCCGTATAGTATAGAACTCGCACAATAAAAGGAGAGGATTTGTTAGAGACTAAAATCAACGCCAAGAATAAACAATCCTCTCATTTTTGTCTTCATCCACAAAGACAAAAAAATGATTGGCCTACAAACTAGAAATAGTTGGACGAGACACTAAAGGAATCAAAGGACACAACAAAACATATTGTAGAAGCACAAATAGAAAAATAGAAAGGGTTAATAGAAGAAGGTCAAATTGCAAGGTCAACAACATAACCCAAAATCTACGAAAGAAGGGATGCCAATGTCATGACTGTATTTCTTCAACAGTGTGACATTATGATTTCCATTCATGGATCATGATCAACCTTAAGGGAAACTTTGTAGCTTCGTCATAACGTAGATGAGGTTCTTTTGGTTTTCAATTGAACTTAACTCATGCGGAATTGAATTTCATTCGGCCATACACGTCGCCTATACGTGCATTTTTCCTCATATGCAACTCTAGCCGACTTGCCTCTGTTCTAGGCCAAGTCCTGAGGCTCAACCTTGTCCATATCCTAAGTTAAAAGTTATCACAATGTAACACCACATCTTTCTTCCTTATCTTGGTTCCCAACAACATGACCCCTACACTTCTACATCACTTTGAAACTTCATGAGGATGAGTTCTGACTCACCCCGCTCCAAAAATTTCCTACCTAACCCAGGACGTGACATGCTAACAATATATTTCAATTAGATTATGAGATCCATTGTCCAATTTTAATTAAAACGAAATAGAAATAAACTTTATAAATTCAAATCCATAAAATTTTTAGTAGAGTTTCCCTAAAAATTTAATAAAACAGACCTGCAAATGAAGTTTATAAACACTTGGAGAGAACTTATTTTAATCTCCAATTTTATCACAAATGTGCTTCATTGCACACATCCCCTGACCTGTTTAGATTTTCCAACCATAAATAACTCAGACATTTAAGATCTGGATACAAAAGCATTGTGATTTACAACCTACCAATACACCCAAATTGGACTATGTCATTAAAAGATAATAATTACTCAAACTACAAAACGAAGCATCTAAAAACGAATGCACATACAAAATGATTTGTGGTCAACGAGGTGGTGACAGATGTCAATCTCGATAGGTTGGCTGGAAACTCAATTGCTACTTAGTGAAAGGAAATTAGGAAGAAAGGGTCACCTTAAAAGCCGAATGAGTAATAAGTTAATTTAAGAAACAACTTTTAGGGAAACCCACTTTTTTCTTTTCTTTAGAAATGGAGATTAAGCTTAGCGTAACACTATGAACTTAATACTTGGCATGAATATAACAGCGTAAGGGTATGCAATAACCATAACTAAAAAAAACATATATATATATATACACACACATACACACACAATCAAGCTACAATAAATTCATTACTAGACTTACCAAATCTCTGTCTGTTTTGGTAGAGTAATTTCTAACGCACTGTTGGGGTTTGTGTTCTAAATCTCTTGGTTCTTGTTGTTTTTAAATTATATAGACAAACTATTTATTTAATAAAATAAGGAGTTCTTTTATTTGACATTTAGATTGCGTTAACTCAATCCAATAAACTAAGATCCAAGGTTATTTTATGTAGCTTGAATAGTATGCGGTAGGCATACAAGCGAATCATGTTCAAGTAATAACTTAAATAGTTTGTAGTATATAGATAAAGTTGAGTGTCTTATCCTAGTGATACTACGAATATGACTCACTTTGTAAATATTACAAGAGTTGCAAGTATTACAAACGATCTAATCCAAATTGTTCATGTGAAGATATGCGAATGAGGGTATCCTATACAAAGAGTTTGTATAAGACCAAACTACGAAATGATTAATCTCTCTTTATGACACTATTGATTGAAGAGATTAACATTTCATATGATGATCATAAGTAACTCGACCTCAATCTTGAGTGAGTTATGGACTCCTGTCTGTGAGGACAATTCTTTGATTTGTATGGGTGAGAGTGACCCGAATCGCCGACTCAATAACCTACTATTTTAGAGATTTGTTCGAGTAGGGAACTGGAAACATAGTTACACAAGATGGAGTTCACTCCTTCCCGTCTTTAGGGTAAGTAGATGAATTGCTTCTTTAAGTGCTGATTCCAAGTGTTAAGCAATGAGGTCTCACCCTTTCATTGGCTCGAGAGGAGTTTAGTTTATGGTTGGACTATAAACTGATTGTTCATTAGAGGGATCAATGATACTTAAAGAGTAAGAGGTATTATAGGGGTAGAACGATAATATGACCCAACTGTAATTACGAGCAATTCGTGAAGGTTCACGTAGAGTGAAATTGTGGGTCTTTAGTCATAGATAATGAATATTAATTAACATGATTGAAGAGTTTAATTAGTTAATCTCAGATCATTGGAGCTTCTAATCTGCGAGTCTATTAGGTCCCCTGCAAGCTCATTGAGGGTAATAATGAGGAACATTTGTTTTTGAAATAATTTGAAATGTTCAAATTAATTAAGGGATTAATTGTATATGATGCAATTAATATAACGTATATAAATATATTATAATATAATTTATTTTAAATGAGATTCAAATTAAACTATATAATATGAGATAATAATAATTTGTATATAATATGAGAGAATATTATTTTTTAATGAGATTCAAATATTAATTAATATGAATGAGATTCATATTAAAACTATAGGGTACGAGAAAGAAACATATTTTAATAGGAATCAAATATAAATTTAATTAAATATGTGATAATTAATTAATTAATTATATATTAAATTAAATTTAATATATATAAAATTAAATAAATAATTTAAACAAGATAACTCACATGGGGAATTATCTAATATGTGTGTGAGGACTCCTCCTCCAGTTAAAATACATTTTTCTCTCTGAATTGGGCGTGGATTGTAGAGAAAAGATACATGTATTTTGGTATTCTAAAAAAAACTCTCATATTCTTTGAAGAAATTCCAAGAACTTAAAAAAAAAAAGTTTTTTGCGAGAAATTTTCTTATTTCTTCCCAATCTTTCACAATATCATGGATCCCATCATCCGTTCCTTGCCAGAGAATAGCGGGGAAGATACTAATGGTAGTGTCCCATCGATTTTGTACGTGGAAGGAGTGCTTGCAAAAGAAATACCAAGAAGACAATCTTCAAGGGTGGGTTTCTCTGTCTTTCTATTTTATGTTTTTCTTATACTTAGCATGCTTAATACTAGTTAAAATGTATGCTTATCCTATACTGCATCTATGCATATTTATTTCTCTGATTTTCTCGAATTCCATACGATTTAAAAAATAGTGGCACCAACATTCACGCGCTTCTATACGGGATTCAATTCTTTCACGCACAATAGAGTAATCCATGTTATACGTGCACATAGGACAATCTATAACATCTATAATGCCTCAAGTTCAAGATTTGGAATTCAGATTTAGCAGTTAATGGCCCCGAAATTCCTCTGCATCCTCTATGACTTGGGTGCTCCAGTAATGTAATGCTTAAGGTCCAGGATTTGGAATCCAAATTCGGCATCTAATGGGGCCCCGACATTCCCCTACATTCCCTGCGGCCTAGGCACACTAGTATACTATGGAGACACACTTACATAGTATGTGGATAATCACTATGAGCACATAGATCTAGTGGTTTGAAAACCCATTTCAGCTAAAAACTCATAATTGTCATCAATTTTTAGAACTTCCTTTCTCATAGTAATCCATTGATTATTATCAACCAAAACTTTCTTATCAATCTCAATTTATATGGAAAATAGTATCATCTTAAAGCTAGTTGTGAAATCGACAATTAAAGAACACAAAAAGGAACGTAGAGTAGGGGAGATCGACACATAGATATACGTGGTTCACTAACAGTGTGTTAGCTACGTCCATGGGCAGAGGGAGAACAATATTATTTCGAGAGAATGTTTTCAGAATTACATCAAGAACGACGCCTTTAGGTTAGAGAGTTTATATATCACACTGTTCTAAACCCTAGGGTCAAAATCGTAAATAATTGCAAATAAATAAATATGCTGAATATAAAATTTGAATAGGTTTCGGGGGCGAACCCCCACCAGGGCATGCCGCCCCTATACTCTGGCTCAGCGAGACCCCCGTACTAGGTTGTTCGAAGCAAACAGATTCAAGGCATTTCAACAAATCTCCACCTTGACTTGAATTCTCTCCCAGATAACAGATGTATCAAATGCAACATAAATCAATATCGCCAGACGTACCCAGACTTCTCCCTCATGCCTCAAAGTATCCCACAAAGGAGACCACTAACAATTTAAAACATTCAGCAAGTCCAAACAATGTTGGAACTTGCCTTGTGGAACCAGTTTGGTGAACATATCAGCAGGGTTATCAACAGTACTAATTTTCATCACTTTAACTCTCTGCTCACCTCTTAAGAAGTAATATCTTACATCTATGTGCTTAGTTCTCTCATGATGAACTTGATCCTTGGCTAGGCTTATTGCACTCAAACTATCACAATATACAACAACTTGATCATGATGTAAACCAAGATCACCAACTAACCTCTTAAGCCATATTCCCTCTTTAGCAGCTTCTGTCAAGGCCATATACTCTGCTTCAGTAGTAGACAAAGTAACTGTAGGTTGTAAGGTTTCCAACTAACAACAGAACCACCCAGAGTGAACACATAGCCAGTTATAGACCTTCTACTATCAAGATCTCCAACATAGTCAGAATCAGAATAACCAGTCACCAAACACTCTGTGCAATTCCCATAAACAAGACCAACATCAGATGTACTTCTAAGGTAACGAAAAATCCTCGTAACGGCTTGCCAATGCTACTTTCCAGGTTGACCCATGAACCTGCTGACAACACTAACAACATGGGCAAGATCAGGACTAGTACAAACCATAGCATACATCAAACTTCCTACTACACTAGCATAAGGAACTCGAGACATGTACTCCTTCTCAGCTTCAGACTATGGTGAAAACTCAGATGTCAAACAAGCATTTACAGCACTAGGAGTATCTATAGGCTTAGCTGATGACATACAAAATCTGGACAATATTTTCTGAATATATCCTTTCTGTGACAAGAAGAGCTTATTCTTACCTCTGTCCCTATAAATCTCCATACCTAGAATTTTCTGAGTAGCACCCAAATCCTTCATATCAAACTCAGCACTGAGAAGATTCTTCAATTTCAGAATATCAGACTTGGACTTTGCAGCTATGAGCATATCATCTACATATAAAAGTAGATAAATCATCGAACCATCATCAGCTTTGTTGTGATATAACAACAATCATATGGACTTCTGTTATAGCCAAGTCTAATCATATAGCTGTCAAATCATTTGTACCACTGCCTTGGAGACTGCTTTAACCCATACAAAGATTTCTTCAACTTGCAAACATAATCTTCTTTACCTGGACACTGGAACCCATCTGGTTGGGTCATATAAATCTCTTCCTCCAACTCTCCATGTAAGAAAGCTGTCTTCACATCTAGTTGTTCAAGTTCCAAATTCTGATGTACTACTATAGCTTGTAACACCCTTATAGAAGTATGTCTGACTACTGGTGAGAAGATCTCATTATAATCAACTTCTTCCTTTTGTGTGAACCCTTTAGCAACAACTCGAGCTTTATATTTAATGCCCTCTGAAGGTGATATTCCCTCATTTTTTTTGAAGACCCATTTACAAGTGACAATTTTTCTCTCCCTTGGTTGTTTAACTAACTCCCAAGTCTGATTTTTGTCAAAAGATTCCATCTCATCCCCCATAGCAGCAAGCCATTTAGCAGACTCACCACATGACACAACTTCTCTATAGGTGGATGGCTCATGAGGATCCACCTTTTCAGCAACCTGCAATGCAAAAGTAACCATATCTTCAAAACCATACCTCACAGGAGGTCCAACACCAACTCTTCTAGTTCTATCACGAGCTATACTTGGTTGATCTACTCGTGATCTAGAATTCTCAGGCAAATTAACTTCTGACGTTCTAGGCACATTAATTTCTGGTTGCACATCAGTTTCTGTAGTAACGTGTTGATCTTCTCTACATTGATGTTGTAATTCATTCACAGCTGACGTGAATTGCATCTTCACCTGTTTATCAACACTATTACTTTCTCCCACATCACGTCACAAAAGGCTTTACATTTGAGTTAAGCATGGAATTTTCATCAAATATCACAATCCTACTAAGTATGACTCTATTCTCAGAAGGTGACCAAATTCTATATCTCTTAACTCTATCCCCACCCTTTTTAGCTCTTGGTTCTAATTTACCCTCATTAACATGATAGTAGACAGTACAACCAAAAACTTTTAATAAAGAATAATCTGCAGGCTTACTAGACCACACCTCGTAAGGTGTTTTACAATCAATAGCTGTGTGAGGTCCACGATTGATCAGATAACTTGATGTATTCACTGCTTCTGCCCAAAACTTTCTAGCCAACCCTGCATTAGAGAGCATGCATCTTGCTCTCTCCAACAACGTTTGATTCATACGTTCTGCAACCCCATTTTGCTGTGGAGTATTCCTAACAGTATGATGGTGAACAACCTCAACTTTACAGAACTCATTAAATTCATATCGACAGAATTCTAGACCATTATCAGTTCACAGCCTTTTGATCTTCTTCCTAGTTTGATTTTCAATCAATATCTTCCACTGCTTGAAATTCTTGAAGGCTCCACTTTTATGTTTCATCATAAACACCCAAGTCATTCTTGAGTAATCATCAATTATAGACAAAAAATATGTACTGCCTTCAATAGATTCAACTTTGGAAAGTCCCCAACAGTCTGAATGAATATAATCAAGTGTTCCTTTTGTACGATGAACACCTCTTGGAAACTTGCTGCGATGAAGCTTCCGAAATACACAATATTCACAAAATTCAAAATCCTGCACCTTATGCCCACAAAGAAGATCGTTTTTTGACAGAATTTGCATCCCTTTTTCACTCATATGACCAAGTCTCATATGCCATAACTTAGTCATATCATCCTTGTGAACGACTGACGATACAATAGCAGCATAACCTGTTATTATGGAACCTAATAGAAAATACAGTGTTCCACGTTTTATGCCTTTCAGAACTACCTCAGAACCCTTATAGACATACATTGCTCCACCTTTACCTTCAAAAATGTAACCCTTGCTATCAAGTACATTAAAGGATATCAAACTCTTCTTCATTAGTGGAACATGCCTAACCTCCTTTAAAGTGTAGAAGGCACCATTATGTGTTCGTATCTTGACTGAGTCGATTCTAACTATCTTGCATACAGCACCGTTAGCCATGCTAACATTCTCTCCATCTATTTGCTGATAGGTTGAGAACCACTCTCTATTTAGGCACATATGATAAGATGTCCCAAAATCAAGAACCCACACATCATCAGAATGTGGCTGTTCATTCACAATTAAAGCTAGATCTCTTTCAGAATCGATCTTGACTTCTTCAGAATCAATCTCAACTTGTGCAACAGAGGCGGATGCTTCCCTTTTGTTACTCTTTTTCTTCTTTTCCTGATTCCTTTTTATCTTAGGACATTCGGTTTTCCAATGCTCATTTTCTTTACAATAGTTATAAATATCATCTGATCTAGAACCCTTTGATTTTGAAGACCTTTTATTCTGATTCGACTTCTGCTTACCAGAATTCCTATGTCCTTTGCTTCTTGTAGTAGCTAACCTAGATGCATGACTTTCTGTAACTAAATTTCTTGCATTCTGATGGTTCTCTCTCATAAGCAACGTGGACTTTGTATCTTCTAAGGTCAAAGTTTCTTTCCCTCAAATATACGAGTCAACGAAAGTCTTATAAGACGGCGGCAAAGATGTCAATAGAATTAGGGCAGCATCCTCATCATCAACCTGAACCTCTACATTACGCAGATCTAATAAAATTTTATTTAATTGATCAAGATGGTCTCGTAGAGACGTACCTTCCTGCATACGTAAATGATACAAACGTTTCTTTAGAAACAACTTCTTGGTTAAAGATTTCATCATGTAAATACTCTCCAACTTCAACCAAAGACCAGCGACAGTTTCTTCATCTGCGACCTCGATGATGACGTCATCAGCCAAACATAGCATGATCGTCGAATGAGCCTTCTTCTCAAGAGTCTGTCACTCTTCGTCATCCACGGCAACTTTCTTTGACTTACCCGTCAGTGGCGCCCATAGCCCCTGCTGCTTTAGTAGGGATCGCGTCTTGATCTGCCATAAACCAAAACTGTTCCTCCGGTAAATTTGTCGATCTTTACGTTCACGACAGACATCTTCAATTTTCGAACAAATGCGGAAATTCGAAAAAACCCTAACAAGGCTTTGATACCAGTTTGTTGTGAAATCGACAATTAAAGAACACAAAAAAGAATGTAAAGTAGGGAAGATCGACACACAGATATACGTGGTTCACTAACAGTGTGTTAACTACGTCCATGGGTAGAGGGAGAACAATATTATTTAGAAAGAATGTTTTTAGAATTACATCAAGAACGACGCCTCTAGGTTGGAGAATTTATATATCGCACTGCTCTAAACCCTAGGGTCAAAATCGTAAATAACTGCAAATAAATAAATATGTTGAATATAAAATCTGAATAGGTTTCAGGGGCGAACCCCGATCAGGGCGCGTCGCCCCTGTACCCTGGCTCAGCGAGACCCCCGTACTAGGTTGTTGGAAGCTCCAGCAAACAAATTCAAGGCATTTCAACAAAGCATTATTTCACAAACTTAAACATTTTCTCCATCGACACTTAAAATACTCATGGGACATACTTAAAACAACTCTAAAAGTCATAATCTCCCTAAAGATTTGATGTTACTTAAAAGTGCATAAACAATCATTGGAGATTCATAATAATTTCTCAAAAGTCACAAGTAATTTCGATGAAAAATTCCATAAACTTTAGCTAAACAATAATTAATTTGTAGAATAACCATTTACTATAATTAGAACAATTCAAATTCTTCCAAAACTAAATATTCCTTGTTTTATCTTTAGTGAGCTAGCAAGGATACCTAATGGCCCTACAAATTAGAAACTCCAATGATACGAGATTAATTAATTAAACTTTATAATTAAATTAATCAACATTATTTAATTGTGGGTCACGTACTAAAGATTCACAGTCGCACTTTCGCACTAGAATATTTCTGTATCCATGGATATAGCCATTTATTGGTAAGTCAATCCTTCACGAATTGCTTGTAACTACAATTGGGTTAAATACCCCTATAGTTCACTCTTAATCCTTAAGTCCTACTGATCCATTAATGAACAACCTCTTTTTGGTCATACTATAAACAAAACCCTCTCAGGCTAATGAGAGATGGAGGCCTCATTGTTCAAGACCTAGAGTTATCACTTAAGGGAGAAATTCATCTACTTACCCTAAAGACGGGAATGAGTGAATTACATCTTATGAAACTATGTTTTTCAATTTCCTACTAAGACAAATCCTCAAAATAACAGGCTTATTGAGTCGGCGACTCAGGCCACTCTCATCAATACAAATCAAAGAACTATAGTAAGAAGTTCATAACTCACTCAGGATTGAGATTGAGTTACCTATGGTCATTCTATGAAATGTTAATCTCTTCAGTCGATGGTGTTATAAAGAGAGATTAATCATATTGCGGTCCGATCTTATATGAACTCTTTGTATAGAATACCTCCACTTGCATGCTTCCATATGAACGACTTGGATTAAATCGTTTGTAACACTTACAACTCTTGTAACAATTATAAAGTGGACCATATCCGTAGTGTGACCATGATAAGGCACCCAACCTTATTCATATACTACAGACCATTATAGGTTAATACTTGAACATGATCCACCTATATGTCTACCATAAACTATTCAAGTTACATAAAATAATGTTGAATCTTTCCTTAATGAATAATTGCATATATAAAATAATAAACCATTATTTCAAATAATTTATTAAATACGAGGTTTTAGGATATACATTCCAACACTACTGACCTATTTCAATGCTTACTATGCTTTATCCAGTCATTACAATGCTTATCTAAACAACTCGGGTGAGTATCGAGCCAACTAGAACTATTAAGCCGCACCAATGCTTCATGATGCCACCTTGAGTGTCAGGTGGTCAAGAACTTTCTCTCTCCTACTTGGACATGCTTATTGAGAACCAACGCATGGGCAACCTTCTAACTTAGGAATTTCCAAAAATCCATCCATCTAGATATATCGAGGCATGAACCCTCTCGTGTTTATGATGAGTCCAAATTTTATACCTAGTGTTAGCTTATAGCTATACCGAAACCTCTAGCCAAGGGGAAGAGTGCAACATCATGTCAGCACACTTGTGCCACCCGACACTATCCATGAGATCCCGTTCTTTATGGAAGATTCCCAAGACACTTTTCTTGAAACCTTCGCCTACATCATGACACACATGTGCCAGCTCACATGTGCCATGGGATAACTTACTTAGTTTATGAGACCTAGGAGTGGTGGATAGCTAAACACCATGACTTCTGTCAGGGGATCAATTCCAAAGAGGCAGTTTTTGCCCTTTATGCACATGGCCTAAGGTTGCACCACCCGCAAATATCATGTACATGTTGTCGGCATTGCACCTGTGCCCAACGTTGTATCATGCACCTATGACACACCGTGCATCTGCCTAGTGTTGCAGGCACTCAGTGTCTCTCGTTGTTAAGTACGTTGCCGCGTACATGCTTCTAAGCTCCTGTAAATCTCGTGTACACCTACCTACTTGCCCTGATGAGCGCATGCTTTGGAACTCTTGTGTGAGCCATCTGTGCATACCAACTATACGTGATAACCTCAAGTACATGGCATGGGTCACCTGCCCACGTCGTGCCATGTTTTGCATTAACCTCTAGTTAGCTTGTCATGTGCCAACCTGCTTGCCACGACACCTTGGACATATGTCTTGGCTAACCTAAAGTCAGCTCATTAGTGTGCTATATGTCCACTTGATATGGTTCACCTACCTATCATATGCTTCAAGGCTTGGAGGTTTTACATCTCCCTTATAGTACATTCAGAACCTCTTCTCTTATGGCACCCTTGTATATGGAATTGGCAAAGAGTCACTCTCCAGCATGAATGATTATCTGAACTTCGATTGACACGAAATCTAACGTGATTGCATATCTCATCAATATACATCTAATTCAAGCATTGCTTGTCAAAACTCTTGACGAAACCGCAACTTCCGAGGTCATGGCTTAGAGCCCCATGTGACACCCACTAAGTTTGTCATTGACACCATTAATGACATTGATGCTTCCTCTTCATGCTTATTGTTCAACTTAACATACTTGCCACTTATTTTGGCGTGTTGTTGAATGATACTTCATCCTCCTTGATTGTATCATAGCACTTCTCTCGACCCTTTGTATTTGCCTGACGTGTCGATACTTGCATATTGTCACTCTATTGTTTACACTAGTGGAGTCACAATCTACTATCTCAAGTATGATTGTGACACCAAGCAACTTTATAAGCAAAATAATGAAATAATTGATAATCATTTATTTCATTGTGTGATAATCATTTTGCACGGATGATTGATAGAAACGTCTTGCAAGTTGCCATTCATTTTTCCTTTAATTGTCTTTACAGTCTCATTTGGTCATTAGTTAGAAATTGCTCAGGAAAGTTTCTTGAGCTGTTAGAAACTTAGAACTGAACAACATATAATTAGTAATTAAATTTTAAAATTCAGTGCTTTTTTAAAAGATATATAATATGAATTTCATACATTCAAATAAAAAATCTACCGAGGGAGCTTCAACCACTTCTGTCAATGACTGTTTTTATTGACATGAAAGAATATTTTCCCGATTAAATGCATGTAAAAAAAAAAAAAGAGTACATGTTCTTTTTTCCTTTCAAACTTATATATATTAAGTAAGACTTTACTTTTAAGACCTATTGAACACACAAAAACTTTTTAAACCAAAAGTGAAGTACTTATTAGACAAAAAGTTGAAAAGTTTAAAACTTATTAGAAATTACTTTTTAACATTCAAGGATCTATTAGATAAAAAGCTGAAAGTTAACGAAAAATCACTTATAATTATTAAAGTAGATATAACTGCAAGTCTGCAACACAATTGAAGGAATTTTAAAACCATATATATAAATCAAATTAAATTGAAGTTGACGATTAAAACTAAACTAAGAATTTTAGAATCATAGAGAAAAAGATATGTAGTTTAACCTAAAAAAAAAATTTATAATAAAATAGCCAAAACATTTCTACTTTATCAACATTAAAATCTCCACTCTCACATCCCCATAAATTAACATAGTAACAATCCTATAGAAATTTGTCTAGTTTTCTTAAAACCTGTCGATATACAAAGCAAGGTATTTTGTTACTTTCATGGTGGTAATAGCAATACCATTTGTTTCCATAAAGTCATCTGTAAACAACAGGACGGCTGGATTTAGGCCTAATCTCAATACCCTCAACAACAAGGCCAACCTTAGCAGAAAAGCCTTCACCTCCATAAAAGTCGTTTCAACTTCATCATCTCCATCACCACTTTCAAACTCTCCCAGTTCAATTCCAAACCAACCACCATGTCTCTCATGCAGTTGTTCTAGCCCGGATATGTCCTGTGGCTAAGCTGTGCACTGCGGTGTTGCCGGTGTTGTTCAAATTATAAGGATCCAAACAAACACTTCTCTGGTGCTTTTCAGTGCCAAAATCCCCATTATGGCATTAGCAGGATGAATATCGAACCCATAGTAGCTATGTTGCATCATGTCGAACACAAAATAAACTGCATAAGTTGTTTTAGGAGACAACATTCTACAATTTACTCTTCCACGTATTTCAAGCCACCACACACTGAGCACAGCTACATCTGCAAACCTGATTCCTCAATCCACATTAAAAAGGTAAAGAATGAGAACAGGAAGGGAAAAAAAGATTGAGAATATGATTTGCAGAAATGTCAGACTTTGAAACCTCGAATCAGAATGGTGTTCCCATATCCAATAGTAAGAGGTATCACCCCAAGCCACCCAGAGGTCCCTTGCTCCGAGCAGTACGCATTTTACAATCTCCATTTTGTTGGATTGTGAGACAAAACTCCACATTGATGGATATATATATTTTCTTTTTGTTTGACGCAAAATAATGTCACATGTTTGACGACATTATTTTTCCCCTTCTCCAACTTGAAGTTGCATGGTAAATTTAAAGTTTGAACAATAATGGCCAATGCCCAAATTGATTTAGGTTACATTAATTTTTTTTGCCCCATACATACATACATACATACATACATACATATACATACATACATACATACATACATACATACATATATATATATATATATATATATATATTTCACGCATTAAGTTGATGATTGGGGTAGAGTGTGTGATTGGCCAAATAGAACAACTTTGAAGCAACAAAAGCACAATTCTTGTGCTGTCCGTGTGCGGTTGTGGGAAAATTTAAATACAAAGAGTATATTTTTTCTTTTGGGCTTTGGAAGTTTCTTTTTGTTGTAAATCCCAAGATACCAGATTGTGGTACTAGAATCAAATAGTTCGTATTAGGCTATTTGGGAGAAATTTGTGGTGCGAGTTTTGGAACCATTGCAATCTTCATTGTAGTAGAACCTACAGTTGCAGAAGACGGGACGTAGTCCTGAGTTTGGGGTGAACCAATATATTTTCGGTGTTGTTCTTTTTTTCCTTCTCTTAATTATTTCTATTTTATGATTGTTAATTTTTTTTTTGGCTCTAACTTGTGGAAGTGGGAATTCTAGATATAATTTAGTTTTCGCATTTTATTTATATCTAAGTATAAATTTCTAACAAGCGATATCAAAGATTTTTTTGGTTCATGAGTCATGGAATTATCAGAGTCAAGAGGTTTCGAGGGAATCATGAAATTTGATGGAAAGATTTTTGGGTATTGAAAGATGCATGTTAAGGATTTTTTAACTTACAAGAAATTGCATAAGACATTAAAGGAGAGACCGAAAGAGATTTCAGATGATGATTGTGAGAACCTGAATGAAAAAGTAGTTACAATCATCAGGATGTGTTTGTCAATGAATGTTGCTAGTCTTGTAGTCGATGAGACTAGCTAATGTAGTGAAGTTGATGGAAGCGCTTACAAATAGGTATGAGAAACCATCTGCCAATAGTAAAGCTTATCTTCTTAAGAAATATTTCAACATGCAAATGGCTGATGATGCTTTTGTTAATTCCTATATTATTGCGATTACCACTTTAATTAATTAGTTAAAATCTATTAAGATAGAATTTACTGATGAGATTTATGCTATTCAATTGTTAATGTCTTTACCAGATAGTTGAAAGACCAATTACAGTGTCTAATTCAATTGAGGATAACACTTTAAAGTTTTCTAGGATTTGTGATTTAGCTATATCTGAAGAAATTCATAGAAAGGACAGTAGTAAAGAATATGTTGTATGTGAAACCCGTATCTCAATTTCCCTACTTAAGCAGGTAATTAAGGGAATTAACTAAGTATGAGTTAAATCCTATGTTGAAGAGAAGGAAATTTCTAAGTGTTGAATAGATTTTCCTTAAGTAGTTTGGAGATAAGCCTTTACTAGTGGAATTTGGCTAAGTGTAAAGAAACCACGTGTTTGGTGTTAACGCATAAGATGAGGCTGAAGAAGAATGAAACCATGCGTTTGTAAGGTTGGACGCATGATTGGCTAATGCATTGGCAAGAGGCATTGCCTAAGTTGTTCATGCGTTGGGAATGCGTGAGCGAGAGTGGAGAGAGCGAGATGTTAAACGTAAGGCGCTAGGAAGACGATCGTGTAACAAATGAGTGACGCTATGCGATGAGGTAGGTATCGGGCTATATGATAGGCGTTAAGCACTACATGGTTAGTGCGGACGCTAGACAATTGTGAAGATGCGCATAGCGTTAAACGATGGGAAGTGATGCGCTAGACGATCGGGCTATATGATAGGCATTAAGCACTACATGATCAGTGCGGGCGTTTGACGATAAGCGTGAAAGCTAAACGATAGCGCTATGCAATAGCACTATACAATAGTGTTAAGCGTTGAGCGGGCACTAGACAATGAGCTTAGAAAGCTAGACGATGCGCTGACGTTAAGCGATAAACTACATGATGGCGCTAAACGATGAGCGTGAGCACTACAAGATAGGCAGAATACTAAACGATGGGTGTTAAACAATAGATGCAGGTGTTGGGCGATGATGCTATGCGATGAGCGGATGCGTTAGACGATAAGGCGTTGGTGCTACACGATAGAACTAAACGATGGGCGCGATAGCTAATCGATGGGCTATGCGCGAGATCGTTTACTAAACGATTGAGCTACACGATCGGGCGTTACTGCTATGCGATGGATGTAGACACTAGATGATTGGTTATAGCGAGAGATTCAGTAGACGATACAGCTAAGCGATGAAGTGCAAAAGCTGCACGATGGACTAAATGATGGAGCGGTGCTGAGGCTTGCGTTACGCAAGGCTGATGAGCTCACTCGGACAAATGGCTATACTGAGATGTGATTGAACTTGAGTTAGTAGAAGCTGGACGAATAAAGTTTCATGCAAAGGAAGTCTTATGAATGAGGAAGACAACTCAAGCAGGTGAGTGGCATAAGAGTAGGTGAATGGAAAAGGAAATAAGTGGTGGCAAAACATGGTACAAACACTTCAAGAGTAGGAGGTGTCATGTGTTGGAGGCTTTAAAAGATGAGAAGGATCATTTCTTTCAACCTATAAATACCACCACAAGATGTCTCTTCCATTTATAAGCCAAATCCTCTTCAAATAATACAAGGAAGAGTGTTAGAAGGTGGATTTAAAGGAGACCGCGTGTTGGGAGTAAGATTATGCGTTGGTCATGAAGATCCAAGAAGAGGAGATGTTATCTGACAGTGAAGTTGGGAAGTTGAGACCAGACTCATTCAAAGCTGAGATTTGAGTACCAACCTTGTATATATATGATATGCTTTTTATTTATGAGTTGAAATAGACTCTAGAAGTTGCTTACCACTCACTGAGCTTTGTAAAGGTCATTCTTTTATTTCATATTTTTCATCCCAGGTAGCGAAAGGTGAGGAGTTCCAGAGTGCTTCCAGAGTGCTGCTAAGGTCAAGGTCTGCCACAAGCCACAATCACACTTCCAAGATTTTAAGAGTTGTTGATTTAAACTTTGTAGTTAAGTCTTGGAGTTGTATAGACATTACATTGTTGTAATAAAATAGGCCTACTCAATCAGTTGTTGTTTATCTCTTTAACTTAAAGTTTATTGAGTGTAGTAAGGTAGAGATGGGCAATAGGTATTACAAAAGGGTGGTATCTGCAGTCCCTCATGCCTCTCCCTAGGCTCAAGAGGTGGGCTCAGGGTAGGGTGTGACATTTTAGGTTCAACTTTAGCAGTGATGAAAGGTAAAGGTAGTAGAGATTCTGAAAATGATGGGTCGAGTAGCAGTCATAAAATGTAGAAGAATAGGAATATAGAGATAATTATTGTGGAAAGAAATGTCACTTTAAAAATTAGTGTAGGAAACTAGAAGAGGACCAAAAAAGAAACCAGGAGGCAAAACAAGTTGAAACTGAAGAAGTAACGATAAATATGGTTGAAATTGATGAAGAAATAATTAGTGATGCTTATGCCTGTATTGAGAGTAACACACAAAATAGTAGCCATTCATTTGAATGGACAATTGATAGTGCAACTTCCATACATATAGCTTTAGATAGGAGTCTATTCACACATTTCACGTCAGGATATCATGGTCTAGTGAGGATGAGGATGGTAGAGTTTCCAAAATTGTTAGGATTAGGAATATTAATCTGAAGACGTAGTGTGGAGAAAAGTTAATACTACAACATGTTAGGTTTGTGCCTAGGATGAAGATAAATCTCATCTCTATTGGCAAATTGGATGATAAGGTTTACGTGTGTGAGTTTGGCAATCACCAATGTAAACTCATGTTAGGATCCCAGGTAGAGGCAATTGGCTGTAGAAATTCTACATTATAGAGATGTCGATTTAGTGTTGTAAAATGATCAGAGAGACGGTGGATACCAGATAAAGCTACAGATAATATGTGTAAAGGTATAGTTGAGCCAGTAACAATGATAGCTAGTTTTGACCAGTCAGATCGAGGTCCATAAGTTCAGAAGCAATTGGGAAGCCCGAGAGAGAAAGTTGATGGCTATCACGAATCCCCAGTTGTCAGACAATCGAATGAATTGATGAAGTCGCAAAATCGAATAAGAGCATCAAAGTAAAAGGCCAAAGTAGTTGCTAAGATCAAAGATAAAGTCTCCAACTTGGCAACAGGTTTGAAGGAAATAGTCAAACCACTTGTAGAATATGTCTTCTTCAAGAACAAATTTTCAAGATTGGAGAAGATGTTAATTGATATCACTTAGCTGAATGGGGAGTACGTGACTGTTTTTTATGTATGGGGGATAGTTCCACATAGCTTGTTCATACCTCGGGGCAAGCATTGATGAGCTACAGTTATTTTTTGATGGGTTCCCAGTTTTGTTACTTTGTTGATTTTACAAGTTTTTTTGTTGAACCTTGAAGTTTGCCAAGAAGATCAGAGATAACAATTGTAGTAAGAATTGAGTCTTGGAGTTTGTCAAGATGATGAATTTTGATGCAATGGGAGGCAAAACTGTCGTTTTGTCTCCAAGTGGGAGAATGTTGGGATTGTGGAGACAAAACTCCACATTGATGGTGTGTATATATATATATTATTCACGCATTAAGTTGATGATTGGGGCAGAGTGTGTGATTGACCAAGCAGAACAACAGCTTTGAAGCGATAAAAGCACAATTTTTGTGCAGTTCGTGTTCAACAATGGGAAAATTAAAATACAGAGAGTATTTTTTTTTTCTTTTGGGATTTAGGTGTTTCTTTTTGTTGTTAATCCCAAGATACCGGGTTGTAGTATTGGGATCAAATAGTTCGTGTTGAGCTATTTAGGAGAAATTTTTTATGCGAGTTTTGGAACCATTACAATCTTCACATAGTAGAACCTGCAGTTGCAAAAGACTGGACGTAGTCCTGAGTTTGAGACGAACCAGTATATTTCGGTGTCGTTCTCTTTTTTCCTTCTCTTAATTAATTCTATTTTATGATTGTTAATCTTTTTTACTCTAACTTGTGGAAGTGAGAATTTTAGATATAGTTTAGTCTCCACATTTTATTTATATATAAATATATATTTCCAACATATTTGTCCAATGTCAAGATCTATAACATATCAACACCAATGATTCAATCCATTCAATTAAAGTGCACCAAAGCTTCTTTGTTAATCCAATAATAAAATATATATTAAATGATTGCTCATTAAAATACTATTTGGATCCTCTATATTTTCAAGTTTGTTTTGTTGGGATTGGGGAGACAAAACTTTATCCATCTTTGTGTTAAATACAATATGGATTGCAATTTTTTTTATTTTTTTAAAGTTTAATTTTTTTTATTTTTTTGGGTAATGAGCAACAATTAACCCACTACATTTCTTACATGAATATAGTTAACTAAAATGGGAAAGAGAAATCGAAACTTTTGATTCTTAATTTTTCTCCATTATATCATTTTTCTTCTTCCTGTTGTTGCTCTCTATTTTTACTTTATCATGATTTTTTTAATTGAATATCCCCATCATCTTGACATCCAATGGAATGGCACCACATTTCTTCAATAATTTTACTTTCAATTTCTTCAAATTTAGAGGATAATCGAAGAACAAATCTCCATTTTTCGCTAGTTACTGCCAGAAAATGTTTAAGGAAAAAAATCTCCATTATATATATATATTTTACAAATTTCTACATATAAATATTGCACTTAATGTGGATAAAATATTATTATTTATATATTCAACAATCCTATAACATACTTTAAGAGTCATCGATCTTATAATAGTTGAAAGTGTTGTCGAAGTTGATTATCGAAGATGATTCGCGTTGGAGTTTATAGTTGGAGGTGGTTGTTGGAGCATAAAGTTGGTCGCATGAAGGTGGTATTGGTGTTGTCGTTGGAGTTTGTCGTCGGAGGTGGTTTTCGGAGCTCGAAGGTGGTCATTAGAGTTGGTCGCGCGAAGGTGGTCGTCGAAGTTGATCGTTGAAGATGATTTTCGTCGGAGTTCAAAATTGGTCGCATGAAGGTGGTATTCAAGTTGGTTGCCAGAGTTTTGTTGCCAGAGGTAATTGTCGAAGCTCGGAGTTGGTTGTCGGAGTTGCTTGCTCAAAGATGGTCATCAAAGTTGATCATCGAAGGTGATTTTCGTCGGAGTTTTGTAGTCGGAGTTGGTCATCAGAGTTTGTTTGGGTGGTTGTCTGAAAAAATTGGTCGTCGGAGTTGGTCATCAGAGTTTGTTTATTAAAGGTGGTTGTCGGACAAAATTGGCCATCGAAGTTGGTCACACGAAGATTGTCGTTTGAGTTAGGTCATCAAAGCTGTCATCAGAGGTGTTGCCAGAGGCTGAAATTGGTCATTGGAGTTATCATCAGAGGTGGTTGTTAGAGCCCGAGTTAGTTCTCGGAGTGTGGTAACGATAATCATCGACGGTGACCAACGAGTGACACAATTGAAAACATTGGAAGAAGAGAGAATTGTGGTGAATTGATAAAATATAGCAATTCAATTCCACCAACATTTAAAGTTGGTGGGCCAAACATTGAGTTGGTATATTATACAAACTCAACTGAACTCATGTTGGTGAGTCAAATACCCATATGTGTATATATATATATATATATATATATATATATGGGATAGCAGGCAATGAAGATGAGAAATATCCGTCGAAAAGCGCAAAGGGATAACAAAAGAACAAGGGTGACTCGAGATCATATGAGGCCTTAGGCAAAACTTTGATAGAGAGGCCTTCATATAGAAAATATTATCTAAAATTTATTTTTATTGCTTTTTGAGATGCAAAATTATGTATTAAATCTTGATAATCTAAGTTCATTAATATATTCTTTTGAATGGATAATATGGCCAATCCATTTACTATTTATTGCGACATGGTTGACCTTAAATAAAATTTAATTAATTTTAATTTAGAAAAGCTGGAAGTAATTGTTATTGATATTGTTAATAATATTCTATAAATATTATATGCATTTGGAAAAATATTTACCTTTTTTTTTTATATAATTTAATATTTTAATAGGACAATCAATTTCATTTTGCAAGACTTCTCTTTCTATTTTTAATTCAAAAAATAAATCTAAACCGTTAATGTCAGAAAATGTATCATGTTTTACTGTATTTTCAAGATTAATACAATATCTTTTGAAATTATGATCATCTAGTGACTTTAAAATTTTCATATCAAATAAGCAGTTAAAGATATTTTTGCATACTTGAAATTGTTTAAATCTATTTTTACATGAAGAAATTGCTTGACCTATAATATAGCAAAAGTAATCAATAACTCCTTCGTTAATTTCATGACTTTTAAGGGATTTTTCCAATCATTAACTCCATTAGCCAATTGAATTGTATTAGATTTAGTACCAAATAACTTACAACAAAAACAATTTATCGATTGAGTAAACTAGCCAATTTTTGTCATGTTTTTCGCCATTAGACAATTTTTTTTAGTATAATGAATATTAGAATAATGTCTAGAATTTTCATCTTTTGGAAAAATTAAATGACTCTCTAATGAGACATTTTTCTACTAATAAGTCAATTAATTTATAATAAAAAATTTTTTCATCTTCCTGGATCATATATAATATATTCAGAATGCACCATACATATTTCATTATCATTACTAATATCATCATTATTTTCTCTTTTTTCACTTTCCTCCTCACTCTCTAATTTTTTTTTCCATTCAAGTTTATTTGATTACATGCTTCATTTTCAACCATATAGTAATCTACTATTTTTGTTTCATCTTTCGATTTGTTTGTATCTATCATTTCTTCTATTATTTCATCAGGTTTATTACTTTTACTTCATATAACAAATTTATCGAAAGCACCTTTTTGAGATTTAATCAATTTTTCAACTTTTCTTTTCTTCTTTAGCTTTTTATATCCAGATTCATATTTTCTAGTAGACATATTGATATTATAAGTATGAAAATATAAAAAAATCTTAGATGTTAAGGTATTAAATAATTAATAATATGAAATGATTTTTTTTTAGAAGAAGGTAAAAGAATTTGAACCAAAAAACCTAAAACTTTGAAGCAACTGGATTGAGTTGAGAAAATGATCTCTGCTCTAGTAATTGATAATCAAACTTGGATTTCACTTGGACTTGTGAAGCCATACAAAATATAGATGAAAATCTAAGAGTTGAGAGAGATTTAGAGAGCGGAAAAGAATTCAACTTAAAACGAATCTAACCTACCATAAGTAATATATTTATGAAGAAACAGGAAGGGTTTTAGTTTTGAAAAAATAAAGGTCTTCAACTCTCCCAATATAAACTTATGAGAGTTTTGAGAGAGTATATTAATGGTTGAGATTTTTAAGGAAATTTG
Source organism: Benincasa hispida (assembly GCF_009727055.1). NCBI lineage: Eukaryota > Viridiplantae > Streptophyta > Magnoliopsida > Cucurbitales > Cucurbitaceae > Benincasa > Benincasa hispida. The sequence continues at coordinate 15,998,740 of NC_052350.1, read as the reverse complement.
AAAGGAATTATGAATGAAAAGATAAATGATTAATAAATTTGAAATGTCAACTAATTAAAATTGAGAGAGTTTATTGTTGGAAGTATCAAGCTAACAGCGGAAGAATTCAAGATCATTAAGCACTATAATTCAATAATTTTAACAAAAAATTAAGTATGTTTATACAATATGAAAAGGGTTTCAAAAATACCTTTGTAGAACTCCCTATATCTACGAATTCAACTCCAAATTCCAGTCCAAATGTGTAGTAGACCAACAAAAGATCTTCCCTACTATTCTCTTGGACCTTAGATTGAGTTGTGAGACTCAAAATGAACTAAGTCAAGAGAATTTGGGAGGAGAAGAACACCTAAGCTGAAGAACTCTTTAGAAAAGAAAAAAAAAACCAACAAACCATTTTTGCATGCTCATTTCTCATCCTAATCTTGTGTGTTTGAATCATTTTGAGCATGCTGAGAATCTTCATCAAATGAAGACAACACTTGCTTCAAGTTTGTAAGTGGACTTTGACTCAAATTCAAAAGCAAAAGTGGGATAAATCCACTAATTTAGAAAAACCATTTTTATATTTTCAAAATCATTTGATTTAAAATGGATTTAAAATCAATTAATTCAATTTTTATTGAAATTAAATTTTAATCTAATTTTTCAAAAAATAAATTAAACAAAACTGATTTTCTAAATTTGAATTCTCACAAAATTCAAATTTTCAATTTTTAAATTTAATTGATTTAATTAATTATATTAATTTAATATCAAATATTAAATTAATTACATATCAATTCTACAACCACGAATCTCTGTTCATGTAATTTGATATTTAAATAAAATTTAAATATAAAAAAATTCTCCAATTTCATTTAATTCAGTAACGAGTAATTATATCGCATATAATTACTAATTTTCTTAATTTATATTTGAATGTTTCAAACTCACTTATCACGTTATTCTGTTTGTGAGCTAGTAGGGGACCTAATAGACCTACAGATCATGGGCTCCAACGATCCGAGATTAACCAACTAAATTCTTTAACTTAATCAACCACCATTCGTTACTACCGGGTCACTCCACTAAACCCAGTAGTTGCACTCCCCTCACTATAGATCTATTATGCCTACTTGATATAACCATAATTAGTAAGTTAATCATTCACAGGTTGATCGTAATAACGGCTGGGTCAATAGCTGTTTTATCCTCGAGATTCCACTGATCCTCTAATGAATAATTGGTTTGAGATCCAATCATCAAATCGAGTCCCTCTCAGGCCAATGAGAGGGTGAGGCCTCATGTTTAAGACCCGAAGTCAGCATTTAAGAGAACAATCTCTCTACTATCCCTAAAAGTGTGTAGGAGTGAGTTCCATCTTACACCCTATGTCCCTACCTATCTACCCAGTCTTACCCCTAAAATGGAAGGCTTATTGAGTCGGTGACGTTGAGTCAACCCTCACCCATGCAAATCTAAGGATAATCCCGAATAAACAGGAGTTTATAGTTGGCTTTGGATTAAGGTTAAATTACCTAGGTCATCACTTTGAAAGTCATTCTTAAACAGTAAATAGTGTTATAAAGTAAGAGTGACTTATTTCTTGGTCCGATCTTATGAAAACTCTTACATAAGATGCCCTCACTCCTCATGTCTCCACATGAACGAATTAGTATCACTTCGTTTATAACACTTTACAACATTTGTAACATCTACAAAGTGGGCCGCATCCGATAGTATTTCCAAAATAAGGTACCTAACTTTATTCGTATACTATAGATCCTTTTAGAAATCTACCCGAACTTGATCCACTCTTATGTCTCCACATAAAGTTTAAGTACTCATGTAATAGCTATGGATCTTAAGTTTATTGGATTTATTTCTAAAACGAAATGAGCAATTCATATATTTAATAACTACTTTATTGAATCAAACTTCAATAACATCTTTATTGATAACAAAATATGTTTATTGTTTACAAACCACGAGTTTTATGGCATCAGATACAAATATATACAATGTTGAGTAATGAGAGAATAAACACAATAAACGAGGACATCAGATACTCAATTTTTCTCCCACTTACCCTTGTTTTAACCTCCCTCGTAGTCCTAGTCCCACTAGTAACCATCGAACACTTTAGTCGAAAGGATCGCTATAAATAATCAGTATACAGTGAGCTTCTTAATTGTCAATAAATGGAAAAGGCATCTTATACCCACAACCTTTTGCTTCTTGATGCCAACATCAAATATTAGTGGCTCGAGTTTCGAGTAAACTCATGTTATGATTAGGCTGTCACACAATCCTCTCACTACATCAAGGTACTCTCAACTCTTTGAGTAAGATGCACCTGACCTATCTTAACAACTGTTGTTTCAGGGTCAACATAATATTCTTTCACTATTATGGAAACTTGATACAATATTTTATGATCTCTCATGTGTACTTCTTTATGTAAACCAACATTTGTCAATTATAAATACTTGATTTTCTCCTGAGTTGAAAAAGTATACTGCTTTTGGGTAGCCTACAGATAGACATACTGTTTAAACAATGTTCCAAATCCTTAAGGTTCAACACTAACATATGTGTCGACCTTTTTCAAAATTTATGAAATATGTAAACATCCTTTACTTGTCATAAACAAACTTTATGACCCTCTCCACATCTCATATGGAGTTTCAAAAACTTCTTAATGGAATGATGTTCAAAAGAGTATATAACAGTCATTACAGTCACTACTGTGTATCCCCAAAACAATTTAGGCAACTGAGTAAAAGGCTCATCTAACAACCAAACCATGTCTAACAAGGTTCTGTTTTTCTTCCTGATACACCGTCCTGCCGAGGCACTAGGTGTAGAGAACTGTTACTGGATTCCAAATTCTATCAAATAGTCTTGGAAATTTTAGCTTCTCTATATTTTTTTACCTCGATCTGATTGAAATGTCTTAATTATTTTACCTAATAAGGTTTAATACACCTTGAACTTTTCAAGTATTTTAAACTTATGATTTAGGTAAATATAACTTTACTTTGAATAATCATCATAAAGACCGATGAAATATGAAAACTCTCTTTGTGCCTTGATATTCATCGGACCATATAGATCTGAATGTTCGAGCTCTAAGGGTTATTTTGGCGCTTTAAAATCTTTTGGTCATCTTATGTAACGACCCGACCCCCTAGGACTCAAGTTAGACCATTACTAACGCATGCTTACATGTAAGTTACAATGACATTCTTTTTATAATGAAATAAATACTAAATAAATGAACCCCTCAGGACTAAAGCTAGGCCATTACTAACGCATGCATGCATGTAAGTTAAAACGACATTCTTTTTATAATGAAATAAATGCTAAATAAATTAGATAACTAAAAAGATTTGCATTAAATTCAAATACTTAAATTCAAAGGATAGGGTACCCATGAATCATGAAAAGAAACAAATAATTCTAAAAATAAAACTTAAACGGTAGTCTCAAATCTCAAAACTGAAAATGTAAAACATAATATAAACATTAAAATATGAGCGGAAGCATGTAAACTAGTCCCCGGTGGCTCGATCAATGATTCCTCTTATCAGTCGCCGGTGCATCTCTATCCTTACTTGAAACAACATGAGAAAGAATGAGTATAAAAGTTCTCAGTAAGTAACCCCACTACTGGGGTCAAGCTAGACATCTATGTCCTCTAGATGCCTACCTCTGGTGGAACATAAATACTCCTTTAGTCCTCATGGGACTCATACATGAATAACTGATTTTGTTCTGATTGTAGTTAAGTATACTCACTACCTTTAGTAAATCCCGTAGGACTCATAACCTCTGGTGAATCCCGAAGGAAACCACGACCTCTAGTGAATCCTGAAGAAAACACAACATTTCGTGGGCATCTAACTAATCAGTGAGGACACTATAACAATCTCAACATACAAGTATCATAATATGATTTTATAACATACATATACATCTCAACATCATAGTTCTACAACATATATATACATCTCATCATCATGACTCTATAACATACGTATACGTCTCAATATCCTCAGATCAAATACAATCTCATGGAATCAACTATTATCTCATGCTAGCATTCAGGTATCTATATGCGCATTTAATCTTTCAGATCCTCATATGAAAACATACATCGATTATACTATACTATGAGTCTGTCATGCTCTCAAATTATGATGCTAGCATATATCTAGTGCCTGGCCCGTGGGAAATTTCTAGTAGTAAGATTATTTACCTTAAATCGCAAGTCCAAATATTTCCCTCAAAGTAACTACTCGATAATGAAACTCAAATTAAACCTACAACATAAACCCAACATTTAATTCACACTAAGGCCTGATTCCACCCATCAATTCATACAATCAACCCCAAAATAATTTACCTAAAGTGTGGCTTGATCAACGGTCACTTTCAAGCTTTAGCTCCAAAATCTCCACTAAATTCCACAAAGAAGAACAACCTCTAATTCTGATGGAAAACGACCTTAAACCTTCTAAGTATAATAGTCAAGTCAATACTTAATCCAATCATTAGTGGGTGTCGGAAGATCAACCTCAAGAACCACAAATGTTACCAAATTTCTTGTCGGGAACGAACTCGAACTCGCTAAACATCATGTTGCGCACTTCAAACTACTCCAATATTGTATCTAAATTCCAAATATAATAGATATCAACCAAAAGGAAATCCAAAAATTTAATGGACAAACAAAAACCTTCGAAACTCAACCAATCTAACCTAAAAACTTACCAACACTTGTCGAAATCACTTCAAATCTTCTAGAAAACATTCTTAGCACTTCTTAAATTAAAATCTAGGACCAACTATTATGGGTAAACATTAAATTCAAGTCAACCTTATCTGGTAAGCGAGGTAGAACAACAACCCAAAGAAAAAATTCACGAATAACTTACCAATCATGCTCAAACCTTCTTGCACAGGGTGATAATTCCTCTTTAAGACATCAAATCTAACCTAAACAGATCTGATGGAACCTAAGACGGTGACAAGGCTGGGTGGCACTGAATGAACGCGGACGACGAGGTGGATCTGGTCGCGTCGACGCACAGAGGGGCACACGGTGGAGGAGGTATGCAGCAGCGCGACTGTAGTGCATATCGGCAACTGAGGCGGCTGATAGCACACGCTGCTCGCGGATCAGGGGCGGCGGCTTATGGGTGCTGGGCTCGATCGAACGACAAACAGTTTCAGAGGGGTTCTGGTCTTTCGAAAGGGTGAGGAAGAGACGCGAAGGGGGGTTTCGGTTAGGGAGGCGCACGAGGAAAAAGAAAGGGAATTGAGAGAGAAAAAGAAAAAGAAAAAGAAAGAGAAAAAAAGAAAAAGAAAATGAAAGAATAAGAATAAGAATAAAAACAAAATATATTTTATTTTATTTTATTTCTTAATCCACATAAATTCTTTAAATTCCCTCCCTTTCAAAAAAGAAAAAAAATTAACTTCTGCCATTCATTCCCAACGTAAATAATTTTCCAATGTTAATAATTAAATTCCCGTAATTACGCTTAAAAGTCAAAAATTCCAAAAATGCCCCCAATTAAAGGAAATTACTGAAATTACATTACTAACAAAATATGGGGCGTTACATCTTATCTCCAAGATAAGACACACATAGTGTTAAAAGGTTGTCTTCTAACTTATTTAGATGACCACTTTTAACCTTCTTCTTAATTCCAATAAGACTTATGTGACCAAATTTTTAATTTACAAAAGATAAGTACTTTGAAGAAACCCTTCCTTTTGTTTTTTAGCCATTTTAAATATCTGAATATTTTAAAATGGCATTCGCCTTGGTTGGTTTTAACATAGAAGTTGTTTTATAATAGAACAAATAAAGATACTTCTTTTGTTAATGAACACTTTATTTATGACAAAAGATACTTTTGTACAAATGTTCTTACAAAAGATAGATACAAAACTTTTTATTACATTAACAAGAAGTACATAGATCCATATTTTGATTAGAACTTCAGGAACTCCCACTGATTTGTTTGAGATAACCTCCCTTGTTCACAACCCCGAGAGTTATCTCTTCTCATGAAAGCATCCTTCAGAAACTAATTTCATTGTTTTGCTTTTTCTGCTTTCTTTTCCGCAAGTTACTTTGGGTAGTTTCTCTTCCAGTGCCTATCTTCGTTGCAGAAGAAATACTTTCCTTTGTCTGCAACTTTAGCTTTGCCTTTGAGGTCAGTGGGAGTTTTTCTTTTCCCTTTACTCTTTTTCATCTAAAGACTTTGTTAACAGATGAAGAAGAATCAAACTTTATCTAAGAGGACGATCCTCTTCTATCTCCAGTGGCAACATTTACCTCTGCTTCCAATTCCTTAGTTTTCAAAAGGGACTCAAAAGTCTATAGCTCATTGAGAAGAGTGGTCAAGTTGTATTCTATTTTGTTCATCATCGTATTGGTGCAAAACTGTAAGAAGCTCTTCAGAAGAGACTCTAGAATAGAACTTACCTGACTTTTCTCGTCTATGACAGCTTCATTTACTTATGCCACATTGAAATAGACCATCATGTCCAAGACGTGTTCTCTAACGGAGACCCTTCTTTCATATGGTAGTTATAAAAATATTTGATGGCATCATGTCTAAGGGAGAAGGACAGCTGTCCAAACATCTTCCGCAAAGATTCCATAACCTCTTTAGCGGTATGCATGCGATCGTGTTTCTTAGCCAAAACATTAGATATGCTGGCAAGAATATAGGCTCGTGCTTTTTCATTTTCCTTTATTTACTTGTCATATACTTCCCGAACAGTTCAGTTTGCATTTAAGCTAGGATTTGGAGGACATTCCTCAGTTAAAACGAACCTTAAATCATTTATTACCACTATCGTATTCAAATTCGATTTCTGTTGGGAACGTCCTAGAACTTAAAATTCGAAAATTTTGTGTTACATTCTATTTATCAATAAAATATTATTGAATATCTTATTTGATAAAGTTGTTGATATTTCATTCTATTATGAAAATACAATAAACATATCCATGGCTATAGTATGAATACTTTAACTTTATGTAGTGACATAAACTGGATCAAGTTAGTATATAGCCTAAATGGTCTATAAGTATATAGATGAAATTGGGTATCTCATCCTAGTAACACTATTGGATGCGACCCATTTTGTATAGGTAATACAAATGATGTGATTCACATATCATTCATGTAGAGATATGTGAGTGAGGGTATCCTATGCAATGAGTTTGCATAAAGACTGGACCATGAGATAGTCACTTTTCTTTATAACAACCGTTTATTGTTAAAACTGACTATTTTATACTAAAGTAACCTAGGATAACTCGATCTTAATCCTGAGCTAGCTATGAACTCCTGTTTATTCGGGATTGTTCTTTGATCTGCATGGGTGAGAGTAGTCCAATAACACTGCTCAATAAACCTTCCATTTTAGGGATAAGACCGGATAAATAGCTGGGGATATAGCCCTGCAAGATGGAATTCACTCCTACCCATTTTTAGGTTAGCAGATAGGTTGTTCTTTAAATGTTGATTCCAAGTCATGAACAAATAGGGCCCCACCTTCTTATGATAGAGAGGGACATGATTCATAAGTGGTATTATGAATCATTTGTTTATTATAGGGTCAGTGGGAACTTAAGGAACAAGATGTATTTACATGGATAAAACGGTAATTTTGACCCAACTATAAATACGAACAACCTGTGAAGGATCGTCTTATTGATTATGGTTAACATGGACAGAAATACATCGAAAGTGAGGAAAGTGAAACTATCGAGCTATAGTGGTATGTCTTAATGGTTAACGAAAAGTAATTAATTTGATTTAATGTGAAGCCGCTAAATAAACAGTATGGCTACGAAAATTCTTGGTTGACTTAGAAGTAGTTCCAGATATGCACCTACCCATCACATTGTATTGTGACAATAGTGGTGTTGTTGCAAACTCCAAAGAACCAAGGAGTCACAAACGTGAAAAACATATTGAGAGAAAGTACATCTCATCAGAGAGATAGTACACCAAGGAGACGTGATCGTCACGAAGATAGCCCTGAAGACAACCTTGTTGATCCATTTACGAAGGTCCTCTCAGCTAAAGTCTTCGAGGGCCACTTGGTTAGACTAGGACTCCAAGCAACGAAATCTAGGATAAGTGGGAGAATATCTATGGTATTAGAGATGCCTTAGTTTATTGTATTTTCCTTTATGTTTCTCAACATTGAATTGTATATATTTATTCTTACTGGAGTTTTAGTCCAAGTGGGAGATTGTTGGAAATGTCCTAGAACTCGTTGTTCGTAAATTTTGTGTTAAACATTCTATTTATCAATAAAATATTATTTAGTATCTTATTCGATAAAGTTGTTGATATTATATTCTATTATGAAGATCCAATAAACATATCCATGACTATAGTATGAATACTTTGATTTTACGTAGTGACATAAACAGGATCAAGTTAATAGTATATAGCCTAAATAGTCTATAAGTATATGGATGAAATTGAGTATCTCATCCTGGTAACACTATTGGATGTGACCCATTTTGTACAAGTAATACAAATGATGTGATTTATAGATCATTCATGTAGAGACATGTAAGTGAGGGCATCCTATGCAATGAGTTTTCATAAAGACTGGACCACGAAATAGTCATTTTTCTTTATAACGACCGTTTACTGTTAACTGACTATTTCATACTAATGTAACTTAGGATAACTCGATCTAAATCCTGAACTAGCTATGAGTTCTTGTTTATTCAGGATTTTCATTTGATCTGCATGAGTGAGAGTAGTCCAACAACTTCACTCATATCCGTTTTTAGATTAACAGATAGGTTGTTCTTTTAAGTGCCGATTCCAAGTCTTGAACAAATGGGACCTCGTCTTCTCATGATATAGAGGGACATGATTCATAAGAGATATTATGAATTAGTTGTCCATTAGAGGGTCAGTGGGAAGTTAAGAAACTGGATGTATTTACAGGGGTAAAATGGTAATTTTGACCCAGTTGTAAATACGAACAACCTGTAAATGATCGTCTTACTGATTATGGTTAACATAGACAAAAATACATCTATAGGGAGAAGAGTGCAACTATCAATCTATAGTGGTATGTCTTGATGATTAACGAAAGATAATTAATTTTGTTTAAAGAGTTTAAGCAATTAATTACAAATCGTTGGAGCTCATGATTTGTAGGTCCAATAGGTTCTTCTACTAGCTCATAAATTGAAATAATGAATTAAGTAATTGATTGGATGAATTTTGAATTTAGGGTTATGAATTTGAAATGTTCAAATTCAGTTTTAGGGTTTATCTATATTTTAATCGAAATTAAAATGAGATTGGAGAATCAATTACTATTTAAATTATGATTTAAATATTGATTATATGAATTTAAATCGTATTGGTGGAATTGATGTTTTATTAATTTAATATTAAGATATTAAATTAATTAAATTAGTTATATTTAAATTAATTAATTTTGAATTAATTATATAAAATTAAATTTTAAATAAAATAGTTTTATTTAAAATGAAAAATCAATTTTTTGATTTTTTTTTTTTTTGAGTTAGTGGTTTTTTTCCAAAACAATTGGAAAAATCCACTAACTTCACAAAGGTGTATTATCACTAAATTCCACTGTTAACTCTTCAATCAATACCAAGTAGGAACTGTCCTACATGCAACCATCTTCTAATGCATAGTTTAAGGCTATACAATGAAGCTTCATGCATGGAAAAGAGAAGGAGACTGAGTCCTTTATCCTTACTGTTGTAAAACTGAAACCTACTCCACCCTCACTAGTTCATCTTCAATTCATCTTGATTAGAGTGTTTCCACCACACATTCCTTCTTGAGCATAGTTGAGAGATCTTGTTGGTGGTCTATCTGAAGAATCCAGCTCAAATTTGTGGAAATTCTATTGAAATAATGAAGAGAACTACAAAGGTATTTTCATGTTCAAACCCTCTTTTGAAAACTTCATGAGTAGCATGTTCAAAACTCAAATTAAATGTAGTTTAAGTATTTATTGATCCTAAATTCTTCTATTGCATGTTATATTACTCCAATTTTCATGTAGCATAATTGTCCCTAGTAAGTTTATCAGAAGCCAACAACTGAATTAATGAGCTAGTCATTCTGAAAATATAAACAAATTATATTAGTGAATTTCTTTCAAATCAAATCATATTTTAGCAAAGTAATAACATATCCAAATTTCATTATTTTATTTACAACAATACTATAATGAGTTAGAATAAGTGCTATCGAGGGACAGTTAAATACTCCTTCACTAAAGTAAGACATTCTTGACTAAATACTATCTCTAGAATAACTCATATTCCGATAGTTATTTAGTTACCGTTTTCGGTCAAGAACTTACTAACACTTAGTAATTCTTTAAGTGTAACCCTCCATTTTCAGAAGGGAGCGAACATCATCGTCGTTCCTTATGTATTGTGGAGGGGCTTTGTATTTAAGCTTTATATTTAACTCTCAATATAAGATCGAACTCTGAATAAATGACATTTGTAACCTTGTAATGTGAGATTTAACTTCTTCATACTTCAATGTAATAGGCACAATGATTCTTGTCAATTTGCCTGTAACATATGAACTTTCATTCTCATCCTAATCACCTCTATGTTGAATAAGTAGATACTTTTCTGTCATCCTACAAAACAAGAGAACATTTGTTATTAAATTGTACAAGCAATTGAAGTGTGCTCTCGCTCTCTCTCACTCTTGTTCTATCTTTTGCTCTCTCTCTTTTTACTCCCGTCTTCGATTTAAATCTCTCAAAACTCTAAACCCAAATGATTTCTCGCTCTCACTCTCCTAATACAAAATTTTGTAATGCTCAATTCCTACCTTTCTAGAAATAACACAACAAAAATAATGAAATAAACACCCAAATAATGAAACACCATTCTAGAAAACTTGTTCCATTTTGAAAAAGCCCTATCTTGGAAATCCTCATTCGAAAAAACTCCGTTCAACAAAAACACCATCGAAAACTATGGAAGTAATCACCGTTGAAATGGAGTTTAGAATTTAAAGAAATCACCATTGTATTATATTTAGGTATTATTGATTTGAGACTTCAGTCGTGAAAATTGTCAAATCATTCGTACACTGACGAGCAATCACATCAAACCGAGAAATTTAAAGTGAGAGCGAGAGTGTTTGACCAGCCGAGAACGAGACTTATAACTTGAGGCACTTGTGAGGGCAATTTACGTAATCTGATACGACGATGATGTTAGCAGAGAGTCAATTGACATTATTTTAAAAAAATTGATCATTTGACATTTTGAGTCTAGAAAATGGGTGATCCGTATAAATTTTCAAAAAGGTGGTATATGGTTTTTTCCTTTTTTTTTAGAAAAAAACTTTCTTATATATGCAAAGTAAGGTTTTTGGTTCTACTTTAAGGTAATATCATGCCTTCAAAAGGGTTTCAAGAGTTCATCTAGGCAGAGGGCTAATTTTAGGCCGAATATCTATCCCCTAAACAAGGCCACTCTTGGGACAACTGCCATAAACAAAGAATGGCCTCAATTTCGGCATCTTCCCCATAAGTTTGAAACTCTCCTAACTCAATTTTGAACCAACCATCAGATCTCATGCTTGGCTACTCAATCTCCGACATTCTATTCTTACATTGATTTCTCGCTGCCCACGGTCCAAACTGGTGCAACCAATGCAGGTTCTCCTAGTAAAGGTCCAAACAAACATTCTTAATACGACATTCATTGCCAAAAATTCCCAATATGGCCTCCATAGGATCAAAATCGGATCCATAATATTTAAGTGTCTTCATCTTAAACACAAAGTAAGCAGCATAAGTTGTTGTAGGAGACAACATTCCACAACTTATCTTTCCACATATTTTATACCACTATACCTCGAGTAGCACGACTACCTCTCCAAACCTGTTTCTCGCGCCCACATTAAAAGGTAAGGTGTTAGAATAGAGAAGAGAAAAAACAGAATAAAGAATGTGATTTGGGCATTGAGAAAATCTCATACACTTATAACCTTGACACCTAATGAGGTTTCCATTTCCAATAGGAAAAGATATGGGTGTTCTTGAAAAAGTTAGGGAAGAAATGAAAACACCAGAGTTACGTGGAAAACCCTAGACCAAGGAGAAAAAACCACGATAAGAGTTTTTTATTTTTAATTCAGATACACAGTACAAGAACAGGTATAAATAACCAAACAATGAGAAAACTTAGACTGATAAAAGACAAAAACGCCCTTAGGGCTAAAATATAATTTCAACACTCCCCCTCAAGTTGGGGCGTAGATGTCAATGAGACCCAACTTGCTAATACAGGTGTCAAAAGTTTGTCTAGGTAAGGAAAACCAAGAAAATACTATATCAGTATTGTCAACAGCCTATATTGATGATGGTGAGAACATCTGCAACTTGTTGACTAGACGGAATAAGGAATGCAAATGCTACCATTATCCAGTTTTTCTTTGATGAAGTGTCAGTCAATCTCAACGTGTTTGGTTCTATCATGTTGAACCGGATTGTTTGCAGTATTATGGCAACCTTGTTATCGTAGTAAAGTCTCATCGGGTCATGACTTTCTTGATGTAGATCTACTATAACCTTCTTTAACCAAATCTCTTCACATATACCCAAGCTCATCGCCCTGTATTCAGCTTCAGCACTGCTTCTAGCCACGACGCCTTGCTTCTTACTTCTCCAGGTAACTAAGTTTCCCCACACAAAAGTACAGTATCTTGAGGTAGATTTCCTATCTGTAACAGAACCGGCCCAGTCAGAATCTATATAGGCCTTGATACACCTTTTATCATGCTTTCTGAAAACCAAGCCCTTTCTAGGAGAAGACTTCAGATACCTCAGGATCCATGTGTCTTTCATACGGGGCCTGTATGAACTGACTGACCAAGCTAACTGCATATGATATATCAGGTTTGGTATGTGACAGATATATCAGTTTCCCCACAAGCCGTTGATCTCTCTTTGTTTATAGGAACATCATCTGCTGACTCTATCAAATTGAGGTTGGCTTCTACAGGTGTATCTGCAGGTTTACACCCTGTCATTCTAGTCTCTCTCAACAAATCGAGTGTGTATTTCCTCTGAGACACTGAGATCCCTTCCGTTGATCTTGTTACCTCCATTCCTAGGAAATATGTCAAGGTACCGAGATCTTTTATCTCAAACTCATCTGCCATTCGTCGTTTCAACCTGTCAATGTCTGTTGAATCATCTCCTGACAGTATGATATCGTCAACATAGATAATCAAGATTGCTATTTTTCCTGGTGCTGACTTCTTAGTGAACAAGGTGTGATCTGAATGCCCTTGAACAAACCCCTGAGATTTAACAAAGGTGGTGAATCGATCGAACCAAGCTCTAGGGGACTGCTTTAGGCCATACAAGCATTTTTTTAATTTGCACACCTGATTGTTGAACTGTGCTTCAAAACCTGGAGGTGGGCTTATATAAACCTCTTCTTCCAGTTCACCATTCAGGAAAGCATTTTTCACATCCAACTGATGGAGGGGCCAGTCTTGATTAACAGTCACGGAGAGGAGAACACGAATAGTGTTAAGTTTTGCCACAGGTGAGAAGGTTTTTGAGTAATCCACTCCATATGTCTGAGTGAATTCTTTTGCAACCCATCTGGTCTTATATTTGTCGAGAGTTCCATCTGACTTGTATTTGATAGTAAAAACCCACTTACACCCTACGGTTTTGTGACCTCTCGGAAGACTAACTAAATCCCACGTTTTATTAGTCTCAAGGGCCCGCATTTCCTCCATAATTGCACATCGCCATTCAAAAATTTCCAGAGCCTTGTGCATATTGCTTGGAATTATCACATTATCCAGGCTGGTGGTGAAAGCTCTAAATCTCGTAGACAGGTTACTGTAAGACAAGAAGCTTGTCATAGAGTGTTTGGTGCACGACCTAGTACCTTTTTGCAGAGCTATCGGTAAATCGAAGGTAGCATCAACCTCAATCTCATTGATCTTGTCAACCTGTTGATTTGTACCCAACTGTTGTTCATTTCCAATCCCCTGAGCACCATTTGGCGCTTCACTACTGCCATCATCCCTGATTTCATTGCCATCATCCCTGACTTCGCCCGAGTACCATATATCACCTTCAACATACTCATTGTCATTATGACTAGGGGTACCTTGAACCTAATCCGGTTCCGATTCTGACTCTTGAACACCTTCTAGCGAAGCAACAGGAGAAACAATTTCGGGAACTATTTCCTTTCGGAGATGCTTCCTATAGTAAGTTATCCAAGGCACTTATTTTGTAGGGAGGATAGGCTCATTTGTTTCAGGGATAGGTTCGTTAAACAAGTTTAAGGGAATAAAGTAGGTGGAAGTGTTAGCCTCTTCACTCGAAGTCTCCCCCTAAAGAGGACTAATGGGAAAGAAGGGCTTGTCCTCTAGAAATGTGATGTCCATGGTGACAAAATTCTTTCGAGAGGAAGACTGAAAGCACTTGTAGCCCCGTTGATGGAGTGGATACCCAACAAAGACACATTTCTGGGCCCTATGAGCAAATTTACTTTGGTGAGGACCATGGTTATGGACGAAAACGGTGCACCCAAAAACCCTAAGAGGAACATCAGGGAAAAGGCGAGTGGACGAGATGGATTCTTTAAAATGCTCTAAGGAGGTTTGGAATTTGAGCACACAGGAGGGCATCTAATTTATGAGATGAGTTACAATAAGAACAGAATGGCCCCTTAGATACGAGGGTAAGGATGTAGGTATCATGAGGGATTGAGCTGCTTCAATGAGGTGGCGATTTTTCTGTTTGGCCACCCCATTCTGCCGAGGTGTATAGGCACAGGAATTTTGGTGGACAATTCCTTTAGAGTTTAAGAACTCACAAAGGGTCTGATTAATAAATTCACGCCTATTGTTACTTCGAAGAATGGCGATTTTGGTATTGAACTAGGTTTCGACGGTGGTGTAAAACTGTTGAAAGACCGTCGTCACTTCAGACTTGTTTGTAAGAAGAAACACCTATGTAAGACGGGTGTAATCATCGATGAAGGTAACAAACCACTGTTTACCTGATACCGTTATGACATTCGAAGGGCCCAAACATCACTATGTATCAGGTGGAAAGGCCGGGAAGGTTTGTAGGGTTGTGAGGTAAAAGACGCCCTAGGCTGTTTAGCACGGATACAAATATCACACGACAAAGATGACACATTCACATTTTGAAATAAATGGGGAAATAGATATTTCATATAATGAAAGTTTGGATGTCCAAGACGAAAATGCTATAATAAGAAATCAGTTTCAGAAATAGTAAGAGAAGACAGTAAACAAGTGCTAGATAAACTCCTAAAAGAAGCATCTTCGGAAAGAAAATAGAGCCCCCTATTGTGTCGGGCAGTGCCAATCATCTTCCCCGAGCTCAGGTCTTGAAAAAAAACATTATCTGGTGATAACACAATTTTGTAGTTCAAATCTCTGGTTAACTTACTCATTGATAGTAAATTATACGATATTTTTGGCACATGTAAGACATTATGTAAAATCGGTCCTTGAATTCGGGATAAGTGACCCTTTCCTGCAACGGGGGCAAATGACCCACCTGCAATTCTTATTCTCTCATTTCCAGCACTTGGATAATAGGAGAAAAATTGGTCAGATGATCCAGTTAGATGGTCCGTTGCTCTGGAATCAAGGATCCAGGATTCATCTCCCTCAACAAAGAAACTAAAGGAATGGGGAATACCTGACTGTACAAAATTGTCGATTCCGACTGTACCTGGATCCACCTGGCTCGTCCCTGGAGGGGCACCATCAACTGCTTCACTAACGAAGGATCGACCGGACTTAGATTTGTCGTTCGGAGGACGCTGCTTGCCATTTAGAGGTCGGCCATGTAATTTCCAGCACTGATCTTTCGTATGCCATGGTTTCTTACAATGTTCACAAATTGAAGGGGTCTTTCCATTCTGTTTGTCATTCTCTAAACCCAATGACTTGACTCCAAATGCAGCAGAGTCCAGGGTATTAGGCGTTGTACCATTCATAGCGCTGGTTCAATCTTCTTCCAATATGACCTCTAAGCAAACTTCCATCAGGGACGACATTGGTCTTTATCCCAAAATTCGGCTCTGAACACCATCAAACTTCGAGTATAAGCCAACAAAAAAAATCATAAACACGGTCATCCTCCTCAATCTTCGAATACTGAACCCCGTCAACTGGGCAATTCCAAACTATTTCCTGACATAAATCCATCTCTTGCCACAACAGTGATAATTTA
Source organism: Benincasa hispida (assembly GCF_009727055.1). Classification (NCBI taxonomy): domain Eukaryota; kingdom Viridiplantae; phylum Streptophyta; class Magnoliopsida; order Cucurbitales; family Cucurbitaceae; genus Benincasa; species Benincasa hispida. Next base: position 15,982,432 of record NC_052350.1, on the reverse strand, counting down.
TTGAAATAAAATGTTACGTCAAGTGTCCCCTGCTTGCACTCATGCACCTGTTTTCTCAAGGTATAAAGACGAGAAGCATTCTGCCTCTTTGAATAAAGTTTCTGGACAACTTCCCAGATATCCCGAGCAAAAGCTGAATAAAGGAGAGGCTTCCCGATCTGAGGCTCCATACTGTTTATTAAAATTGAGCGAATAGGGAATCCCCCCTTCCATATCCGTTCTTAAGGATCCCCAGGTCTGGGTATTTCCCTTGTTAGGTACCCGAACTTGTGCCGCCCCTTGAGAAACCATCCTCACAAATTATGACCAAGAAAAGTAATTTTGTCCAATAAGTTTTTTGCCAATAGAAATTTCGGCATAATTGCCTACAAACCCAAGACATAATGTTTGTGAAAGGTAAAGTAGGGTAAGCAGTTACCGGAGTTTCTGAACATAACGGAACCCCCGGGTATGTATCTAGTAGAAAATCTGTTGATGGATTGGCCGAAGATCTAACGCTGCCCCAAGTGCAGAAATTTGCTGCTGAAGATTTGCTAGTTGCTGTGAACACTAACAGTCCCACTATGAATCATTGTAGGTGTTTCTGCTCATAGATCCCTGAAGATATCATTTCTGTCAGTGTGGGAAAACCAATGGGAGGAACTGGCTGACCAGAGGGCAAACAGCGGGAGATAAGTATTTGTTGTAAAGGGGTTTGATTGGACCGGGTTCGGCTGGACTGTGTTTGGCTGGACCGGCTGATTCAAGTGATTTTGTGGGTTCTGGTTAGACTGACATATCGGGCATGTTCGGAGGGCTTGGAAGATACATGGGTTATGATAGATCAGTAGATCGGGTGTGTTCGGAGGGTAGGAGGAATTGAGTAACGCCGGAAGGGAAAAAACCGGAGGATGGGAAGACGAATGACTTGGAAATGTTTCGCCGGCGGGATTTGGAATGGATCTGGGTTGCAATCTGGGTTGCGATCGGTTTAACTCGGTGGCTGGAACAAGGAAGACGTCGAAGGCAGGCACTCGTATCTGGACTGGACTAGTGACGGATGGTCGAGTCTCGACGGCAGCTACGCCAGTGTGTTTGAAGTCGTCGATGGTAACGACGAAGGTCCTCCGACGGCAGTGACGGGCTGGATCGATTAGGGTTGGTTGGATCTGAATCGGTCCAATTAATGACCGTAGATATTGGTCAACGGTAGCCCTAATTTCAGTACTGTTAGAATTTTCTCTTGGAGTTCCATCCCCTACTAGAGTCGATGACTGAATCTCTTCTATTCTATCGATGTTCTCATCACCATGCTCTGATACCATCTTGAAAAAGTTAGGGAAGAAAAAAAAAACACCAGAATTACGTAGAAAAATCTAGACCAGGGAGAAAAAACCATGATAAGAGTTTTTTATTTTTAATTCAGATACACAGTACACAATACAGGAACAGGTATAAATAATCAAACAATGAGAAACCCTAGACTGATAAAAGACAAAAATACCCTTAGGACTAAAATATAATTTCAACAGGTAGCACTCCCAACACTCGACAAGGTCCCTTGCTCCAAGCATTATGCATTTCTTACCACTCCATTTGTCCAATGAAAAGCTCTGCCACATACGAAATATTGAAGAACCTAGTCAATTTATGAGCATACAAAGAGAGAGTGCAAGACAACACGACTGCTGATTCAACAAAGTGACAAAAATGTACATATAATGATATAAATCATGGCATTTTGATCTTTTGTGAATAGGACTGGTATAATTGTGCATACAATGAAAAAATATTATCCAATATTTTTGGATTTCAATTACCACTCACCCACTAATTTCCAATGTTTCAAAAGCAAAAAGCAGCTCGAAGCTTTTCCTCTTGTCAAGAGGAAGGCATACGTCTTTACGCAGTATTAGGCGTAAACCTCAAATAGTGATTTAAAAATATTTTACAAATTGTAAATTGGTATGATTGAGTACTACTAAACATGATGATCATATAAAAGTAAAAAGAAAATTCACCCCTACAATTTTCACTTAATCAAAAATTCTAAAAGGATATCTTTATCATCACTATTACTTTATATTATTAATACAATTATTTTATACTATAAATTTTTGTTACAACATAAAAAGTAGTCCTACTTCAAATTGTCACAATTCAAGTCTTGATATTTTTGAATAATTAGGCAAATCACTATTATTTTTTATCATTAGACGATGTGTGGAGATTTTAAGCCTCGGTCCATTATCACAAAGGCATAATCCTCTTATGGTTCAGTGAAGGCGTAAGTTTTGAGGCTAAAACTTAGAGCTTGACTCAAGGTTAAAAATGTTAACTAATTGTTGTCCAATTGCTGATGTATTGTGAAAGAGGATAAAATTTCGAAGGCAAGTACCTAGAATGAGAAAAAGAATCTTTTCAACAGGACATAGATAATAAGAAGCTAGAACTGTCGTAAGGAGAATTTCAAAATTTTCTCAAACTTCACACACCAACAAGAATAAAATGCGATCATAACAGAACTGGATTCAAAATTTCAAATATATTCAATGAAAATGATATTCGTGTTAACCTTCTTAAAGATAATTTCTAAAAGTCTTGTTAGAGGAACTTGAAATGCGAGGCAATGACCTAAAGAAATTGGGGGAATCGGGAAGTTACCTTGTTGGCGTCATCAATGAGCAGCGGAGTATTGCAAAGGGAGAAGAAAATATCCTTCTTGGAACTGGAGATCGGATCAAAACTCAGATCATCAGGTTTCGTTCGAGAGATCAAAACGTTATAATCGGAAGGAAGGACCTCTCCCAGGTGATAGCTGACTGGGCCGCTGCATGGAAAGTCCAGGAAACCGTCGATGACTGCAGCCATCCGATGGAGCCGTCAGTGACAAGATGTTGGCTATTACTCCTTCCGGTATCAAAGAGAACTCAACAATTTCTTTGCCCTCCGTTTTGCTTCTCTTTTTCCATGAAAATTTCACAAAATGACCCAAAGGCAAAATAACTTTTTTACCAATGACTTCTTTTCTACCGGTAACCTTTTGTCCATGCAAAATTTTAAAATTACCCTTAATTTTAAAAAGTCTTCCCACTAAAGGCTTCCATCTTCTTCTTTATATTCAATACAATACCAGCATTTCACCCAAACATTTATTCCTAGCCAATATTCTATCAATAGCATTGAATAACATTGTTCTCTCGGAGTGTTCTCTCAAAGTTTTAGTCCAACATCTTCGTTGATCGCTTTCATCGTCAGATTCAGAAATGAAGAGAATATAAGTGATATTCTACAATATTTCTTATCCCAAATCACTTTCATAATAAGTGTAGATATAAACGATCGTATACTAATTTATAAACGACGTGTAGTAATTTATAAACGATCTTAAAGTAATTTATAAATGATTGTATAGTAATTTATAAATGATCGTATATTTAGTATTGTATATGCGATCGTATATAAATTTATGAACGATTGTTTATAAATTATTATACAGTCGTGTAATAAATATATATACTGTCAGTCATAATTACAATATTTGCTTAAGATTTGTTTATCCCATTGTAGATCAATGACGCTGTTTCACATCTTTGTACGATTTGGTGGGGATGGGGATGAGTTTGGAAGGAATTATATTGAAGGTCATATGAAAGGTCTAAAAGTTAGAAATGATATAACATTCAGTGAATTAGTGAGTATGATGCACCAACGATTGAATATCGATTCGAATATGTTTGATATACACATCAAATTTTGTTACAATTTATTGGTCCTAGTTCCCCGATTGACATAATCGACGATGAAGATCTTAGCTTTTTTTAGAAGGCAGTGATGCATCCTAGATGCCATTATTTGTATCAGTTACACCTTGCGAAAGTCATGGAGTACACATAGACAATTTGTACCAGCATTGTAATCCAACTGATCAACCCATTTCAACTAGTCAAAACTGTGGGTTTGCAACCATTCCAACACGTAATATTCACACCATTTCTTCACTGAATAATCATATTGAACCATGTAACTTGGGGGAATGACCGAAGTGAAACTTGGTTTGGTCACAACAGTGAACCCAGATATACTTCACAGTTCAATATTGAACATGGATATGGACAATCTTCAGAACCACAAACTTCTCCAACACCTTACATCCATGTTCCAATCCCACCTGCTCCTGTCCCACCAGTTGTGATGCCTTCGGTTCAAATGCATTCCACCATTCCAACATAACCATTTGTAGATATACCCAGACCATTAGAGGGCACATCGTATGACGACCTCATCACAATACCTCATGACTGTCTGAATGACGAGGATATAAAGGTCGGTCAAATTTTCTTTTCGAAATATGATTTATCAATTAAATTATCGATGCTTGCAATAAGAAAGAACATTGACTGCCATGTAAAAAAGTCAACAAAGAGCTTACTAATTATCCGATGTTCAATGGAGGAATGAAAGTGGAGGGTCTATGCAAAAAAAAAATATATATATATATATATGAAATAAAGTGATTCCTTCAAAGTGACGAAATATGCAAGCGAGCATACATGTTCTCTCGAATTGAGAATGAGTAATCATCGAAAAGTAAAAAGTTGGGTTATTGGACATTTAATCAAGTCCAAATACGAACAAGTTTGTCGAACTAAAGGAAATCAAGCACGAGGATTTCCATGAGCAGCGGAAGGGATCGTTCCAAATTCCATTCGAATTGAACACAACAGTCTAAAATGGAAACTAACAGGTCATGCACAAATAGAAATTACATCATGCTAAACGATGATAAGAGATAGAGGATGCATACCTTTGAAGAACCATTCTTCACGAATCCCTCGATAAGTCCAAATGTGTCCACAGCAACACTCGAACGCAACGATCGGAACACCATGACCCACAGCATGAGCACAACGAATGGCCAACAGCTCCTCGAAACCAATCAAGTTCCACTCGATTCACGAACTGAGTGAGGACACCACCACAATGGTTAACTTGGTATTCTCGGTGTGATAATCTAGAAGTTGTGGGCTCTGTATGATCTTGGCTTGAGGAAGAGACTGGAAGTCTACGATCGAGCAAGTGGGAGATAATACACTATCTATCATATAGACGATGTGCTCGATCGTTTAGTAAACGGTAGCCTATCATATAGATTTAGCCACTCGATCGTGTAGCTACAATCAGCTGAATGACTATCGTATAGTCAAAGATCCACGATCATTTAGTCAAAGGTAAGCGATCACTTAGCTGATCGTGTAGGCTCTCGGCTATCGCTTAGTGAAACTCTTTCACTTGATAGCTTATCCGTGAGTTCTTTTCGAATGAAGTAAGTCCTCTAAATTTAGGAAAACCATTTTCCTTTTATCTCACGGTTACCATAAAACCACCAATAACCTTTCACTCAATCGGTTATTAAAGAAAAAGAAATTAATTATATATAATTAATATATTATAAATAAATGATAATCAACTTACCATATTATATTTATAACCTAGAGTTTTAATATTTCATCTCATGAAACATATAAACCATAGTTCTTTTTCTATTTTATGATACTTAATGTAAATCATATTTACATAATTTCTCCACTTGATATATCCCATACATCACACCAATTATATCATATATAATTGAATTTCCTCTTGCTAATTTGAACACTTCAAATCAACCCCAAAATCTGATTCTCAACTTGAATCCATTGAGCTACCAAGGGGACCTTATGGACCTGTAGCTTGAAGCTCCAACGGTACGTGAATAACTGTCTAAACTCTTTAGTCACGGGATCCACCATCTGTTAACTGTCGGGCACTCCACTAAAGATCGACAACTGTACTCTTCTCACTAACAGATATATTTTTGTGTCCATATTAACCAATCAATAGTGTGATAACCCTTCACAGATTGATCAGTGATAGAACTATATCACTGCCTATCACTGATCGAAAGTGATATAACTCTACCACTATCTATCAGTGATAGAGCTCTATCACTTTGTATAGCTAATAGACAGTGATAGATGTCTATCATTGTCTATCAGTAGTAGAGAAATGTTCACATCCATACATAGTCACATAAAAAACTATCTATCTACACAACAACAATTCAAAAATAAAGAATAATAAAGTGATAGAGTGGTAGAGTTCTACTATCTATCAGTGATAAAGCTCTATTACTTTGAATAATTGATAAACAGTGATAGAGATCTATCACTATCTATCAGTGGTAGAGAATGTTTGTAACGACCCGACCCCCTAGAACTTAAGTTAGGCCGTTACTAAATACATGCATGTACTTGGGATTGTCAGGTAGATGGAGTCCTTCTTTTCAGTACTCTATATAAATAGAAGAAAAAGAATTTCCATCTCGCCCGTTTGTGAGTGCTAAAGGATGAACCCTTCCCTAGTCAACTTCCTCTTCTTTCGAGTGCCATCTCAACGTAGTAAACTAGCTAACTACCTTTCCTCTGGGCGCATACTAGAAAGTCAACAAACCATAGCATTTCGGGTTGTTAGGTTACAGGTGTGGTTCTAGCTGTATTGACCGTATCCTTTGGTGTAACTGGTTATTCCTTACCTCGGGACCAAATTGGTTATTGAGCAGTCAAAATTGTAACAGGTGTACCGAAAGCTATTCCAGTAATAGGGTCTTCTTTGGTAGAGTTATTACGCGGAAGTGCTAGTGTGGGACAATCTACCTTGACTCGTTTTTATAGTTTACACACTTTTGTATTACCTCTTCTTACTGCCGTATTTATGTTAATGCACTTCCCAATGATACGTAAGCAAGGCATTTCTGGTTCTTTATAGAGAATAGAAATCATAGATTTGTAATTAGTTATTTATGATTACTCGGGGGAGGAAGAAGAGTATTTCATTGGTGCAAATATGGATTATTGAAAAATCAGACATGTATTTGGATATTTCCCTTCAACTCCACGAAATTTGATTCGTTATTTTTCAATAATAGTTGAAGGAACTTAAAACGACACTCGGTTATGGCGAAATAAATGCTAATTAAATAAAGTAAGTTCAAAAGACTTTCATTAAATTCAAATACTAAAATAATAGTAGGGTACCCAGAAATCATAAAGGATAATAAATAAGTCTGAACAACGATTCTTAAAAAGTAAGTTTTAAACATCAAAACTAAAAGTTAAGAGGAACATGAAAAGGATTCTAAATCTCAAAACATCAACTCCCCTTACCTTCTCAAAATAACAAAATATTTCTCAAATCCTTTCATCTTCCCTTATCTTTTCCAAGACCAATAAATCCAAGATGCTCTATTTTACTTTCATAGTGAAATATATCTGTACTAAAACATGTGACTAGGAAAGTGAAATAGAGCATATTGGATTTATTGGTCTTGGAAAAGATGTGGGAAGATGAAAGGATTTGAGAAATATTTTGTTGTTTTGAGAAGGTAAGGGGAATTGATGTTTTGAGATTTAGAGTCATTTTCATGTTCCTCTTAACTTTTAGTTTTGATGTTTAAAACTTACTTTTTAAGAATCGTTTTTCAGACTTATTTATTATCCTTTATGATTTCTGGGTACCCTACTATTGTTTTAGTATTTGAATTTAATGAAAGTTGTTTGAATTTACCTTATTTAATTAGCATTTATTTCGCCATAACTGAGTGTCGTTTTGAGTTCCATGCATGCATATATTTAGTAACGGCCTAACTTAAGTCTTAGGGGGTTAGGTCATTACAGTTGGTATCAGAGCGGAACCTCTCCCACTAAGATGTGGTTCGGGGACGAACTAAGCGGAAGCTGGTGGGCATGTAACGACCCGAATTCAAGAGGTATATGAATGAACCGGTATCACATCCGAATGAGAGGGATCCTGAGGACATGAAAGTATGGTTAAGAAAGGCTTAAAAGAATTGAAAGTTAATACCTATACCAACAAGGTACACATTCCTTTTCGGTGGCTCAATCATAAGAACTCCAAAGTTAAACGTACTCAGCTTGGGTCAATCCTATGTAAAGATTGTATAAGAAAGATGTTAATATATATATAGCTCAATAACTTTATATAAGTGAAACACAATGATAGAGCTTTGTTCTGATAGAGAATGATAGAGCTTTATCACTGTTTTGATAGAAAAATGTTCACATCCTTACATATTACCGAAAATCTAAAAAAAAAATACAAGAAGAAAAAAGAAGACCATCATATGAATGATCTGAAAACCTAGAAAAGAAGAGAATAATAAGAAGAAAGAGCGCAAGACAGAAGAAAAGAAATTGGGGAGAGCGAAGAATCCATTATCAATGGTGGACGAAGGATAGAAGAAGCCATTATCAACGAGGAAGAAGCCATAGACGGACGGTGCATAAAATCAAAGAAGAAAATCAAGAAAGAAACGTACACTTACAAACACATGAAAAAAATCATATCGTGGTCGATGAAGAAGATCGACGAGGAAGAAGATCACAGTGTCGAGAAGGAGAATTGGTGAGAAAGAAGATCATGGCATTCGATAAGGAAGAAGGAAGAACATCGTTCAACGAGGAAGACGGAAAATAACGCACGACAAATCAAATTTGAAGAAAAGGAAAATCGGCGAGGAAGAAGGATATTTTTGGTAATTTGAAGAAAAGGAAACTTGGAATTTTTATTTTGTTATAAATTGTAAATAGTTTTGTTTTTTTCCTATTTATTAGAATTACATGGAAATAAACTTAATTTTCAAAAACCAAAAACCAAAAATCAAAAATCAAACGGGCCTAAACTTCCAATTTAATCTATTAAGTTCCTATAAATTCAAAAGTAGAACAAAATCAAAATGGACAAATCTAACTGCCATTATATCATTGACATATTCCATATTTCTTACAATCAATAATCTATCGAACTTGAAATTTAAATTTCATAAATGATTAAAAGTGGGAGAACCTATTCAAACACCTATTAAATATAAAGCTGAAAGTTAAGTGTTAGTTTGTATTACAATTCATGGCTGAAAATAAGTGAAAGTAAATAGGATTATTAAAATGGATTTACCTACGACACAATCTTAGAACTTTTAAAACCATATAAACAGAAGTTGAGCTTAAATTTATTAAATCTAAACTAAGAATATTAGAATCATAGAGAAATATATAGTTTAAAAAAAATTACTTAAAAGCAAAATAGTTAAAACATTTCTCCTGTATTGACATCCCAAATCTCCACTCTCACACCCTCATATATGAAAATAGTAACAATCCCATAGATATCTTTTATAGTTTTCTCAAATCTGTCGATTTACAAAGCAAGGTCTTATGTTCTATTTTCATGGCGGTAATAGCAATACCATTGCTTTAATAAAGTTATCTATACAACAGGGCGGCTGGGTTTAGGCCTAATCTCAATCCCCTCAACAACAAGGCCACTCTTAGCAGAAGAGCCCTTCACCTCCATAAGAGCCATCTCCACTTCATCATCTCCATCACCACTTTCAAACTCCCCCAATTCAATTTCAAACCACCCATCGTGTCTCTCCGGTGGCCACTCTAACCCTGCCATGTCTTCAGACTGAGGCCTCATCATCCATGGTGCGTGACGGCGCCGCCGTTGAGGATTGTCCAAATAAGGGTCCAAACAAACACTTTTCCGATGGGGTTCAGTGCCAAGAATTCCCACTGTGGCATCAGCAGGATTGATATTGAACCCGTAGTATCTACGTTGCCTCATCTTGAACACAAAATAAGCTGCATAAGTAGTTTTAGGAGACAACATTCTGCAACTTATTCTTCCACGTATTTCAAGCCACCACACATCGAGGAGTACAGCTACCTCTGCGAACCTGATTCCACACACCCACATTAAAAAAGCAAAGAATTAAAATTGGGAGAGAGAAAAAGATTGAGAATACGATTTTGCTAAAATCTCGGACTTTGAACCTTGAATCGGTATGGTGTTCCCAACTCCAATAGTAGGAGGTATCACCCCAAACGATCGATAGGTCCCTTGCTCCGAGCATTATGCATTTCTTACCACTCCATTTTTCCAATGACAAGCTCTGTTACACACCAATGGTTCAACCCACTCAATTTTTATGTAAGAAAAAATAAAGTGCACAAAAGTTTCATCGTTAATCCTATAAAGTGCACAGAAAGCTTCATACCAATGATTCAACCCACTCAATTTATGTCCTAAAATTTTAAGACAACAAAAGGTGATGGAGCAAGAACGAGTTTTTAACCCAGAAAAAATGGAACAGAAACTAACTAAACTGGTATTACGTTAGATCATCTATTGTCCACAAAAAGACAGAGAATGCGATTTGCTCCAATCTCAAATGAGGATGGCGACGGAAAGACTTATCCCCCCAAACGACCAAGATGTCCCTTGCTCCAAGCATTATGCATTTCTTAGTTCTTACATTACAAGAAAAATGAGCTCCTCCGACACCTAAATNCTCCTCCGACACCTAAATTGGCCGTCAGGAGCTCAGTCATCAGGAGACAGAGTGTCTCCTGATGAAGTAAAACATCGTTGGGAGTTCTAGAACTCCCGACGCCGTAAAGAACCGGCGGGAGGAACTCCCGACGAATAAAAACTCCCGACGCCATATCCTAACCCTGAACTCCCGAAGGATCTCCCGATACCATTTTGGGGACAAAGTTTGAGTTTTATGTGTGTTGGTTCTTATTTATGAAATTTGTGTGTTTTTTTTTTATGTTCGGGAGGTTCCATGCTTATCGTGGGGGTGGGTAGAGTTTGATTATACTCATTTTGTCGTTGAACTTGGAGTTCTTGTGTGTTTATGAATGTTTATGAAGTTCTAATGTGTTGTGGGGGGTGGGTTGAGATTGGTTTAAACCATTTTGGGGACAAAGTTTAAGTTTTATGTGTGTTGGTTCTTGTTTATGAAATTTATGTGCTTTTTGATGTTTGGGAGGTTCCATGTTTGTCATGAGGGATGGGTAAAGTTTTGATTATACTCGTTTTGTCGTTGAACTTGGAGTTCTTGTGTGTTTATAAATGTTTATGAAGTTTTAATGTGTTGTGGGAGGAGTAGATTGAGATTAGTTTAAACCATTTTGGGGACAAAGTTTGAGTTTTATGTGTGTTGGTTCTTGTTTATGAAACTTGTGTGTTTTTTGATGTTCATAAGGTTCCATGTTTGTCGTGGGGGTGGGTAGAGTTTGATTACACTCGTTTTGTCGTTGAACTTGGAGTTCTTGTGTGTTTATGAATGTTTATGAAGTTCTAATGTGTTGCGGGGGTAGTTTGAGTTTTATGTGTGTTGGTTTTTGTTTATGAAATTTGTGTATTTTTTGATGTTCGGGAGGTTCCATGTTTGTCGTGGGGGTGGGTAGAGTTTGATTATACTCGTTTTGTCGTTGAAATTGGAGTTCTTGTGTGTTTATGAATGTTTATGAAGTTTTAATGTGTTGTGGATGTTTTGTTTATGAAGTTTGAACGTGTTGTGGATGTTTACCGATAATGACATTTGAGTGTTTTTGCTTTATTGTAGAATGCTGTTCAGAGATGAGGTTGGACGATTGTTCAGGATGCTGTATTCCAGACGTTGTTTTCATTTTATTTCTTCTATGTATTTTTTATATGAATGTTTATGAAGTTCTAGTATCGGCTTTGCTTTATTTTAGGATATTGTAATTTTTTATTTATTTGTTATAGTATGGACTTTTTTTTCGTTATTTTATTTATTATGTGAATCTATTTATTTGGTTAATTATGTTTTACAGGTTGATCAAATTTTAAAAAATTACAAACTATAAATTAAAAATATTTAAAAGACAATTTTCAACTAATGAATGAACTCCCTACGCATATATTACTGCATCGGGAGTTCCTGTAACTCCCGACGCATAAAATAAACTGTCGGGAGTTCGAGCACTCCAGACGCATGAAACAAATCGTCGGGAGCTCGAGAACTCCCGATGCATAGAAAACGGCGTCGAGAGTTAGTCGAGGAACTCCCGACGCATGTATAGGGCGTCGGGAGTTCTTCAAACTGCCGACGCAGTATATAAGGTGTCGGCAATTGGGGGAACTCCCGATGCCCTATACATGCGTCGGGAATTCCTCGACTAACTCCCGACGCCTTCCTTTCATGCGTCGGGAGTTCCTCTCCCGATGGGTTTTTCCTGACCAAACTCCCGATGACCCATTATTCTCTAGAGAGGCTCTCTCAATGCATTTTCTACCCTTTTCCAGCTAATTGTTACGGGAGAAGTTCGATTTCTTGTAGTGTTACCACTCCATTTTTCTAGTGACAAGCACTATAACATACCAATGATTCAACCCACTCAATTTATGTCAAATGTAAAAAATGGGTAAAAGAATGTGCACAAAAGCTTCATCTTAGTCCAACAATAGATATATATATTAAACGGTGGCTTTTCGTTCTTTTAGTTCACTAGTTGGGGGCTAAAAATAATGATCTACAGCGGAAATTGGCGTCAGCAGAGGCTTAGCTCACCCTCCCATCTGTATCTCAGTTCATAATTCTAATAACACTTAAACTTGATGTAAAGAATAACTGAAGAATAAAGCATAGAAGCTACCAGAGAACTTACAAATATTACTTTATTTAATAAAATCTAAAAGATTAGAGCCCTTACTCCAATTTAAGATGTTACCACCCAATTGTTCGATGAGTATTGAAAACAAGTTAAAATTTTAAGACAACAAATGGGGATGCACTACAATGAGAAGAACTAATTTAAACCCAGAAAAAATGGAATAGCAAATTAGAAACTCCGGTCCAGAAGATATCAAAAGTTTCCAAGCACACATGAACAAGAATTTAAATACATATGAAAAGTTAACCTTATTAAGATAATTGCATAAGTTTATGTTGGAATCCAAGATTACTTCGAAATTAAACTTACAATGAAACTAAGTTTTGAGGTTTTTAGCATTTGTTGGAATGTATTTTAAATTCTAAAATTAGGGGAAAAGGTATGAAATAGAATCTTAGTATTTGATAAAGGGGTTTGAGTTTTTAGAATCTGTTTGGAACAATATATTCTAAAATACATGTAAAGGTAGATGTAGAATCTACAAAAATGAAAAGATTTGATATAAAGAGAATCAAATGGGGCCTCCAAAGTCAATTTGGAAGAAATCATTTACAAGAAAGGAACCTTCCGGCAGGGGTGAGTCAGAGTTGGGGGAATCGATAAGCTTACCTTGTTGCCGTCGTCAATTAGCAGAGGGCTTTCGCAAAGGGAGAAAAAGATCTCCTTCTTCGGACTAGAAATTGGATCAAAATTGAGGTTGCTAGGTTTCCGGCGAGAAATCAAAAGCTTCCAATCGGTGGGTAGGAGTTTGTCCCATACAATGTCTGACTGCGCCGCTGCATGGAAAGTCCTGGAAACCGCCGACGATCTGCAGGCATCCGATGGAGTGGTCAGCGACAAGATCTTAGCTACGACTCCTTCTGGCAGCGAAGAGAAATCTGAAATTTCTTCCCCCTCTGTTCCCTTCTCCTTTTCTTCTTCCATCATTACGAAGACTGAGCAATACAATAGTGAATTGGGTATTTTCTTTTAAGGGAAAATGGGATATATCACTCGGGAAATTTGTACGAATGACCCAATTTTTGGGTCCAAAATGTGAAATGATCGATTTTTAAAAAATAATGTCAATTGACTCTCTACTTATGTCATCACTGGATGAGATTATAAAAATTGTCCCTAATAACCGTCTCACTCTCGCTTCGCTAACCTCACTCTCATTGTCTGTTCATCTTCCATCGTGATGTGATTGTTTATCACTATACAATTGATTTGACAATTTTCACGAAATTTGTTTACAACTTAAAATCGTTAACACATAGCAAAATGGTATATTCTTTAAAATCTAAACTTCATTTAAACTGTCATTTTGTTAAACGGAGATTTATTGAACGAGGTTTTCTAGAGCGAAGTTTTTTGGAACCAAACAGAGTTTTCAGAATGGGTTTTTCAGAACGGAACAGACTTTTCTTGAACTTGGTCTCATTGGTGTTTTGTAGAAACGTGGTCTCAAAATAGGTATGTAAATAGACATTGTAAAATAGCATAACGAAAGGGGTGTGAGAAAGAGGGACAAAGAGAAAGGTGGAGAGAGCGACATTGGGCGATAGCGAGAGAGTGAGATTGAGCGACAGCGAGAGGTGGGAGAGCGAGAAATGCAAGAGCGAGAGCACGTAGGAGCGACGGTGAGAGAGATCCATGTGTATTACTATCTGCTTAATAAAAAATGTTCTCTTGCTTTGATGTAACGACCCTAGTTTCCTACTACATTCTAGGATGCTACTTCATGCATGCATAGGTTTAACCGTACAATTTCTTTTAAAGCATCAAATAAAAGAGCCAAAATTTATTTAAACAAAATAATTTACCCTTCGGGTACCCCTAAACTCTACTTTAAAAATGAAGGAAATTAAATGTCAAATAATAAAATTGATTTATTTTGCATGAAAGTGTAAGACGCCTAACTCCTAGACCAAATTTCAAAAATATGATACAAGGTGTGAAAGCAGTAATTGGCCATATTCATCCTAATGGCCAGGTCACTTTGTCATGCGCCAGTCTGTCATTACCCTTACCTGAAAATAGGGAAAGAAAAATCCTTGGTAAGCAACCCACTCCTGGGTCCACTCAATTTGTTAGTCTATTCATTGGACCCAAAATGTACAAGGGCATCATAAATATAGGCATAGGCATAGAGGGGCGAACACGAAGGCACGCTTTCATAAGTAGTGACACAAAGGTCACAGGAGTGGTGATCCCAAAAAGGACACCATACCTAAGCATAGGGTGTGGGCTTGAAGGCTCACACATGCGCATAGCCCAATGGTAACATTCAGTACAATCTAAGCATGCAATCAAGGTCATGAATCAGCATCAAACTTTTAACACCGATACCCATAATCTACTTCTACATCCAATTTACCTCCAATGTTCAATCTACATCCAATTTACATCCAATGTTCAGTCTACATTCAATTTACATCCAATTTACACAATTTACACAATACGTCAATTACAACTACCCATATTAGATTCCATCACAGTTTACTCGTAAATGACATAAAAATTGTCAGCAGGCTTACTCCGCTCGCAAACTTCCTTCACCATCACACGATCTTGAAACCAATTGTAAAATCCATAGGTGAACGTTAGCTTAGGCCCAAGAATCCCCAAATGACAATGGGCTGTCAACAAAAAAAAACCGAACTTACCCCAACAAATCGCTCGGCCGGACTGCCGCAAACCGACTGCTACCAGTACCGACGACAACCGGCGGACAAAGAACGACGCTTGGAAGATAAGAACCTGGCGCGGTTGGAACTCACATTGTAGGATGACACAAAAGTGTGTACTAATTCGATATGGAGGACATTGGGATGAGAACCAAAATTTGTATGTTGGAGGCAAGCTAACAGGAATCATTGTGCCTATTACCTTGAAGTATGAAAAACTTAAAGCTCACATTTACAGGATTGCAAATGTAAGTTGCTCAGAGTTTGATGTTGTTATGAGAGTTAAATATAAGTTTGGCTGTGAAGCCCCCTCCACAGTACATATGGTGATGTTTACTTCCTTCTTTGCCGGGACGATCTTTCTACAGTTCAGCTATATGTAACACTAAAATCATACCATGACGAAAATATGAATATAAGTGATGATGGTATAGGTGTACACAAACAATACGAGGCATCATATGAGCTTAATTGAGAAGAGGGTGATATTCCATTGTCTATGAATACTCAACCATCAACATTATTAATAGACAATGACAACATTCGTGTAGTGGACTTGGAAAGAGAAACTCAATGTAATAGACCTATGTCTGGTAATGAAAGATCAGCAGGCTTGAATTTTATAGATCGTGGTCCTTCAGAAGAGCGTGATCCTATCGTAGTCGATAATGAGAGATCAGTAGGATTAAATTCTATGGACTGTGGTCCTTCAAAGGTGCATAGACCTGCAGTGGCTGTTACTGAGAGATCAGCAGGATTGAATTCCATGTCTTCATGTCGTAGAGAGGAATTGATTATGTCTGGCACCTCTTCATTGGAGACAAATAATGTAGTTGGTCAAATTTTTTTGAGTAAGAGTGATTTAAAAATGAGATTT
The DNA here is from genome assembly GCF_009727055.1 of Benincasa hispida. Taxonomy (NCBI): domain Eukaryota; kingdom Viridiplantae; phylum Streptophyta; class Magnoliopsida; order Cucurbitales; family Cucurbitaceae; genus Benincasa; species Benincasa hispida. The sequence continues at coordinate 15,966,362 of NC_052350.1, read as the reverse complement.
GTCTATTCTGTGCATAAACAATAATTTTAAATATAAGGTAAGGAAGTCAACTAAGTCTTTTTTTTACTGTTAAATGTATAGAGGATAATTGTAAGTGGAGCCTTCGTGCAGTTAAAATTCTAGGGTGTGACATATTTAAGATCATGAAGTATATGCGGTCGCACACATATTCTATTGGAATTTTAAATCATGACCATAGACAAGCAACTGATGAGGTAGTTGGTGAACTAATCAAAGACAAGTTTACAGGCATAGGATGTGTTTATAAACCTCGTCACATTGTCGAGGATATGAGGAAAAAGTATGGTGTAAACATAAGTTACGATAAGGTGTGGCATGCAAGGGAAACCGTTTATGCTCTCGCCAAGGGTACTCTAGAAGAGACGTACGCTGTTTACATGCATATGGTGAAACGTTAAAGATGGAGAATCCAGGTACAAGGTTTGAAATCAAACTTGAAAATGATGTCCATTTCAAGTACATGTTTATGGCATTAGGACCTTATATTAGAGGTTTTTCAAGTTGCGGCCTGTGATAATTGTTAATAGATCGCATCTGAAAGGAAAATACAAAGGGACCATGTTGGACGGCGTCTCTATGGATGGCAATAACCAAGTTTACCCACTAGCATATGCCATAGTGGGCAATGAAACTGATCGAGCTTGGAAGTGGTTTATGTCGAACTTGAAGTGTGCCATTGGAGAACCCCTTAACTTGGTGTTTGTGTCCGATCGAGCGATATCTATTGGCAATGCCATTCGTGCAGTTTTTCCCACAACATTTCATGGATTGGGCACCTACCACCTAGAAAATAATATTCTTTCCAACTTTAAGGACAACACGATTGTTGAGATGTTCTGTTGGGGGTGATGCCTTAAAGTCTCGTGTCCTGTAGTTTGTAAACAGTTTGTACGAATGTTTGTGTTGTTAATATATAATATTTACTTCACATCTTGTGTTTTGCTCAGTTACTTGTTTTATTTGCTTTACCACAAACTAATAAATATAAAATTCCTGGTTATCTGTATGTGACTCAAGCATGTATGTGGTGACATACAAGTGGATCATGTCTTGAAAGATAACCAAAATGGTCTGTAGTATATGGATATAAGAGGGAAACCTTATCCTGGTAATGGCACGGATGCGGCCCACTTTGTGGAATGGTCACAAGTGTTGTGACTTGTCACAGATATTCTAATCCTGATCATTCGTGTTGGGGACATGCGAGCGGGGGCGTCCTATACAAAGAGTTTGTATAAGACCTGACCACGAAGTGTTAACGTCTCGTTATATAACATCGTTCATGATAAAGACTTCATTTCACTAGGATGACCAGGTTCTTCGATTTGTATGGGTGCGAGTGGTCAGGTCGCCGATTCAAACCTACCATTTTAGGGATTCGTCTGATTTGGGAGCTGGAAACTCAGCTACACAAGATGTCGCCGATTCAAACCTACCATTTTAGGGATTCGTCTGATTTGAGAGCTGGAAACTCAGCTACACAAGATGGAATTCACTCCTTCCCCGAGGTAGGGGTAATTAGATAGATAGCTCCCTTAAGGGCTGATTCTGGGGCTTAAATGATGTGGCGCCATACACATTCTCTTGGCCCGAGAGGTGCTCACACATAGTTGGACTATGTTGTATTGTTCATTAGAGAAATCAGTGGTACTTAAGGAGTGAGATGTAACTACAAGGGCAAAACGATAATTTGGCCCAACTGTACTTACGGGCAGCTGTGAAGGGTCATCGTACTCATGATTGGTTATATCTGATGGACACAGAAATATATCTATGGTAAGAAGAGATCAGCTGTTGGTCTTTAATGGAATGCCTGACAGTTAACAGATGGTGGATCGTGTGGCTAAAGAGTTTAGTCAGCTATTCACGGACCATTGGAGCTTCGAGCCACAGGTCCATTAGGTCCCCTAGGTAGCTTGGATAAAGTCGAGAACCAGTGTTTGGGTTAATTTGAAATGTTCAAATTGTCAAGAGGAAGTTCGATTATATATGATATAATTGGAT
>NC_052350.1:15957835-15963043 GCF_009727055.1 Benincasa hispida | reverse complement strand
GTCGTCTACGCGATCGTTTACTTATGCTCCTATCGTATAGTGCACGTTGAACGATCGTCTACCTACTAGAGTTTACTACACGATGAAGACTTCTTGGCGGTTCAAGACCCGGTTCGCCTATGAACCGGTTTGCTCGATGAAAAATGTAATAGATAGGATTTTTTCATTCCAATTTTTGTAAAGGCTCATCCCGGTCCATTAATCCTTTATATATTACATACGATGTATGTTTTTATATGTCATATGGTATGCACATATAGTAAATCCCACCTTAGGTTATGCAATAGTCATGCATCATCTCTTTATTGTAATTGTTATAATTTAGAGAAGCATGAATTAATTATGTAAGAGCATGCTCATACATCATATAATATAAGAGTTATATTTATGCATGCATAAACAACATTGACATGCATCATCTTTATATTATAAATGTTATAGTATAAGGGTGAATGATAGCATGTTTGCTTGGTTGTTATGCATTATATAAAAGTTATATATAGTAATGACCGAACATTGCATGAAGCATGACACGTAGGTTATTTTATAAATGTTATAAATGCCTAGTTGTGCGCAATGATTTTAGTTGTTTCTTTTTAAAAGTTAAAGAGAAATTAGAACTAAAAGAAATAAGAAAGACATGCATGCTCACTTGGGTTTAATTCTTTGTTTTAAATTATTTAAAACTTGGATCATATAGACCTAAGATTACGGTTCTAATACGACTAGAAACCTAAAGGCTTTAATCTTTTAATTAGTTTAATAGGATTAAATTGGCTAATAAAAGGTAAAGTGTAGAAAATCTATCTATAAGGAACCTTTTGTCTAAGGCGGGTTCTGTCTAGGCTGGGGTATTTAAGTTGACGGAAACGTAACACCCCTACCTAGGAACTTACCTGGAAAGGTGAATTAGATAGATTTGATGCATGCATGCAAGTTGAGGGTAGTTCATTAGAGTGTTTAAATGTGACTACTTGAACTTGTTCATATTTCATAGACAAACGTTATTTATGAGCAGAGTTTAAAAAGACGACTTAGACTAAAATTAGTAGTCAGATTGTCTAGGTTAATGAACCCCTAGGTAGAACATTCAGTGTGAGGTACTTTGGGCATAAGATGCTTCACTTAAACCTTTCACGTTTCTCCTAAATAGTCCACACCGTGAGATCTACCCTCGGCCTTGCGGCACCTTTGGCGTGTCCCTCCAACGGATGGTGTTTGGGTAGGTCAATAACAAGGTGGATGGAGAGAGTGTTCATAGTAAGTGGGAGCAGGAAGTGCGACAACATATCCCTTGGCCCCTCTCGTTAGGTTAAATAAAGTTACTGGGCATTGCCTCGAGGCACCTTGGTTGTGTCCCCCTAAAGGATGGCAATTTTGCGCGTTTCTTTATTTGATCTCTTGTAAGAGGATAAGGTATCTTAGTCTCTTGTCCTAATTTTCTTCTTCCCTACGGTGGGCTCATTAGGGCGGGACTCTAGCACCGAAATCGAGGGGTTACACTTAAGCGGAATAGTTAAAGGTTAATGATTCTAGACCAAAAAATGGTGGCTTTTAGGTTTAGTTCCAAGAGTTGGTTCTGCTTAATGGTTGAGAATGTCTCATCCCAGCGAAGGGGCAACTGATCACCCCACCGGTGACGTTTGTCCTGCCTCACTGGGGCATCATTGCAAAATAGAAGTTTATAACTTAGGATACTTGAAACTGTTTTGCAAAACTGATTGGTTTAAAAGTGGTTTAGCAAAATTCTAATAAAGTTTTGTTCGTATTTTCAGCAACTTTTTCAAAATGGCAACAGCCACGTTAGCATTGCTAAGCGCTGAAAAACTTACTGGCGATAATTTCGCAACATGGAAACACATGATCATGACGATCTTGATCATCGAGGATCTCATGTTCGCTCTCACGGAGGCTTGTTCTCCTGTTCCAGCTTTGAATGCCGCTTGAAATGTTCGGGAGGCATATGAGCGATGGACAAGGGAAAATGAGAAAGACCGAGCCTACATCTTGGCAAGTCTTTCTGAAGTCTTGGCCAAGAAACATGAGCCTATGGTCTCAGCGCATGAGACCATGGAGTCCCTGTGGGGATGTTTGGACAACCGTCTGAACAGCTTATGCATGAGGCTCTTAAATACATATTCAACTCCAAAATGAAAGAAGGCACCTCTGTTCGTGAACATGTGCTAAACATGATGGTCCACTTTAATGTGGCAAAGTTAAATGGGTTTACCATCGATGAAGGCAGCCAAGTTAGCATAATCCTGCATTCTTTGTCGGAAAGCTTCCTGCACTTTGTTAGCAATGTGGTTCTTAACAAAGTGCAATATAACCTTACAACTCTTCTCAAAGAGTTGCAGACATACCAATCTTTACTGAACAGTAAGGAGAGGCAAAAGGGTGAGGCAAATGTTACTTCATCCTCCAGGACATTCCATAGAGGTTCGACCTCAGGAACGAAGTCTGCACCTTCTGCTTCTAACTTTGCAAAGAGGAAGAGGAAGAAGGGTGGTAAGGAAAAAGGGAAGACACCTGCTAACCCACCGCCTATCACCCCAAGGAGGCATCCACAGGTTGCTAAGGAAAAGTGTTTCCACTGCAACCAAGATGGACACTGGAAGTGAAACTGTCCTCGATATCTGAAAGAGAAGAAAGCAGCTAAGGCTAAGGCCAAGGCCAATAAAGGTAAATGTGATTTACTTGTGCTTGAAACTTGTTTAATGGAGAATGATGATTCTGCCTGGATAATTCATTCGGGCGCCACTAACCATGTTTGTTCTTCTTTTTAGGGGATTAGATCTTGGCGATAGCTGGAGGTTAGTGAAATGACGATGCGAGTAGGCACGGGCACGTCGTCTCAGTTGTGGCAGTGGGAGGACTCCAGTTAGCTTTACAGAATAGATTTCTTATTTTACATGATGTATATATTGTTCCCGAACTAAAGAGGAACCTTATTTCTATAAAGTGTTTAATGCAATGTAAATATACTATCTCATTTAATGTGGATAAAGTGTTTATTCATAAAGATGGTGTTTTTATTTGCAGAACAAATCTGGAATTGAATTTATATGTGCTAAGATTTTAGCCATTCATTCCCTCCATAATACTGAATTGTTCAGAACTGTCGTAACTCAATCAAAATGTCGATGAATTTCTCCAAAAGGAAATGCCCAACTTTGGCATCTACATTTAGGGCACATCAATCTCAATAGGATTGAGAGATTGGTGAAGAATGGACTTCTAAGTGAGTTAGAAGAAAATTCTTTACCAGTGTGTGAATCTTGCCTCGAGGGTAAGATGACTAAACGACCTTTTACTGGAAAAGTTTATAGAGCCAAGGAGCCTCTTGAGTTAGTACATTCTAACATTTGTGGTCCTCTGAATGTGCGAGCCCGAGGTGGCTATGAGTATTTTATCAGTTTTACTGATGATTACTCTAGGTACGGGTATGTTTATCTTATGCAACGAAAGTCGGAATCCTTTGAAAAGTTCAAAGAGTTCAAGGCTGAAGTTGAAAATGCATTGGATAGACGGATTAAAACACTTTGATTGGATCGAGATGGAGAGTTTTTTGATTCGGCATTCCCGAACTATTTGATAGAACATGGAATCGTTTTCCAACTCTCAGTGCCGGGTACACCTCAACAGAATGGTGTAGCAGAGAGGAGAAATAGGACCTTGTTAGACATGGTTCGCTCGATGATGAGTTACACTTCCTTACCAGACTCGTTTTGGGATTTTGCAGTGGAGATTGTGGTATACATTCTCAACCGTGTTCCCTCAAAGAGTGTTGCAAGAACATCTCTGGAGTTCTAGAACGGGTGTAAAGCTAGTTTACGTCACTTCTGCATTTGAGATTGCTCTGTACATGTGCTTGAGGCTAATCCCAAGAATTTGGAACCACAAAGGTACACGAGGGGGTTATTTTGATGATCCGATGGAAAATAGGGTGTTTGTTTCAACAAACGCTACTTTCCTAGAGGAGGATCATATAAGGGAGCACAGTCTACGAAGTAAAGTTGTGTTGCGTAAGCTTTCCAATGAAACTACTGAAACTTCAACAAGAGTTGCTGAAGAGCCTGTTACATCAGCAAGAGTTGTTGATGGGAGTTCGTCTAGTAGGTCGGTTCTACCTCAAGAGTTTAGGGAACCCTGACGTAGTGGGGGGGTTTCGAATCCGCCCGTGCGTTATCTGGGTTTCACGGAAATCCTTGCTATGGTAGCAGATGGAGACGTTGAGGATCAGTTGTCTTATAAGCAGGCAATGGAGGATGTTGATCGAGATGAATGGGTCAAGGCTATGAATCTTGAGGATACCATTTATATGGTGCAGCCTAAGGGATTCATAGCCCAAGGTCAAGAGAAAAAGGTTTGTAAACTAAATCGATCCATTTATGGACTAAAATAGACGTCGCGATCTTACAACATACGGGTTGATAGTACAATCAAGTCGTATGGCTTTGACCAAAACGTTGATGAACCTTGTGTCTACAAGAAGATCATCAACACTTCAATAGTCTTCTTAGTGTTGTATGTAGATGATATCATACTCATTGAGAATGATGTAAGTCTACCGACTGCAGTTAAGAACTCGCTAGCGACCCAATTCCAAATGAAAGATTTGGGAGAGACTCGGTTTGTTCTAGGTATATAAATCTTTCAGGATCGTAAGAACAAAGCGCTAGCACTGTCTCAGGCATTGTACATTGACAAGATGCTGCTCAAGTACTCGATGCAAGACTCCAAGAGGGGCCTACTGCCGTTTAGGCATGGAGTCACTTTGTCTAAGAAAATGTGTCCTAAGACACCTCAAGAGGTTGAGGACATGAGACGAATCAGTCTAACCCAAGCCATTTTAATGTTGGTCTGTTTACGAAGGCTCTCACAGCTACAGTGTTTGAGGGTCATCTATGAAGCATGGGTCTACAGGATTGCCCGCAGTTGGACTAGGGCAAGTGGGAGATTTTCTTGTACTGAGCTTTTATGCCCCAGTCTATTGTTTTGTACTAGTTTTTTGTACACCTGACTTCACTTTAGGACAAGTGGGATATTGTAGGGGTTGATGCCCTAAAGTCTCGCGTCCTGTAGTTTGTAAACAGTTTGTACGAATGCTTGTGTTGTTAATATATGATATTTACTTCACATCTTGTATTTTACTCAGTTACTTGTTTTATTTGCTTTACCACAAACCAATAAACATAAAATCCCTGG
>NC_052350.1:15955205-15956860 GCF_009727055.1 Benincasa hispida | reverse complement strand
GACGCATTCGTAGGGATTTCTGAAATTTTACAGCTTTTCTATTGTACGATATGAAAAATTGAATGTGGAGCAGAGCGGACGTTTCCACCAAGTCGTGGTAGAAAAAGCAGCTTTTCAGAGCGTGACCATTGACACAGGAGGTGCCAAGGTCTATAAATAGCTACATCAATTTCAAAGAAAGAAGGCTGGTTTGAAGAGACAACTTAAAGAAAATCGGGGAGAAAGATGAGACAAGACCGAAAAGGAAGTCTCTGGAGCAAGAAATTCATTCCCATTCCCGAAGAGAAGCTTTGTGAAAAGATCACTTCTATCTGGAAAACAAGTCTGAGAAGGAAGTACTCCATTACATTCCTCCCACACGTCGGCAAGCACATCGTCTCCGATCGGGATCTGTGTCAAGACATTGACATGCTTTCCTTATTTGTTCTCATTTTCTATTCATCAATTGTGTTCATCTCTAATCTTTCATTCATTATCTGTAACGAACTCTTATCTTTAGATTTTAATATCATTATCATATTCATTGTCATTTCTCTATTCTTCACCATACATTCATCATCCATTTCCTTCACCATGTGTAATTAATCCCTCAGGGTAAGGGGGAAGGATTAAGCAAGAAGTTAATCTTTGATGAAGAAATCGACTAAGTAGCTAACGCATGCTCAACGGCATATTCATCTGTGAGAGCAGAAGTGAAGATGTCAGTCTACCTCTCGAAAGAATGTTGGAAGAATGCGTTAACTAAAGCGAGAAGTATTTCTAGAGATGGAAACAACCTTGCGTTCACAATGTTCATCTTCGATTCACCATAAACATATAGGAATGCGGCCGATCACTGAGGGGTGTAAGCCAAAGGAAAGCGGAACCTTAGTTGCATCCTCAACAGGATTGACGAACTTGTGATGTCCTTTCCCCCAACCCATTCTCTTTCTGACACATTTCACAAGACTTGCCACCCCATTCATCAGATATTTGCACATCTTCACAGACAGTCCTCAATTTGTTTATTATCGCATCTTGTTTTATTACTGCATTTTATTTTATCACCGCAATTTACTTTATCATCGCACTCTATTTTATTATCGCATTTTTACTTTTCATCGCATTTTACTTCTCCCAAAACAATTCATTATTATTTTGTTTCCCAGTCGCATATATCACATTAGTATCATATTAATCACCACAATCCCCGTGTTCGACCTCAGATCACTCTGAGAAACTTGCGTTGGTATTATACTTGGTGCCAGCGCAAGAAAACTTGTGACACGTGCTTACTACATGAACGCATATTACGAACGCATATCGGCATCATCACATACATTATTTTAGACGTAGTATCGCATTTATTATTATCCCAAAGCGCATATGTCATCAACCTTATAAGTTTTTGGCATCTGAAAATTACAAGCGAATAAGTTTTTGGCGTCATTGCCGGGGACTACAACATTAGTGTTGAATATTTTTGTGATATTTTGTAGGACAGATTTATGTTTTACAGTCTGTTTATGCGAAGAGCAGGCTGATGATGCATAAGTACTGGGACAAAACCAGAATTCGGTGCCGACCCAGAGATCGAGCAAATCTTTCACACAAGAGCACGTCAAAACTGTACTAGACGCAGGAGAAATATGGCAAACAATAATGATAGTCCCGAG
>NC_052350.1:15900616-15954982 GCF_009727055.1 Benincasa hispida | reverse complement strand
GAGGAGAATGCAAGATTTGAAATTAAACCGGTCATGCTCCAAATTTAATTCAGATATTGCGGGACAGTTTTGTCGATGGTCTACAAGAAGAGGACCTATATGCACATTCTATCAGTTTTTTTAGAGATTTGTTAACACATATCTCCCATCCCTAGCGTGACTCCAGGAAGGCATAGGTACTTATATCTCTTCCCATAATACACTTAGGAGACGAAGCAAAAGGTGGGCTATTCATTTGGAGCCAAATGAGATCATTCTTGGGATCAGTTGTTGAGCGGTTTTCATATATAGAAATTTTCCCTCTTCCGCTGTCTAATGCAGAAGACGATGGAAAGTGTTAAACTTTGAGTAGACGAAAATGAGAACTCTGTGCACCGCATGGGTGCGATTTAGATGAGTGGGCTGAAAATTGTCTGTATTATCGGGATCACGATTGTTGTTTCTCATGGGACACTTTTGTATAACGGCCTGGATAGAGCAAAAGCTATTGCATAGGTGCCTCCACGACAAGAAGATTTATGAATAACGATGTCATTGAAGCAAAAGTCATCTTAGATCGCATCTCGCGAAATTATTGGATGGACTGTGTTTGATGAGGGTATGAAGGAAGAGGCCCAGAGCGAAGAAAATGGAAAGCACCCATTGTACCAGTTGATACAATGACCACATGGTCAGCCCAAATGGCCACAGTCACCTCGCTCCTCCAATTTACATGGCTATATAATCAGGACTGATTTCTGAGGCCGCAATCACTCCGCTCTTCCAAACAATGTCCATAAGTATTCATGACCTCAATCCTAAGTGAGCTCTGGGAAACTTCTTGCCATTTGAGGGCGCGTTCCTTGATTTGTATGGGGTGCGAGTGGCCAAGTAGCCAAACTCTTAAACCTACCATTTTGGGATTTTCGTTTGATAATTTTGGATTAGCTGGGACTCAGCTACACAAGATGTGAATTCACTCCTTTCCCCGAGGCAGGGGTTAAGTAGGTTAGATAGCTCCCTTATTGCTGTTATTCTTGGGCTTGAACTCGATGTGGTTGCCACACATCATTCTCTCTGGCCCAAGAGGTGTTCACCACATAGTTGGACTATGTGTATTGTTCATTTAGAGGAGATCAGTGGTACTTAAGAGTGAGATGTAACTACAGGGGCAAAAGATAATTTGGATTGGCCCAGCTGTACTTACGAGCATCTGTGAAGGGTCATCGTACTCATGATTGGTTATATCCGATGGATACAAAAATATATCTGTGGTAAGAAGAGTTCAGTTGTTGGTATTTAGTGGAATGTCTTGCAATTAATGGATGGTGGATCACGTGGCTAAAGAGTTTAGTTAGCTATTCACGGACCGTTGGAGCTTCGAGCCACAGGTCCATTAGGTCCCCTAGGTAGCTTGGATAAAGTCAAGAACCTGTGTTTGGGTTAATTTAAAATGTTCAAATTGACAAGAGGAAGTTCGATTATATATGATATGTAACACCCCGAATTTTCACTTTTTTTATAATTTTCGTATTTTTTTTTTACTAATTGAAGATATTTTTGGAATTTTTTGGACATTTAAGTACAATTGTTGGAATTTAAATCATTTAAATGAAAATTAATATTTGAAATTAATTCCAGAGTTTAGTGTTGGAATTCAAGGGCAAGATTTGTTGTTTTAAAAATAGAAAGGAAGAGAATGGAAAAAAAAAAGAATAACAATAATAATGAAAGGGAATAGGAAGGAAATAAAATACATCCTTTTCTTTTTCTTTCCTTTTCTTTTCTTTCCTTTTTCCCTCTTCTCCCCTTCCATCTTTTTCCTCACCCAAACACAGCCACTTGCGGCCGACCTCGACCAGCACCAACCGTCGCTAGTCCAGATTCGAGCCGTGAGCAGCCTAGCTTCGACTTCAGCTTCTTCACGCCACCCAGATCCGATTCCAGCCGCTCGCCGCTGGTCGTTCGTGCCGTCTAGATTTGGTTCGGTCTCCCACACCGAGCCGTCCGCGCTCGTGTGCCACTAGATCTACTCGGGCCAAGCCACATCGTCGGATTTGAAGCTGCGTCGTCGACTCCAATCGCATAGCTCTAATCCGTCGCACCACGTCAGATCCGAAGCCACCTCTGGTACCCATCCAGCCGCCGGTCTGTGTTGCCACCAGTTTGCAGAACGTGTCATCGTTGTTCTGTGAGCTCACCAGAAGTTTCTTTTTGGGTTGGAAGGAATTGTCCAATAAAGGTTGAAGTGCAGTTTGGGTGAAATTTGGTAAGTACTCGGCCTTATTGACCTTTGTGTGGGTGTAATTTAGTTGACTGGGAAAATTTGGACAAGTCCTTGAGATTGTTAAATCTTTTGGGTTGTCATTAAGACTGTCATATGTAATTTTAATTCTAAAATGGTTATGTTTGGGTTAGGAATATGTTGAGCTTATGAGCTTGCAATGATTGTTGGACCAACATATTTTGAGTAGATCTATGTGGTATTGTTGGGGTAAATTGATGCATGAAACTTGGTCTAAAGCTTTAATCTAACTTTGGCTCATGACTTAGGATCAAATTCAAAGTTGGTGGAAAGTTAGAAGAGGATTTGACTGTTGGATTAATTTTTGGTTTTAATTTAAGGTAAGTAATCTTACTATTGGAATTGCCTTGGTGTCGGGCGATAAATTTATGATTTATTTTTTAGGATTTTAAGACTAGTTACAAGGATACTTTTGACTATTCTGAGATTTAATGGATTGTTTAGAAAAGATATAGAAGCATGTGATAATATGTCTGAAGCATTCTAATATAAGAGCATGATTTAGAATTTTATGAGTTATATTAAAAGGATGATTGAGCATGACCCTTAAATGTAAGTTAAGTGGCACTCCTACTGGAATGTCTTAAAGTTAAATGAGGATTCGACATTTGCTGATTCATATAGTTATGCGATTTATTATGAGAATGTGTAGACCGTACTATATATTATGAAATCTTAAATACTTGATTGTTTACATAGTTTAGTGCATGAAAGTGATGTACTAGAGCAGATCCATTAACACTAGATTAATTACGTATGTTGAGGTTAATTATCATGACCTTGATGAGGAGATTTTAGAGGATTCATGATTAGGTGAATGTTATATGTAATAAGAAGTTAGATGCCATTTTTTTCTTTCCAGACTATGTGACTACATGAAAGTAATGCACGTCCAAGGACCTAGTACATGAAAGAGATGTACTAGGGCTGGTGTGTATGAAAGTGATACATACCTAGAGGGTACTGGGGTGTACGAAAGAGGTACATACTCAATAGGTTATGTGTATACGAAAGAGGTGTATGCCTAACCATGTGTACGAAAGAGGTACACATCCCTACATTTATAGAGAGAGATCTGGGGTGTACGAAAGAGTACATACTCAGTGGATTATGTGTATACAAAAGAGGTTATACATAATTAGATGTACGAAAGAGGTACATACTCAGTGGATTATGTGTATACGAAAGAGGTTATACATAATTAGATGTACGAAAGAGGTACATACCTAGTAGGTTAGGTGTATACGAAAGAGGTGTATACTTAACTAGGTGTTCGAAAGAAGTACACCTTCAGTGGGTTATGTGTATACGAAAGAGGTGTATACGTAACTATGTGTACGAAAGAGGTACACATTAAGTGAGTTATGTGTATACGAAGAGGTGTATGCATAACCATGCGTATGTAAGAGATTGTGTTTCCTTCGGGATTCACCAGAGGTTGTGGGTCCTACGGGACTTACTAGAGGTAGTGGACATATTCAATTACCTTAGGATAGAAATAAACTTTTCATTTATATATGTGTTCCATGAGGACTAGAATAGTTTATATGTTCCACTAGGGTAGGCATCTAGAGGACATAGATGCCTAGCCTGACCCTAGTAGTGGGTTACTTACTGAGTATTTCATACTCATTCTTTCTTATGTTGATGTTTCAGTAAGGGTAGAGAGGCACCGACGATGGCGTAGCGGAATTTGTGACCGTGCCACTGGGACTAGTTTTTACGCTTCCGCATCATGAAATTTAGAGTCCTTATTCTTCCTTAATGTTTAGTTTTACTGTTTGAAACTTATTATTACGGATTATTTCTTTTATATATACTTTTAATAGTCTTTACAAATTATGGGTACCCTAATATTGTTTTAACAATTGCATTTAATAAATGTCTTTTGAACTTCTCTTGTTTATTTAGCATTTATTTCAACATAACTGAGCGCCGTTTTAAATTTTATGCATGCATTTATTTTAGTAACGGTCTAACCTAAGTCCTAGGGGGTCGGGTCGTTACATGATATAATTGGACTGGTTAATTATATATGAAATAATTGGCTAAATATATGAGATACATTATTTTGTAGGAAATTAGATATAAATATGATTTATATCAAGTAGAGGAGAAAATACTATAGTAGATATGTGATATCAAACTATAGATTAAAAATATAATATGATTATATTTATTTATTAATTAATTGGTTAATTATATGGTAATTAAGCCAATTTTTACGTTCGGACGTGGGTTAATGGGATCCTTCGGTTATTGTAACCGATGAATTAAAATGAAAAATGTTTTCATTTTGAATCCTGTCGTTCATATCGTCCAAAAAGAAATCAAGCGCGCATTGGTGAACATCTAAACGATCGCTTATGTAAAATGAGAACCTATACGATAGTCCTCTCTACCTAAACGATCGTTTACATTGTGCCTAAATGATTACACACCGTCGCCTACACAATCGCATAGCTTCTCTAAACGATCGTATAGTGTGCCGATTTAGCTAAACAATCGTATATTTTTTCCTAAACGATCGTTCAGTAAATCCTACACGATTGTGTAGCTTTTCCTAAACGATAAGCATTTTGCTATACGATAGCGTTGTTTTCCCTTCCACTTGCTTATCGCCTACACGATTCGTGTTTCCTCCTTCCTCTACCAAATTCACCAAAGACCACCTTTTGGGTTTTCACTCCGAGAATACCTGGGCTCTTTAGTGGTGGTGTCGTCCCCACAACGTTCCTGTTCGTGCAATTGTTTGTGTTGCTATTGTTGACGCTATTGCTGGGCGTTGGTAGATCACGTGGAGGTTTTCGCTGCATTGGAGTTCTGAAGTGTGAAGAACGCTTCTACTGGTATGGAACTCTTTCCCTTGTTATTTTCTTGTTCCTAGCATGCTGATAATTAGTGTTTGTTTGCATAACTATATGTATTGAATGTATCATGTGTATTTCGGTCACGATGAGATCGAGCGATCCAAATACGCTCATGGAACTCTTCGATAAGAGATCCTTCATGTTCAAGGATGCAGCCAGGGCATTTCGCATGTCAGAGTTCCAAGCACACTGGGACCAACTACGTACTTTTCAAAATGGTACAGTATTGAAATATTTGGAGGATATTGGTCTTGAAAGGTGGGAGCGTGTTTACCAAACAGAACGAAGATACGATAACTTGACGTCCAATAGTGCAAAGTGTTTTAATTCATTGACCAAAGAATATCAACAACTGTCTATAATGTGCTTGTTGGAACACGTTCAAGGCCTCATCCAATCATGGTTTTATGAACGGAGAAATTATTAGGCATCTCGAACGACGTCACACTCGGACTACTGTGAAAATCGATTAGCAACTGAGTGTGACAAAGGCAAACGATATCGTATTGAGCCGATTGTATGTTATAGGATCCATGTGCAGGATAATCGATTGGATGGTGTTGTGAACCTTCATAAAGGAATGCACATGTAAGGAATTTGACTCATTCAATATCCCATGCTCGCATGCGATTGTATCTACGGGAGAACGAAACATCCTCATCCATGGTTTGTGCAGTCCGTTCTATAGAGTTGACTCCCTCATGGTTGCTTATGCAAAGCCTGTAAATCCACTTGGTCACATATCTGAATGGAAGAGACCTCCGGGATATGTGGAAAAGCATATTGCACCTCCTAGAAGAGTGGTACAGGTCGGGTGACGAAGAGTACAAAGAATACCATCAAGAGGAGAACAACGCAGACAAATAAAATGTGGTAGGTGTGGGAACTACGGACATAATCGACAAAACTGCAGTGAACCGCTAACGTCTCGGCGACCTATTGATTCTAATACAAATGATTCAAATGTCGGTCGATTGCAATTATCTATGTGCCACTTGTCTTTGTAATTGTCTATGTGCCACTTGTCTATGTAATTGTCTATGTGCCACTTGTCTACTCACGAATCCTCAAAACTGTAATATTCTATGTGCCACTTTAATCCTCAAAACTATAATTTTCTATGTGCCACTTGTCTATTCACAAATCTCTTCAAATATTAATTAAATTGTTGGCTATTCGTGAACATTCGGGAAACGTCTCACTCTCACGAATCTCGTTCTCGCTAATCTCGCCATCGCTAATCTCGCTACACTTGTAATCCCTTTTAAAATGTCTCACTTATAAGTTTGATTACTAGAGTTTTTCTATTCATGAATCTCTTCAGACATCTCACTCTCCCTTTTATAAGTGTAATTAATGATTATCATTTACTTCTTCTAAGTGATCGTGTAGCGGAGCCTTGTGATCGTGTAGTAGTTGGTAAGCGATCATGTAATAGTTGGTAAGTGATCGTGTTATAATCTGTAAGCGATCGTGTAATAAATTATAAGCAATCGTGTAGGGGTTTGTAAGCGATTACGGAGTATTTTGTAAGCCCATCTCGCGTATCTCGCTCTCCCTTTTATAAGTGTAATTAATGATTATTGTTTATTTCTTGTAAGCGATCGTGTAGCGGAGCCCTATGATCGTGTAGTAGTTGGTAAGTGATCATGTTATAATCTGTAAGCGATCATGTAATAAATTATAAGCGATCGTGTAGGGGTTTGTAAGCGATCGCGGAGTATTTTGTAAGCCCATCTCGCGTATCTCGCTCTCCCTTTTATAAGTGTAATTAATGATTATCGTTTACTTCTTTTAAGCGATCGTGTAGTAGTTGGTAAGCGATCGGGTAGGAGTTTGTAAGCGATCGTGGAGTATTTTGTAAACTAGCGTCTAGTATATGTTAGCGATCTTGTAGAACTTATAAACGATTGTTTAGCATTTGATAAACGATCGTATAGTGTGCTACTCATCGTCTACTTCTACTAAGCAATCGTGTAGCAGAGTTAAGCGATCATATAGAATCTGGTAAGGGATCGTGTAGTAGTTAGTAAGCGATCGTGTAGTATCTTGTAAGCGATCACAGGGTATTTGTAGGCGATCATCTAGTGTTACTAAGCAAATGTATAGAGACTATAAACGATCGTCTAGTTTGTCTATTCATGAATCCCTTCAGATGTCTCACTTATCTCACTCTCCCTTTTATAAGTTTAATTTAACTTGTTGGCTATTCATGAATGAATCTTCTATATTCATGGTAGTTCTACACTAACAATTTAAATAACATACTAGTAAATTAAATCAATAATATACATAATATACATAATATACATGTACGTCAATAATATGGACTGTTTGTCCACAATTGACATGCCAATTGCATCCTATAGTCAGTCATTTTATCCTGAGTTATTATAGATGGGGCACTACCAGTCACTAAATGTTCTAAGAATTTTACAACAGATATTCCACAATCTAATGACCCGTGTTGTGTATTCGTAGAGGTAGGCCGAGATTTCTTCCAATAAGACGTTTCGATGTTCGGCTTCCAACGTTTCAAGTCACAGTAGTGAAAAAGCGATGGTAGGGTGTAAGTCAACGGTTTAAGGAAAGACTCCATCTTTTTCTACGATGTCATGGACGATAGTGAATCAAATATGAACAATCAGCCTCTATTTAGATTGAATGCTATCAACATCCAATGCTGATCAATGTTTGTTGCCCTGTATACGAAATCCACATTTGACCATTTGACATCAAATTTACCCATGACATAATCCGGTAACGTCTCATCCGCCCATGCTACGGTAGCATCCAAGGTCGACTTGTTCTTAATATGTTTGTAGGCCCCATCTCGAGAATTTATGTGACTCTACACGACGAAAAGAACATTAAAACACATAGTAGTCAACCAACGTATTCCTATTCAAAAGTGTAGTAAATGGTTACCGTTATTCCAATTGGCAGGATGGTGAAGTGAGCCATACATATATCTGGTTGCCTATAGAATTTATCTTTCATGAACTCAAATAGGATATTTAGGGTTTGTATCCAGAACAAGATATATGTTAGGAGAGGGTTTATAATTGTATGTACTTGGTAAAAAGGACAAGGATCATAAACTTACGTCACACTCAACCCATGAACTTGGTTCAGTCAATTTCTAGAAAAAGGTTTTGGATAATGGTTGAACTGCATTTGCTCGAACCTCGTTGTCCGTATTCTTATCGGCAATCTAGTTCACCATTTCCTTTAATATAGCCGCTGGAACCTCATGCTTCAAGGAGAATTGGATTGTTGTTTAAACTGTATCGTAGGTACCCTAGGGAGAGGGTACTTAATATTTGGACGATCCAAAGGAAGTTGAACCTTGATTTCCTTCTCTTTTGTTATTTTCTTTTTTGGTTCAACGGGAGGTGTGTACTTATCAACGACCTTCCTCTTACGTGTTGTTTTTCTACTCTCAACCATAACCTACATAAATATGACAAAATGTTGAACATGTTAAATAACAAATATAAAGAAAGAAATTTTTAATCACATAATGATAATACCTGTGAATCGAGATGTAGGGTGTTAAAGGAGGTCGTGATATCAAGTTGTACAGATGAAGGTGGAGGTGGGATCGGTGACTTAGGTGGAGGTGGGGTAGGTTACTTAGGTGGAGGTGGGGTAGGCGACTTAGGTGGAGGTGGTGGAGGTGACTTAGGTGGAGGTGGGAGGTGTCAGGCTGACTATACGCGTGGACGGTGGTGTACGGCGTAGAGCTTCTACGACGCTGAGAAGGGTCGACTGCGTAACGTACGGCTCGCATCCTACGTAAAGTGTTGGAGATAGTGATGACCTCACACCGTACTACGGTCACAGAGTAGGTGTCACTAGTCGTATCGTCAGCTACGGCAGATCGGTGTGCGACTCAACGTATTGCATCAGTGGCCTAGTCTCTAGTGGAGTGGGCAGACCTTTATCGCCTGCAAACACCGTGGAACCTTTTCATAGACTATAATAGAGACAAAATAGTTGACAATTGTGCTTTCATATCTCTCGTGTCCGTCTCTAGGTTCGATACACAGGCATCCAAGCTAGATATTAAGCTGTCAATGCTCTGCGGGTACGCATATACACCAGGATCAACATTGCCTCTCTCTCTGTGGCCCGAAACCTCTAGGACAAAACACTTCTCTTCAGGCTCAGGACGTACATCACCCACCAGCACATCATGAAACATATCCTCACTGGGGGTGTAAGTAGGCTTGTGGATGTTTTGGTCCCCATCAGATTCGTCATCCCTCACTTCACCTTCTGAATTACCCTGCTATTCATCTTCCCCACCTCTAAACTATTATTATCTGAACTACTGCCACTATTTGAACTAGTAGAGCTCCCTAAACTCTCGGTGTCGGAGTGTGCTTATCTTACGACCCATCTATCAATTGGCGTGTACCGAAACTCCTTCTCAGCATTGGACATGACAAAACCCTCTTTGGCTTTTGTCTGCATTAAGGAACCCAGTAAGATGGTTAGTGTACATTTAACTACCGAATAAATATACTGTGGCTACATAGATTACATTTACATTTTGAGACTAAAAAATTTCTCTCTCGAGTGCTTTGAATGACACCGAGTGGGAGCATGACCACTGTAATATACGAGGAATGGCTACCTTGCTCTTTCGAGTGGCAACGTTCCCTACTATTGACGAAAGGATCTTGTCCGTCCACACCTAAATCCAAACAACTCAAATTTATAACTATGTTAATGTTAAACCAAAGATAAAGTTAAGTTAAGGAATATTTACCTGGAATGCTTGGGGAAATCCACGAAGCGAGTACTTCACAACATAATTTTTGTTTCCCCTCACCCTCTCCTTGTATAAACCAACCTTGTCGTTAAGTGCGGTCTTCAGGGCGTCGAGTGTCCTTTGCCAAATAATTGTACCTCAATCAAGATTGTTGTAGTAGTCTATGTCTTCAACATTGTCAAGTAGAGTATGATCTACAACATTATTTTGCTTGTTTTTATCCATCATTGCAACCTTTGTGTAATATACTAGGGTAATTTTTACAGCGTCATCGTAATTTTCAAATACCAATTTTTTGTATTCTTCTTCAAGAAAATTCAACTGGAATGCGTCTGAGGTCAACCGACTACCAAAGTACCTCATAAAATGTTCTTGTGAGGACTTCTCACTCCGTCCAACTCGCGTAGGAAACTGCCACAAACCAGTGATCAATAAAAAATCGTCCTTTGAAAATGTGACGACCTTTCCTTTGACAAAGAAACTAATTGAGTCCATTCCTAACTTCTTCACTTCCCTCAATAACATATGGTGGATTAATGGGCTGTTGAATACAAGTTCAATGGCTAGAAAGCGACCAAAAACTATTTTCTTGAACAACTCTAACTGCCTTCCGATAAACTTTTACTTTACAATCTTGTTGACATTAGCAACGTGGGCCAGGCAAGTTACTTGCCTGGGAAACCTATCAACTTCACGAATTTTCAAAGATTTTGACATCTTAAATTACTCTTGCATTGTATGAACATTCAATTCATCAGTTAACAAATTCGTACTAAAAAATCACTAACAAAATGTACTGTTAAAGTCTCACTAATCTCGGTAATAATAATCTTGCTAATCTCGCTAATCTCGCTCTCGCTAGCTCTCACTAATCTCGCCCTAGCCCATCTCGTTTTCGATCGTCCCGCTCTAGCCCATCTCGCTTTAGCCCATTTTACTCTAGCCCATCTCACTTTCGCTCGAATCGCTCTATCCCATCTCGCTTTCGCAAAACTTGTCTACTACCTTGTCTGACTCTAACTATATCTTCTTCGTCCTCAACCAATACAGAACACATCAAAACTCAAAATAAAAAACAGACGTGACTGATTAAACCCCGAAACCAGTTATGAACGTGATGACCAATCAAACGAAACCAACCTAAATAGACACAACACAACATGGAAGACAAAATTTAAATTCACTAACCCAGTAGAGAACTTCGATTACAACAATAGAGAACTTCGATTATGGCAGTAGATGGACGATGGTTTTGCAGAGCAAGATTGAACGACACTTGCACGGTAATTTTGAGCGAGTGGGACGACCGTTGAGTTTGAGCGCACTCGTATAGACTAGAGGGGCATTTTTGTAATCTCATCCTGTGATGACGTAAGTAGAGAGTCAATTGACATTATTTTTTAAAAATGGGTCATTTGACATTTTAGACCAAAAAATTGGGTCATCCGTACAAATTTCTCTATATCACTCATGCTTGGGTTAATTTGCCTAATATGGAAAAAGAAAGGGGAAAAAAGGGGAAAAAAAGTCTTTCCTTCTATTATTCTTTACTAATTAGTGTTTTTTCCCTTTCATTTCCTCTAATTTTGCCCTTGCATTAGTCTCCTCTCTCCACATTTATTATGTTAATTTTAACTCTTTTTTTTTTTAATTTTGTTTAATTAATTATTTTTAATTATTGTAAAATTGAGGAAAAAATTGAGGCACAAAGAAACATGGATATTGAGAAATTATAATATAATAATATAAATATAATATAATATATTAAATATATAACAAATAAAACAACTAAAATTGAAATACAATTGAAATTATGAAATGAACTTTTTTTTCTCTTTCAAATTTTCACAAAATTCTCACCAATCCATACTCCCATAAAACTGACCATTATTTATAGGAGTTTTGGCAAGTGGGATGTGGAATGACTTAGACACTAATGATGTATATTCATAAGACACATGGCATTTGGACACTAAGCATGGGGATCTATCTACCACCTATTTATAATGTTTATAATAATTCATCATATATATGAAATATGTCTCGTTAAAACCTTACTAGAAAAAAACTCAATGGGAAAAAAATCCTAGTGAAGGGAAAAGAGTACATATTTTATATAGTTTATGCTACAATATATTTGCTTCTCCTCATAGAAATATCACTTGTGATCTCTGAGTCACTTTATTCCAATATTGTGCACCAATTTTTCAAAGATTGCGATTGATAATGATTTTATAAAAAAATCTGCTAAGTTATCCTTTGAACAAATTTGTTGTATAGTGATGTCATCATTTTCTTCAAGATAAAAGAGTATAGAATAGTTTTGGTGAAATGTATTTTGTTCTATCCCCTTGAATATATTCCCCTTTGATTTGCGCTATATATGCTATAAATATCGTTGGAAGATTCTTATTAGAAGATAAGCCACATGTTCCACGAATGTGCTGAGTCATTGATCTTAGCCATACACATTCTCGACTAGTCTCGTGAATTGTAGGAATTTCAGCATGAATTGAGGAAGTGGCTACTATGTTCTATTTCATCGATCAACATGATATAGCAATTCCTCCACATGTGAATAGATAACCTGTTTGAGATCTAGCTTTGTATGGACCAGACAAATATCTAGAATCTGCATAACCAACTAAATCAAAATTTGGTTTATTTGAATAAAACAAACCCATATTGATCATTCCTCGGAATAATGAGTATATGCTTAATTCCATTCCAATGACTTTTTGTTGGAGAAGAACTATATCTAGCTAATAAATTTGCTGAAAAATGCAATATCTAGTCTTTTATTATTAGCAAGATACATAAGTGCACTAACTACACTAACATATGGTACTTCAAGACCAATAAGTTCTTCATTATCGTCTCGAGGTTAGAATATTCTTTCTTTATATCTAATGAACGGACTTCTATTGGAATATTTAATGGATGTGTTTTGTCCATATAGAACATTATCAAAACTTTTCTGTATAGGTTGACTGATGAAAAAATATCTCATCGGCTGAATGCTCAATTTGAAAACCAAGGAATTTTTTTTTTTTTTTAGATCTTTCATCTCAAATTCTTTCTTAAGATATTTTATTGCCTTTGAAAGCTCTTCAGGAGTTCTAATTGTATTTAAGTCATCAACATATATTTAAGAGTTAGGAACATGCAAGCGAAAACAATTAGGATATAAAGCACTCTAATTACATTAATTTTAAGGATTAAGCATGCCAGTTCAAAACTATAAAATAGAGTTTTAAGAACGAACCTTAATATAGTTCAAAAATTGAAGCAACCCTTTAGATGTTTTAGATCATGAACGCTTTGTGGACCACCGCTAGAGTCTTCCTCACTATTCTCTAGCCTTATAATGAACCGTGAGATCCAAATTTGTGATGAATTCAAAGGAAAAAGAAAAACGAGAGTTTTGTGAGAGATGGAGTTATAAATTTGAGAGAAAATGTCAGTTTCAAAAGCTAACCAAAGAAGGCTAAAAGATCAACCATTTTTCTTCTATTTAAAGAAGAAAATATGCAAAATCCAATTCGTCTCCAATTGACACCAAATTTGATAGAAAAAGAAAAATCAGTGGGATTGTGTGTCTCCATATGGTGTAAAGAAAGTGGATTTTGGAAAATTCCACCATAATTGAATTTCCATTCATTTTAAATAAGATTAATTCTAATAATTGGTCTTAAATAAAATTAAGTTAAAAAATAACTTTAAATAAAACTAATTCTAATAATTAATTTTAAATAATTAATCAAACAATTTAACTAATAATATTAATTTAATATCAAATATTAAATTAATTAAAAACACCAGTCCCGATCATGAATCCTTATTCATATATACAATATTTAAATCATATTTAAATATTTCCAACTCTCTTTGTAATAACGATAAGACGTTAAGTGTATCAAATATAATTAATGCTTACTTCCTAAACTGGATTTGAATGTTTTAAATTTTCTCATCACACTGTTCTAAGGTTTAGTTCGATGTGAGCTAGTAGAGAGACCTAATGGACCTACAGATCATGAGCTCCAACGATTCGAGATTAACCGGCTAAACTCTTTAACCTAGTTAACCAACATTCATTAACTACCGAGACACTCCACTAGCACAATAACTACACTCTCCTCACTATATGTATATTTCTGTCCACCCGATATAACCATTATTAGTAAGCCAAAATTCACAGGTTGTTTGTAATTACAGTTGGGTCAAAATTATCGTTTTACCCCTGTAATTACGTCTTGTTCCTTAAGTCTCACTGATTCTTTAATGAAAAGTTGATTTGTGGTCCAACCACCAAACCAAGTCCCTCTCGGGGCAATGAGAGGGTGGGCTCTCTTGTTCAAGACTCAGATTCAGCACTTAAGAGAACAACCTATCTATTATCCCTAAAATCAGATAGGAGTGAGTTCCATCTTGCAGGACTATGTCTCCAGTTATCTACCTAGTCTTACCCTAAATGGTAGGCTTAATGAGTTAGCGAACTCAGGCCACTCTCACCCATTCAGATTAAAGGATAATCCGGAATGAATAGAAGTTCATAATTAACTCAGGATTAAGATCGAGTTACCTAGGTCATTGTATTGAAATAGTAAGTCTTAACAGTAAACGATGTTATAAAGTAAAAATGACTATTTTGTGGTCTGGTCTTATGCAAACTCATTGATAGGACGCTCCCACTTGTATATCTTTACATGAACAATTTAGGATCACATCGTTTGTAACAAATACAAAGTCGGTCGCATCCATAGTGTTCCCAAGATAAGGTACCTAATTTTATTCTTATAGTATAGACCGTATTGGCTATTTACTCGAACTTGATCCACTTTTATGTCTCCACATATAGTTCAAGTATTCATGTTATAGCCATGGGTTCTTAGTTTATTGGATTTAGGGTTCTTAAATGCAATTCACATATTCAATAACATCTTTACTAAATAAACCTCGACAACAACTTTATTATAAAATAGAATATGTTTATTGTTTACAAACCACGGGTTTTAGGACATAACATCCAACAATGTACATTTATAATTGCAAATCTTGACTGTGATTTCATTATAAAAACACACAGATATTGTTTACAAACCACGAGTTTTAGGACATAAAATCAACAAATATCCACTAAGGCGATTGTATCACATCCATCCTAATTATTTCAGTCCATATAGTGATCTTTATGAATACAATTTCTGAGAATTTGATTTATATGTTTTAGGTACCATAAATCCTTCTGGGATTCTCATATAAATATCATTATCAAGAGACCCATATAAATATGTTGTGACTATATCCATAAGATGCATGTCTAGATTTTCATACACCGTTAAATCAATTAAATATCTTAGTGTAATTGCATCCTGTTGGGGTTGATGCCCTAAATCTTGTGGGTCTCGTAGTTTATTATATTGTACAATCAGTTTATTTACTTAACAAAATCTGATGTATTTTATTCAACATTTAGCAGCATTAACCCACAAAATTAATAAACAAACCTCCAAGGTTATCTTTTGTAGCTTGAACATGTATGTATAGATATATAGATGAATCGTGTTTTAGTGATAACCTAAATGGTTTGTAGTAGATGGATAAGGCTGGGTATCGTATCTTGGTGACACTATTAATATGACCGACTTTGTAAATGTTACAATTGTTATAAAGTTATTCAAATGATATGATCCTAGTCATTCATGTAGAGACATGTGAGTGGGTGTGCTCTATACAAAAAGGTTTGTATAAGACTAGACCATGAAATGAATAGTCTCATTATATAACACCATTAATAGTATAGACTTACATTTCACAAAGATGACCATAGGTGACATGACCTGAATTATGATTGAGTTGTGAACTCCTACTTGTGAAGTGTTAGGGTTGATGCCCTAAAATCTCGTTGGGTCCTGTAGTTTGTAAACACACGTATTGAACAAACGCTTGTGATGTAATAATATGAAATATTTTCTTCATTATTGTATGAAACATGAGATGTTTTATTTGCTTTACCACAAACCAATAAACTAAGATCCCTGGTTGTCATTGTAACTTAAGCATGTATGTGGAGACATACAAGTAGATCATGTCTTAAGTGATAACCAAAATGGTTTATAGTATATGGATATAAAAGGGAAACTTATCCTGGTGACACCACGAATGCGACACGTTTTGTAGATAGTTATAAGTGTTGTGACGTGCTACAGATGGTCTGATCCTAATCATTCATATGGAGACATGCGAGTGGGGGTGTCCTATATAAAGGAGTTTGTATAAGATCGGACCACGAAGTGTTTAGTCTCGTTATATAACGTCGTTCATGACAGAGACTTCACATCACTAGGATAACCATAGGTAACATGACCTTAATCCTGAGTGAGTTAGGAACTCTTGCCTTTGAAGGCAGTCTTTTGATTTGCATGGGTGCGAGTGGCTAGATTGCCGACTCAAACCTACTACTTTGGGGATTGATCTGATTGGGGAGTTGGGAACTCAGCTACACAAGATGGAATTCACTCTTGTTCTGAAGTAGGGGTAAGTAGATAGATTGCTCCCTTGAGGGCTGATTTTGGGGCTTGATGTGACGTCACAAACCTTCTCATGGCCTGAGAGATGTCCACTCATAATGGGACTATGATGTATTGTTCATTGAGGGATCAGTGGTACCTAAGGAGTTAAATGTAACTAAAGGGGCAAAACAGTAAATTGGCCCAACTGTATTTATGAGCATCTATGAAGGGTTATTGTACTGTTGACTGGTTATATCAGATGGACATAGAAATATATCTGTAGTGAGAAAAGTGCAGCTGTCGGTTTTTAGTGGAGTACCTGATAGTTAACGGATGGTGGATCTCGTGGTTAAAGAGTTTTGTAAGCTATTCACGTACCGTTGGAACTTCAAGCTACAGATCCATAAGGTTCCCTTAGTAGCTCAATGGATTCAAGATGAGAATCAGTTTTTGGGTCAGTTTGAAATATTCAAATTGACAAGAGGTTTGATTATTTATGATATGATTAAACTGGTTCAATTATATATGATGTAGTTGACATGATGTATAAGATACATTAATGGGAGGAAAATGATATAAATATGATTTATATCAAGTAAAGGAGAAAAAAACTATGGTTTAAATGTTGCATATGATGTGATATTAAAACTATAGGTTATAAATATAATATGATAAGTTAGTTATTATATTTATTTATAATTAAAACAATTATGAGATAATTGTTGGTAGTTTTTCCATAACCGTGTGTGAAAGTGGGAGGTTGTATTCAGTTTTCATAACTGAAAGGGTAAAATGAAAATTGTTTTCATTTTTGGAGAGAATCGTAGTATAGCTTCATTGGTTGTACACTACCTATCGTTTAGCTCGCGAGAGCCTACATGACAGCTTCAAGTTTTGATTAAACGATCGTGTACACGCGCATTTGTCTAAACGATCGTGTTGTTTTTATTAAGCGATCACGCACCTAAGCGAGCTTCAATAAACGATCGTGTAAACGATCAAGCCAGTTTTCCTAAACGATCGTGCACCTTTTCTAAACGATCAAGCACAAATCTATACGATAGACATAAACTTCTCCCACTTGCTTGGTCGTTGAATACAATCGTTGTTTCCTTCTTCCCTCTACCAAATCCAACAGAGCCCACACTTCCTGGATTCTCACTCCGAGAATACCAAGGTCATTGAGTATGGTGTCCCAGTTGCTGCTTGTTTGTGGAGAATTCTATTCGTTTGTTGAGCAACAACAAGAGATTTGGGTAGACGATTGCAACGACGACGAGAGTTGCTGGTCCCAGTTCTTGACGAGAGTGAGAGAAAAACAGAAGAAAAGTTCTTCAAAGGTAAGTCTCTCGTTCCTGTGTATTTATTGTTAAAAGCATGTCGTAATTTGTTCTGAAATGCATAACTTGTATGTACGTTTGTGAATGCTTTGTAATTCTGTCACAATGAATTTGAAACGATCTTGCTTTTGTTCATAGGTTCTCTTTGATAAGAGTTCCTTCATGAAGATGGTTCTTTTATTTGCATGGGTAGGAGTGGCCAGTTCGCTGACTCAATATGCCTACAATTTTGGGGATTCTTTTTATTGGGGAGCTGGGAATATGGTTACACAAGACGAAATTCACTCATTCCATAACGTCAGGGTAAGTAGATAAATTGCTCCCTTAAGGGCTGATTCTGGGCCTTGAAATTTAGTTACTCGTGTATGGTGTGGAGAGATTGAACATAAATCGAAATGAAGTTTCCATTTTCTGCAAACAAAGTATTTAATACAAAATAACAAATGGGTTTGAGAGATAACAAGCCCGGTAAGCAATGTCTTGCTTCCCATGGCCTTTTACACTTCTCTTTATCATTTCAACTCTGTTCTAGTTGTGGATTCTTGCTCTCACAAGGTTTGGCCTTCTCTCCTTTGTATTTCTTTCCAGCAGTCTCTCGATCTATCCGGGAGCGATTTCTCTCGGCTTTGCCTCGTCTTCTTGCTCTCTCCATCCTTTATATATATGTATATGTCTGTGCGTGAATGGACCCCTTTCTCTCTGGTGGCATTAGGTATTTATAGATTTCAAGGTGAAGCAGCTTTTCTTGCTAATGATTGCAATGATGGGTGGCATTAATTTCCCTACTATGTTGTGTCGTTTAAAAGTCATCGAAAGTTTAATGTACTTGCTACAGTGTGGCTTTTAACGACTTGTCAGCTGAATGCAGAATCGACCGTTATCAGCTTTACGTCCCATCATGGTTTATTATGTTTTCGCCTTGATGGGATCACCTTTTGCGAAAATTCTTACGATCGCATGTCTTGCGATCGCAACTTCCAGGCGCGCTGTCGCATTGTGTCCTTGGGTCACAATTTCATATGTGTCATCGCATTGTACTTGCACAAAATAGGTAAATTAACTGCTTTTATGCGATGAGCACTCACGATCAAAATTCTATTTTGGCGCTTTCAGACATGATATTGCCTATTTTACCATCGCTTTCTCTCATTGTTTTAATAATTTGAGTTGTAATAACTTGTATTTCTACCAGTTATCAATTAGATTCATATGATTAATTTATATAAAATTGATTTATATTAAATATCATAAATGATTGATAAAATTAAAACTATAGATTATATTGTATTTGATACAATATAAAAACTATAGGTTATGTGTTATATTCGATAGAACATATAGTTTAATAGTAGTTATCATATATATATATATTGAATATTCTTTTATTAAATCATTTTTGAATTTTAATTAAGGAGGGAATTATAACTCCTTCCCTTTGTTTCTCTCTAATAAGGGACATGAGATATGGGGAAGTCGACGATGGTGATCGTCTTCTTCCTCCCAAAATGACACAGTGTGTGTTAGTGTTGTAGTTGTGCCCTCCCAGAGAACGATCTAGAAAATATTTTCTCTAAAAAATATTTTTCTCTCCGTCACTACAAAATTAATTTTACAGAGTCCACTAAACTCTTGTGATTCTCAACCTTAAGGAGAATACAAAAGACTTTTTTTGTGGTGGTGTCCATATTGAGGAATTGTTGCATTTTGGAGATCGAGATTCAAAGAGAAGGGTTTGTGACTGGATCGAGGGGATTTTTTGGGAAGAATTGATTCTTCAACATGTTAGTAACCTAAATACCTTCTCTATAATTTATGAAACATGTTGTAATTTTTGTTAAAATGCATAATAGTGTTCTCTTGAATTTTAATTCTTTGTGAAATTGTAAATTGGGATTGATCCCCACTTCCGCATCGGACTTCACAGCCCTTCAATTTGTATCAGAGCGGTAGTTTTTTAGTCCAATTTTTAATTTTTTGGAATTGATTTTTAGTTTAATGGTAGGTTGCATTACTATACTGATTTCATGTATGATGAATGGTATTTATTTACAATGTTGGATGTTTTGGGATTGGAATGTATAGTTTTACTACTATCTTTATAAATTTGATTTGTTAGGGCTCGTTGTTTTGGGCATAACTATTGCAGTTGAGTCTGTATATTCATGGTCATGTGTCGTTCATGAGTTTTTTGATAATTTTTTGGAGAAAATGAAGCCCAAAATGAAGAAGAATCGGAGAAAAATGTCACTATATAGTAGGCGACTGTACAGTAGCGTTGCGACATTGTGCCCTAACATTGCAACGTTGCAAAGAGGATGGAAGAATTTTCCCATAGCGTTGCAATGCTAGGTCACAGTATTGCAATGCTCCGAGATGGAAATTTCACGCGATTCGTGAAGTATGGCGGTCTGGTTCGTTTGGTTCGTGGCTTGGGTCTGGTTTCGTTAGTTTTGAAGCTTATTTTATGTAATAATTGATTTTCTAATTAATTAAATTAATATAAGTGTTATATTAATTTAATTAATTATTTAGGAGTCCAATCTCAGTCTATTTATTGCTCTTTAAATTATGCATTTGATGTATGATTTTTTCTTTTTTTATATATATGTCATAATGTATGCCTTATAATAAAATTCCACTGTAGGTTATGCATTTAATCATACATCATAAGTATTATAATTGTTATAATATGATTGCATAATTTAATTTTATAGCATGCTCATGCATCATATAACGTAAATGTTATAATATATAATGCATGCATTAATGACATTATCATGCATCATTTATATTATAATTGTTATAATATATAGTAAGCATGTTTGGAGGAATGTCATTATTAATTTTATTACTTTAATATATAAATTTTATGTATGTTAAGTAATGAAATGGAAATTGCATAAAGCATGTCATTACTTTAGGAAATTTTATAGTTGTTATAATTTTTCCCAAGTATAATATCGAATGCAATGTATGGTTTCAATTTATTCCATTTATTTTATAATTGTTACAATTAAATGAAATTAGAAATTAAAATCAATAATAAAGAATTGCACGTAAACTTAGGTTAAAATCCTTTTTAAATAGTTTAAAATATGATTCACATAGGCCTAAATTCACATTATTTCTAATATGATTAGAAATTAGTTTAATCTTTTTAATCAATTTAATAGGATTAAATTGGTTTTAATAAAAGATTAAAATTGTAGAAAATGTATCTATAAGGGGCCTTTGTCTAAGGCTAGTTCTGTCTAGGCTCGGGTATTTAAGCTGACAGAAATTGATTGATCAATATGAATCTCGAGAGCAGATGGTTGACTACCACCCCTTCTCCTAGAGCCTCTTTGAACGAGAATGGGCTTTCTATCGTAACCTTTTCTCCCGATGTATGTGAAAAAAAGTGACTAACCCTTTTTTGTTCGGTCAGAAGTTGGTCCAAAGAATGAGAGTGGGCCTCTGATTTCGCTGGGGTTCTTTTGCAGTTGTTTATGAGAAAGAAATGCTTTAGTGAAACCTTGGACTAGAAGAAGCACTTTATAACGCTCCAAAGACCAATGTTGAATCTTGTCAATCCACTTCAAACTCGCTCCTTTTTTGCTTTGATGATAGCTTGGAAATTAGGGGGCCACGTAGACTATTCAGAGGAGGTATGTTAATCAATGATCTATTGATGTAGCTAGTGTTACTGAAGCTACTGCGTCATATGCTATTGGCTTAAGCTAAACCCTCCTACCCGATAAAGGAATGCCATTTTAGGTGCTTCACGAGATCATCAAAAGACTCTGCCGCCTTCTTTTACTCTCGAGCTAGATTTTCCTTTTGGAGATGAAAAAGGGTTATGGGAAATTCAATCCATTCAGTGGTAGTTTCCATTCATCCCGAAAAATGAATTATCACTTTCATGCCTAAGGGTTTTATTGCTACTTGGATCTAGTTAACATAACACCCTTACCTGGAAACTGATTTGGAAGGTGAATTAGATAGATTTGTCACAAGTATGCAATTGTTGATTAAAGTTTGATAAAATGTTTGATGAGCATTAATAAAAAAATTGTTTAACTATCTAAAGTAAGTGTTACTATTGGGAAAACTTAAAGAACCACATAGTAAAAATAAGTAGTTGTATTTTTCCTAAGGTAAATTAACCCTAGGTAAAATACTCAGTGGGAGGAAAATGAGGAAATGATACTTCATTTCTCTTTCCATATTTCTCCCTCATAGTTCACACCGTGAGAAATATACTCAGTCTTGAGACACCTATGCTTGTGTCCCCCTACGAGTGGTGTTTGTATAGGTCAATACTAAGATGAATCGAGATAGTGTTTATAGTAAGTGGGACGAGACATGTGTCAACACATCCCATGGTCTCTCTCATTAGTTTATAGTAAGTTTTCATGTTTGGCCTTAAGGCACTTTTGCTTGTGTCCCCCTATGGATGACATTTGCATGACTCTTTACTCAAACTCCAGAAATGGATAGGGTTGCTTTAGTTTTTGTCCCAATTGATTTTTTTCTACATTTGGATCATTTGGGCAGAACTCTAGAATCTAAAATGAGGGGTTACACTTATAAAAAAATGTTAAGCTAGTTAACAATTTTTTAACCGAAAAATGGTGACTAATAATCATAGAAACAAAGAGTTGTTCTATATATTGGTTAAGATGGTCTCATTTCCATGAAAGGGTACCAGATCACCCTACAGTGGTTTTTACCCTGTCTCACTAAAACATCATTGCAAAATAGATGTCACATAGGGTGTATTAAATTAGTTTGCTAAATTTGATTGGTTTTTTCCAAAATGGGCAATGCATAGATTAAATTGGATGTTTCAACATTTTTCCAATATGACTTCCACAACTCTAAATATGCTTGCCGCCAATAAATTAACCAGCGATAATTACATCACATGGGAAAAAAAAACAATCAATATAGTTCTAATCATCAATGACTTATGATTTGTCCTATTGGAGGAATGTCCTCCAATCCCAACTCAAAATGGCACTCAAAACGTTCGAGAGGCATACGAATGCTGGGTGCAGGCAAATGAAAAAGTTTGAGCGTATATCTTGGCACGTCTTTTTGAAGTCTTGGCCAAGAATCATGAGCTCATGCTCACTACCTCTGAGATCATGGAGTCCCTACAGGGAATGTTCAGACAATTGTCTGCTTAACTCAGGCATGGCGCTCTTAAATTCATTTTCAATGCCCGTATGCAAGAGGAGGCCTCTGTTCGAGAACACGTTCTAAACATGATTGTACACTTTAATGTGGTTGAGATGAATGGGTCTGTCATTGATGAAGTCAGTCAGATTAGCTTTATCCTGGAAACTTTACCTGAAAGTTTCCTACAGTTCTGTAGGAATGCTGTTATGAACAAGATTGACTACAACCTAGCCACCTTGCTCAACGAGCTACAAACTTTCCAATCCTTGATGAAAGTCAAAGAACAAAAGGGTAAGGTAAATGTTACCTCGTCCTCCAAAAAGTTTTACAGAGGTTTGACCTCTGGAACTAAGTCTATGCCTTTCTCTTCCAGCACCAAAAAATGGAAGAAGAAGAAGAAAGGTGGAAAAGGGAAAGCTAACCCACTAGTTGATGCCCAAAAGGGCAAGAAGGTCAAGGCTAAAAAGGGAATTCTTTTCCATTGCAATCAGGAGGGACATTGGAGTAGGAATTATCCTAAATACTTAGTGAAAAAGAAGAAGGTCAAGCAACGTAAATACAATTTACTTGTTTTAGAGACTTGCTTAGTAGAGAATGATGATCCGGCTTGGGTAATAGATTAAAGTGCTGCTAACCTCATTTGTTCTTGTTTCAAGGAATTGATTCCTGGCGATAGTTGACACCTGGCGTGATGATGATGCGTGTAGAAACTGGGCACGTTGCCTTTGCAAGGGCAGTAGGAAGAATTCGACTTACTTTACAAAAAAATTATATTTTGTTGGAAATAATGTATATGCAGTTCTTGATTTAAAGAGGAACTTAATCTCTATAAAGTGTCCTCTTGAACATAATTATACTTTTATCTTTTAATGTAAATAAAGTATTTATTTACAAAAATGGTATTAATATTTGTTCTACTAAACTGGAGGATAATTTATATGTGCTAAGATTGTTAGCAACTAAAGCTCTCCTAAATACTAAATTGTTTAAAGCTCTGGTAATTTAGAATAAAAGACAGAAAATTTTTCCGAAAGAAAATTTCCATCTTTGACACCTAAGATTAGGATACATAAATCTTAATAGGATTGAGAGACTAGTTAAGAATGGACTTATAAGCGAGTT
This sequence comes from Benincasa hispida, assembly GCF_009727055.1. Taxonomy (NCBI): domain Eukaryota; kingdom Viridiplantae; phylum Streptophyta; class Magnoliopsida; order Cucurbitales; family Cucurbitaceae; genus Benincasa; species Benincasa hispida. Next base: position 15,930,908 of record NC_052350.1, on the reverse strand, counting down.
AGAAGAAAATTTTTTACCTGTATGTGAGTCATGCCTTGAAGGCAAAATGACTGAAAAACGTTTTACTGGAAAAGGTCATAGGACCAAAGAACCCTTGAAACTTGTATATTTAGACCTCTATATGTGAGTCACCACCACTGATTGTCCACTTTTCTTCAACACTATCGCCATGCGGTCTTCTTCAGTCGTAGCCAATTGCCCATTTGTCTTCAACGCCTTCTTCCTCGAATGTTTTCAAACACTTGATAGCATCGTCTGGAGACTTTTTGGTAAGTTTTAGTAAGGATAGTTTCTTTGTCACTCTCGTTGAGAAAAATTTTCGTCAATTTCATAGCTTATTTTCTCTCAACCCTTCTTCTTTAGTCTCCACTTCACACAAGCTTTCAATAATTTCTCCCCTGCCACTCCCCTTTTACCATCACAGAAATTCAACCACTTGGATTTTCCATCTTTTCGCAAAATTTTTCTCGACCCCCATGTTGGGATCGATGCCCTAAATCTCGTGGGCTTGTAGTTTGTAATTGTATTTGTACAAATTTATTATTTATCTAATAAAATAGATTGTGTTTTATTTGACATTTAGTTATATTAATCCAAAACACAATACATTAAGATCCAAGGTTATTAGATGTAATATGTATGTGGAGACATACAGGTGGATCATATTTATGTAAATACTTGAATGATTTTTAGTAGATAAATAAGGTTGGGTACCTTATCTTGGTGACACTACGGATATGACCTGCTTTGTAGTTGTTACAATTGTTGTAAAGTGCTATAATGATCTGATCCTGATCATTCATGTGAAAACATGCGAGCGAGAGTATCCTATATAAAGAGTTTGTATAAGATCAGACCACGAAATGAATAGTCTCTCTTTATAAACTGTTACAAGAAGAGACTTACATTTCACTAGAATGACCATAAGTGACTTGACCTGAATCTTGAGTGAGTGAGTGAGTTGTGAACTTATGCCTATGAGGGCGGTCCTTTGATTTGTATGGGTGAGAGCAACAGATTCGCTGACTCAATAAGCCTACCATTTTGGAGACTTATTTGATTGGGAAGCTACAGAAGAAGAAATTCACTCATTCCCTCTTGTTGGAGTAAGTAGGTAAATTGCTCCCTTAAGGGCTGATTCCGGGGCTGAACAATGTGGCACCACACTCTTTCCTGGTCAAGAGGGGTTCGGTTATAGTTGGACTATAACTAATTGTTCATTAGAGGGATCTATGATACTTGAGTGACTGACAGTTAATGAAAGTTGATTAATTTAATTAAAGAGCTTAATTGATTAATCAAGTATTATTGGAGCTTCAATCTATAGGTCCATAAGGTCCCATTGTTAGCTCAGTAAGGATTAATGAGCATCAAATTAATTTTGGATTAATTTGAACGATTCAAATTAATTAAAAGGGAATTAATTATATAAGATATAATTAATATAATGTATATGATATATTATATTATAAAGTTATATTGAGATAACTAAATATTTGAATATAATTTAAATATTAATTATATGAATGTGATTCATATAAAAACTATATGTTAGAATTAATATGAATACGATTCATATTAATACTATAGGTTATATGAGAGAATAATAAACTATATGTTACATTATATGTGATATAATATAAAGTATAAGTTATATGTTATATGTGATATAACATATGATTTAATAATAATAATAATAATAAAGGGGAAGGAGTTATTTTGATAATTTCCCTTAACCCCTTAACCACTCTCTCATATACTTGAAAAACACATACAGAGAACGAGACTACAACTTCATCATGTTCATCTTCTTCCTTCTTCTTCTCTATGAGATTTGTGTGTAATTCTCTAAAATACAAAAGACTTCTTCCCTTCACCAAAATTAATCCAAACGAGCTCACAAAACTTCGTCTTGATTCTCACCTTGAGAATAATAAGGTTTCACTTGTGGTGATGTCCAAGGAGCCTAGTTGCTCTGAATGCAAGAAGAAGAGACCAATTCGTAATCCAGTAGTGGAGAAGAAGCGAGAAGACAATTCTTCAAGGGTGAGTTTCGAATTCCCTAATTTCTTTTTGAATTTCACAATAGAAAAGCATGTTTCATGAAAACTGTTTATTGTAGTTTTCGTCCCTCTGAATTATAATGTTTTGTAAAACGAAATGGGAGACACACGTATTCGTTTGCTTCCGCTTCGGGGTATTCCGAACCATTCACCCCAGATATTTCCCTGGTATTATATCCATTTCTATCTTTCTTTAGATTTCAATTGTTTACTTTCCGTTTTGATTGATTTTTGGAAACTTCGCTTAACTCTAATAATTTTTTCGAGCACCCAAAATTCAAAATGGAATTGGTTTGTGTCAACTTTATGTGACTGTTGGTTTTTGTCATGTACTGCATTTAATAGTCTTATTTGGTTTATTGGTTCGACTAAAATCAAATTGAGGAGTATTTTGTTGTCACTTGTCCTTACTGATTCACTTCAACTTTACTTCTTGACTTGTTTCATCTGATTGAAGTGAAAAATAGCTAAGTGAAGATCTGATGGAATCTTTAGGAACGTGCACATATTTCAACAAAGGCTACTTAAATCTCTACTCAGATCAAAGTTTGGTTTCTCATAATATACACTAACAGAGAAAAATTATATTTTCCATTTTCAACAATATTTCCGTTTCTTGTTTCCTATTTTTCATTTCCTATTTTTTGTTTCCCGTTTCCTCTTTTTTTTAGAACAACAAACAGAAATATGTTTGATAACTATTCTTGTTTCCTGTTTCTTGGGAAAAAAAACATGTTTGATAACTATTCTTGTTTTCTGTTTCCTCTTTTTTTAGAACAAGAAATAGGAATATGTTTGATAACTATTCTTGTTTCCTGTTTCTTGGAAAAAAAACATGTTTGATAACTATTCTTGTTTCATGTTTTTTGGAAAAAAAAAAGAAACAAGAACAGAAAGTTGTTTCATAACTATTTATTGTTTCTCGTTTCTTATACTTTTTTCCTTATATTTTTTTCTATATTTTATAGTCTAAAAATAATTTAATTATATAAAATAAAAAGACATATAACATGCATTAAAATATAAAAAATAATTGTCAAATATCTAGACTATCGAAGACACATAAGTCCGATGTAAAATGAATATCGATAATATAATTATTTCTACCATTCATATTTTACTCAAATTTGATTTATAATATTATTTCTCACTCAAGTAATTTGTTTTAAATTTTAAATGATGCAGACTCAAATCTAACTCAATTATATTATTATGTAAATGTCGTGATTGTAAAAACATTAAAATGAAACCATGAATACCTTAGTAAACAAAATTTATATTAATGTAAATTTACAACTGGTTTCATATGTAAGAAAAATTTAAAAATTTAAAATATAAAAAATATAAAAGTTCATATTGCAAAATTTAAAATTCAAAATTAAAAAAATATTTATATATACATGTTGACAAGGAAAATTATTTTAAATGACAAAACTGTTGAAGATATTTATAAATAATAACAAAATATCATAGCCTATCTACGATAGACCAAGATAGCCAGTAAAATTTTACTATATTTGTAAATATTTTGGTTCATTTTCCTATATTTGAAAACAACCCTACTAAAACTTTGAAATTTGAAAATCATATATAAATCTTAATATTTGAAAATTCAAAATTCAAAATTAAATTTACTATATTTGTAAATATTTTGGTTTATTTTCCTATATTTGAGAATAACCTTATTGAAAATAAAAATAATATATAAATCTAAATATTTCAAAATTTAAAATAAAATTTACTATATTTGTATATATTTTGGTTCATTTTCCTATATTTGAAAATAACCCTAGTAAAAATTTGAAATTTGAAAATCAAAATAATATATAAATCCAAGTATTTGAAAATTCAAAATTTAAAATTAAATTAACATATAGATATAAAAAACAATAAAGAAAATAAATATAAAAAAAATATAGAGAAAAAATAAATATAAAATAAAGAAAAAAGAAAATAAATAGAAATTTAAAAAAATAGAGAAAAAGGAAATATAAAGGAAAGAAAGAACATTAATATAAACATAAGAAATATAAAAGGATATAGAGAAAAATGAAATATAAATGATGCGAAGAGTGTGGAGGCCATCTCCTGCACAAAGAATGATGTTGCCACTCTGGCAAATTCCTGAAGAAAAATAGCTTCTCTTGTTTTGGGACACCTCGTGCGTTGATCAACGATAAAGGTACACATTTTATTAACTTGCATCATTACTATCCTACTTCTTAAATTCAATGTCAAACATAGGGTTGTGACTGCTTATCACCCACAAACCAACGATCAAACGGAGGTTTCAAATAGGGAGATCAAGTATATTTTAGAAAAGGTGGTAAATACCTCTAGGATAAACTGGACGCAACGACTAGACGAGGCTCTTTGGGCCTATCGAATTGTGTACAAGATGCCAATTGGTATGTCATCGTATGCGTTGGTGTATGGGAAGGCATGCCTGATAGGAAAAACATGCATAAATCAGAAGAAAACATAATCATTAAGCACTCTAATTACGCTTAATTTGTATACCTTTGTAGAATCTCTCTTGATCCTTGCTGAACTCCACGCAATTGATCTCCAAATCCTTATTAGACAACCAAAAGGAGCTTCTCTACTATTCTCGCCTTGGATTGAGTGGTGGCTATTCTAATTTGAGATGGATTGGGCAAAGGATTGGAGAGAGTTTTAGAGTTGAAGAGTTTTTACAGAAATTTCATCAAATTTCAGAATGCATGGCCATTAAAATTCTAATTAATGAAGTATTTAACAAGTTGTAGCATACAAGCACTCATACATTAAGCTAATTGACACCTCATCTAGCATTAAGTGAGTGAGCAAGATGTCAGAAATGGAAAACTCCACTAAAACCCTCAATGTTGGATTTTTCTACTAAAAAAATCCAATTTCTCCAATTTTATCATGTTTAATTTAAAATTTAACTAAATATAATTTAAAGTCAATTTTGCAAAAATTGAATTTCATAAAGAATTGAAATTAGTTTTAATTTAATTAATTAAACACATTTAATTTATTAAATAATAATTTAATATCAAATATTAAATTAATAAAACGTCTAAATTAAACATGAATCCCTATTCATGTAAATTATATTTAAATTGATATTTAAATATTTTAAATTCTCCAATTTACGTTTAATTTCAATAAACTAAAATGTTTAATTATATCGAATATAATTATCCAAACCCTAAATTGAATTTGAATATTTCAAATTCAAATCTTAATTCCAAATTTGAACACTTCATGAGCTTGATTTGAGATTAATTGGCTAAAATCTTTAAATCGAATTAATCAATATTCTTTAACCACCGAGACATACCACTAAAGCTCGATGGTTGCACTCTCCTCACTATAAATATATTTCTGTCCACTTGATTTAACCATAATCAGTAAGTTGATCCTTCATAGGTCGTTCATATTTACAGCTAGGTCAAAATTATCGTTTTACCCTTGTAATACATCTTGCTCCTTAAGCCCCCACTGATCCTCTATTGAATAATAATCCAACTAATAAACCATGTCCTTCTCGGCCATAAGAGGGTGGGGCTATTTGTTCAAGACTAGGAATCAGTACTTAAGGGAACAACCTATTTGCTAACCCTCAAACGGGTAGGAGTGAACTCCATCTTGTAGGACTATGTCCCCAGCTATCTATCCGATCTTATCCCCAAAATGAGAGGTTTGTTAAGTAGTCCTATTGAACTACTCTCACCTATGCAGATCAAAGGACAATCCCGAATAAACAGGAGTTCATAATTAGCTTAGGATTAAGATCAAATTACCCTAGGTCATCGAATTGAAATAGTCAGTTTTAAGAGTAAACAATCGTTATAAAGAAAAAGTGACTATTTCGTGGTCCGATCTTATGTAAAACTCTTTTCAATAGGATTCCCCTACTCACATGTCTCCATATGAACGATTTCGGGATCACGTTATTTGTTGCAGTATACAAACATAGTGTCTCCAAGACGAGGTACTCAATCTCATCCATATACTTATAGACCTTTTCTACTATATATTATAACTTGATCCTCTTTTATGTCTCTACATAAAGTTATAGTATTCATACTATAGCCATGGATTCGTTTATTGGATTTTTATTACAAAATACAATTACAATAACACTTTTATTGAATAAATGCTTCAATAATACTTCTATTGATAAATAAAATATGTTTCCATGATTATAAACTGCGAGTTTTAGGACATTCCCAACAATCTCCCTCTTGGACTAAAAACTCTAGTAGGTTACTAATATATACAAATATATAGTGTTAAGAAAAGAGAAAAAATAATAAACCAGAGCATCTATATACTCTTGAATTCTCCCACTTGCCCTAGATTTATGAAACTGATAGTCCCAGTCCGACCAGGTGACCCTCGAACACTTTAACTGTGAGAGCCTTCATAAATGGATCAGCAAGATTATCTTCAGAGGCTATTTTCGTGACTATCACGCCTTCTTTGTGTACTATCTTCTTGATGAGATAGTACTTTCTCTCGATGTGTGTTCCGCATTTATGGCTCCTTGGTTCCTTTGAGTTAGCAACTGTTCCACTATTATCACAATAGAGGGTGATCGAAATATGCATATTTGGAACCACTTCTAAATCTATCAGAAACTTTTTGAGTCATACTACTTCTTTAGCTGCTTCACATGCAGCTACATATTTAGCCTCCATCGTGGAATCAACAATTCAACTCTGTTTGATGCTTCTCCACACTATTGCTCCTCCGTTAAGAGTAAATATTAATCCTGAAGTAGATTTCCTAGAATCTACATCAGTCTGAAAATCAGAATTAGTGTATCCCATAAGGATCAAATCCTTAGGACCATACATGAGCATATAGTTCCTCGTTCTCTGAAGATACTTGAGGATGTTCTTAAGAGCAGTCAAATGGTTATATCCAGGGTTGAACTGAAACCTGATGAAAATTCCAACTGCAAAGCATATGTCGGGACGTGTACGTAACATAGCGTACAACAAACTCCCGAATGTTGATAAATAAGGAAATCTTTTCATTTCCTCAAGTTCTGGACATTGTTCCTTAGACAAATGTATTTCGGGTCTAAAAGGTAACATATCCTTTTTGGAATTTTGCATGTTATATCTTGACAATATCTTGTCAATAAAAGATGCTTGAGATAATGCTAACGTTTTGTTCTTGCGATTCCGAACAATTTAGATTCCAAGAACATATTGTGCATCTCTCAAATCTTTCATTTGAAATTGTGATGCTAGCCATCTCTTTACGTCGGCAAGGAATCCTATCTCATTCCCAATGAGTAGGATATCATCAACATATAGGACCAAGAAAGCTACAGTCTTGTTGATTATCTTCTTGTAAACACAAGGATTGTCAACATTCTGTTCAAAGCCATAATATTTGATTGCAGTATCAAACCTTATATTCTAGGATCGAGATATCTTTTTCAATCCATAAATGGATTTATTAAGCTTGCAAATCTTTTACTCCTGACCCTGTTCAATAAACCCCTTCTAGTTGAGACATATAAATACATTCGTCAAGATGACGATTCAAAAAAGTTGTCTTGATATTCATTTGCTAGATTTCATAATCATAGAAAGTAGCAATGGATAAAAATATTCTTATATATTTAATCATGGCAATAGAAATAAGGTTTCTTCATAATCTACCCCCTCTCTTTGGGTAAAACCTTTTGCCATGAGCCTGGCTTTTTAGGTTCGCACATTACCAGTTTGGTCTCGTTTTCTCTTGTAGATCCACTTACCACCAATAGGTTTTACTCCATTTGGTTTATCTACAAGTTTCCAGACTGAATTAAAGTACATCAACTCCATTTCTAGGTCCATGACTTCAGTCCATCGATCTCTATATGCATCTTCCATTGCTTGTTTAAAGGTTAATGGATCCTCTAAGCCATCATTAGGTATGATGATATAAGTTTCTGCTAAACCCATATAACGATCAGGCTATTAAACAACCCTCCTACTACGTCGAGGTATTCTCATCTCACGCGAAATATGTGATGGAGCAATAACTCTTGTTGAAGAATCAACTTGATCAACAACTCTTGTTGATTTATCTATAAATTCTCTGGACATCTCATCTAATACTAGTTTTTTGTGAGGTTAATGATTTCTTATGTGATCCTCTTCTAAGTTTGTCGATAAAAATACCTAATCTTTTTTAGGATCATAAAATAACCCACCTTTTATTTCTTTAAGGTATCCTACAAATAGGCATAGTTTTTAATGTCATTCCAACTTTTTATGGTTTTGCACCAACACGTGTGTCGGGCATCCCTAAATTCTGAAGTGACGTAACTACCTTTACGTCCTCTCCATAGCTCATACGGTGTTTCTGAAACACTTTTTGAGGGAACCATGTTCAGTATATGTACAACAACTTGTACTATATACCCCAAAAAGAACTGAGGTCACTGAGTATAACTCATCATTGAACGAACCATGTCTAACAAGGTTCGATTTCTCCTTTTTGCTACACCATTTTGCTATGGTGTACCAGGCGCTGTGACTTGGGATTGAATTCCATGTTCTACTAAATAGTTTTTGAATAGTAAATCTATATACTCATCACCTCAATCTGATCAAAGTGTTTTTATCCTTTTACCTAATAGGTTCTCAACCCCAGATTATGTTCTTTGAACTTTTCAAGAGTCTCAAAATTTTGATGTATTAGGTAAACATAGCCATATTTGGAATAATCATAAATGAAATTGACATAATATTCATATCCTCCCCGAGCTTTGACATTCATCGGACCACAAAGGCTAAATGTATAATTTCTAGAGGTTCTTTAGCTTTAAGATCTTTTTCTGAAAAATATCCTTTAGTCATTTTTCCATCAAGACATGATTCACATGGAGGTAAGGATCTGTCTTCTAAGTAATTTATATGACAATTTTTAACCAATCTCTCAATCCTATTGAGATTGATGCGACCAAGTCTTAAGTGCCAAAGATAGGCATTAAGAGAAATCTTTCTTTTCCTATTTTGAGTTTTTGTCATTCTAAACATCTATACATTCAAATGGCTTTTGCCTCAGTTGGTTTTAACACATACAAGTTATTTTCAAGTTTAATTGTACACATTTGAACACCTTTTGAACTAATGAACACTTCATTTATATCAAAAGTGACTTTCTACATACGTTCCAACAAACAAGATACATAGATTAAGTTCATTTTCATTTTACGTACATAATATACATTTTCAAGTAAAGTGTAGGAATCTCCAAAAAATAACTTGATATCTCCCATTACTTCTGCTGAAATGACTTCACCTATTCCCACCTTGAAAGTCATTTCATTTTCTAATAGTTGCTTCCCAGAACTAGTTTCTTGTAAGAAAATGCAAATATGATTAGCGGTGCCTGAATCCAGTATCCAGGTTAAGTGAGAACTTTCCACTAAACATGTTTCTATTACAAGTAAATTGAATTTACCTTGATTTGCCTTCTTAGCTTTCTTTTCTGCAAGATAGTTAGGGCAATTGCATTTCCAATGCCCGTCGACATTGCAATGGAAACATTTTCCGTTTGTAACTTTCATCTTGCTTTTATTGGCAAGAGACTGTTTCTTCCCTTTTCTATTTTTCTTCATTTGGATACTCTTATTCTTCGAAGATTCAGACTCCTTTTTAAAGGGCCTTGAACTAGATGAAACACCCTTATGAAATTTCCTTTGGGAAACAACATTTACTTCCCCTTCCTTATTTTACATTAAAGATTGGTAAATCTAGAGTTCATTGAGAAGAGTTGTTAAGTTGTATTCAATCTATAATGATTCGTACGAAAAGTTAGAAAACTCTTCGGAAGAGATTCCATTATCATACTAACTTGGCTCTTCTCATCTATGACGACCTCGTTTGCCTCTAATATATTGAAGTGGATCATCATGTCCAGGACAAGTTCTCTAACAAAGGTCCCTTCCTTCATATACAAATTATAAACGTATTTAATAGCATTGTGTCATGCCGATGAGGACGGTTGTCCAAACATCCCTTGCAACGACTCCATGATCTCTCTCACAATGACCATGGTTTCATGTTTTTTTTGGTAAGCACATCAGATATGCTTGCCAAAATATAGGATTTGGCTTTTTCATTTATCGGACTAAACAGTCATAGATATCCCGAACATTTTAGGTTGCATTAGGATTGGGAAAAAGAGGACGTTCCTCCATTAATACAAATCTCAAATCATCAACTACTAGTATTTTGTTTATGTTAGACTTCCAATTTGTATAACCCTCTCCATTAAATTTGTAGGAAGCTGAGAGTTGTATGATCAAGTTAACATGCTGAAACATAAAAAAATTCTATAAGTAAAATGCATTTAAAACCAATTTTAGCAAAATTCATAAAGTACCCGTATTTCTTTATTTATTTGCAGCGATACTTTAGTGAGTTAGAATAGATGCTACTGAGGAGCAGTCAAATACTTCTTCACTAGAGAAAGACAATCTCGGCCAAATACTATATCCAGAATAACTCTTATTCCTATAGTCATTTAGTTACTGTTTTTGGTTAAGAACTTACTAAGACTTAGTAATTCTTATAAGTGTGACCCTCCATTTTCAGATTTCATAGAATGGTATGAATATTTCCTCGAATAGGAAGACAATGTTCAAACCGAAACTAACCCTATATATTTTTTAAGTTTGGGTTGCTCCGAATCCTACATTACAACTCTCCATGGGGATCGTCGTAAAAAAGACTAGCTAATGTCACTTAAAAACGACAGTAGGCGCAACTAGGAATCTCACGGTTCAAACTAATGGAAGAGACCGTAAGATATGTTGACACATTTCCTACATCCATTTACTATGAACTACTTCCCTTATTCACCTTGATATTGGCCCATGCAAACACTTTCTGAATGGAGCAATTGTGGTAAAAGCGACACAAACCCGAACATGAATCTCACTGTGTGAACTCTTAGGGACACAAGAGCTAAAAATAATATCCCGACTTCCTTCAACCTGCTACTTGGAAGGTCGTGGATTCTCATATATACTATTAGTCTCCTACTGAAGTGTTCCATTTATTTATGTATTTCTTGTACTTAGGTATATTTTGGCTAAAAAAAATCCTAAGTCTATGTGGTTTATCCAAGTACAACGTTTATATTTGGATTTAATCTACGATGTCTAAGTGATAAAACCATTTTATTACCTCATACCACTCACGCATGCTCATAAAACTGGTTAACAATGCTCAGTAATCTGGCTAAAATCCCTAGGTAGGAGGTGTTATATAAACCGTCAACTTAAGTACCCCTAGCCTTAGATAGGATTATAGATCGATTGAGTTTGTAACTGTGTTTTATAAGATAACGACCTATTTTAACTATTAAAACAAGTTTTTATTGAACCTAAGTGAGCATGCATCTTATCTTATAGATTTTAAATGTCTAAACCATTTTATAACTCTTGTAAAAAATGTAGACATTACGTATAACATAAACATAAACTTTATTATATATATATATATATATATATATATTCTATTTTATTAATCTAATTTTAATTAATAAAAATGGAAGGAGTTATAACTCCCTCACCCCATTCTTTCAAGTCAATTTACGTGGGATTCAAACAGTTGAATAATCATCTTCTTCCTCAGTTATTCAGAGAAAAAGTGTTCTCTCTAAGGAAAAAACTCACAGAGAAGAAAAGTTTTTCTCTTCCCTCTCCTCCCCTCCATCTCCTTTCCCTCTTCCAAGGATTCAAGCAAAGCCCACAATTCTTGCTTGTATTTGCTTGAATCCTCTATCTCAAGAGAATACAGAGGATTCTTGAGTGGTGGTGTCTGTCTTGAAGAAGGAGATTTGCGTGGAAGGTATTCTGTTCGTGGCTTGTACGAGGGAGTTCTTGAAGAAAGGGTTCTTTAATGGTAAGGGTTTCTGAAACTCTATATGATTGTTTTAAAGCATGATGTAATTTGAAGTAAATGCATATCTTGTTGTTGTTTTACTGTAAAACTTTATATTCAATAAAAAATAGAATTTGGGACGATCTTTGCTTCCACTCAAAGGATCTTTTCTAAAAATTTCCTTCACTACCGACCTACTTTGATGCCTACTGAGCTTCCATCAGCCTAATGGTAGCCCAATGGGCTTTATTGGGTCATTATAATGCTTAACATGACTACACTAAAAAGTACAGTGCCAACTAAAAACTATTGACTCCTATCGATGCTTCTCGACATTATAAGCTTTTTCTCTTCTGCTTGGACATGCTTATCAAAAACCATAAAAAACCAACCCATGCAATTGATAGATGTCAAGAAGGTGCATTTTTTACCATCTATTTCATTATTTTTTATAGTAAAAAGACATTTTATATGATGTTTTGATCTCGGGATGACCTAAATTGAGTAAGATGGGTAAGCACATGTCTATGAACTGTCTTAAGTGTGTTTTTGCTATTTTGTGTTGTTTGTATGGCCTTTTACTAAGGTTTTTTTTTTTTTACTGTTTTGTAGGAATTTGTTTAGATGGCCATGGAGTGGCTTGGATGATGCGCCCGCAGTGTTTGATGCACTCGAACGATGCACCCTCATAAAAAAAAATCTAATTTTCCAAATTTGTGTCCAATTATTCTGGTTGTTACTTTCTCAGTAAAAATTGTTAGTTAACGCCTAAAATGTTGGGTAAATGTTCAGACCACAATTTTAGGTCATTCTTTAACCAATTTTGCCTATAAAAGGATGGGAAACATCTCTTTTCAACCATCCACGACCCATCCATGAGATTCATTCCTCCTTGGATGAAATCTCATCGTTCCCAATAAAAAAGCTTCAAGAATGAAAGTTCCTTCGAAGTTTAAGAGCTCTAGGTGATCCCAACCTAATGAAAACGTTTAGAGTGATAGGATTCATCCTTGAAAGAGGAGAATCATGTAGGAATGTATCAGAAACAACAGAAGCAGCAAGGAACATTTAAACACTCTAATTCATTAATTTTGGCAAAACATAAAGCATGCTCTTGCAGAAAACAAGTGAGTTTCATGACATACCTTTGTAGAACCTCTTTAAAGCACGATCTCCAGCTGCAATCTTCTCCGAATCTTGTTGCAGACCACCTCCTGTCTCTTATACACATCTAGATGTGTATAAGAGACAGATTGCATGCCTCAAATTCACTCCAATCTCTTCAATATATTGCAAATCATCATGCAAGGAAGAGAGTTGCATGAGTTGCAGCTCATGCTTGGAGTTAATAAAGAAGAGGAAATGGAAAATGTGTGAGCATGAAGAAGATGGATAATGGAAAAACTTGTTTTTCCATTTTGTGTATTGTTTTACCAATTTTATTTCAAAATCAAAACTTGATTTTTTCTTAAAATCCATTTTGATTTTAAAACTGAAAAAATATAACTTTATACAATTAATTTCATAAATTAATTTTAAATAAAATATAATTAATTTAATATCAAATATTAGATTAATTTTTACACACATTCATCTTTATATATTTAAATCATATTTAAATATAAATTCTCCTATTCCGTTTAATTCTCAAATTAAACACGTAATTATATCTCATATAGTTACTCATTCCCTTAATTCTAATTTGAACATTTCAAATTAACTTATCATGCTATTCTAGAGCTAGTCCAATTATGAGCTAGTAGGGGACCTCGCGGACCTACAGATCATGGGCTCCAACGATCAGATATTAATTGGCTAAACTCACTAGACTAAATTAACCCCCATTCGTTAACTAATGGGTCACTTTACTAAAGCCCACAGTTGCACTCCCCTCACTATAGATATATTATGTCTACATGATTTAACCATAATCAGCAAGTCGACCCTTCACATGTTATTTGTAATAATGGTTGGGTCAAATATTTGTTTTACCCTCGAGATTATGTCTTATTCCTTAAGTTCCCACTGATCCTCTAATGAACAACTAGTTTATGATCCAATCACTAAAGCAAACTCTCTTAGCCCAGTGAGAGGGTGGAGCCCCTTGTTCAAGACCTGGATTCAGTACTTGAGAGAATAACCTTTCTCTTATCCCTAAATCGGGTAGGCGTGAACTCTGTCTTGCACCCTATGTCCCCAGCTATCTATAAGGTTTTACCCCTGAAATGGGAGGCTTATTGAACCCGCGTTGTTGAGCCAACCCTCACCTATGCAAATCTAAGGATAATCTCGAATAAACAGGAGTTCATAGTTAGCTCAGGATTAAGATCGAGTTACCTAGGTCATCTAGGTGAAATAGTCAGTCTTATACAGTAAACAACGTTATAAAGTAAGAGTGACTTATTTCTTAGTCCGATCCTATGCAAACTCATTGCATAGGACGCCCTCACTCTTCATGTTATAATATGTACGAATTAGGATCACTTCGTATGTAACACTTTATAACTCTTTGTAACAACTACAGAGTAGGCCGCATCCAATAGTGTTACCAGAATAAGGTACCCAGCCTTATTCATGTACTATAGATCATTTTGACTATTTACTCGAACTTGATCCACTCTTATGTCTCCACATAAAGTTCAAGTACTCATGTAATAGTCATGGGTCTTAGTTTATTAGATTTAGACTTTCATACAATTTATAAAATCAATAATAAGTTTATTGACTATAGAAAATATTTATCATTTTACAAACTGCGAGTTTTAGGACATAAAACCCAATAAATCACCCTAAGAAATGATTAGGAGAGTGAGAGATTGCCTCAAGGAATCATTATATTGTATTTTTCAACATTTCTTTTAGTTTCTCTTTGCATTTTTCTATCTTTATTTTGTTCCATCTGTTGAACATTATCTTTCAATCATGATTTATGATCTAATAAAATCTATTCATTTGTTCTTAATCATGAGTTAAATTCTCTAAAGTGTTTTTATGGCTTGAGCAATGGCTATACTTCACACCTCTTTGACTTTACATTTTCTTTGTTGAGTTCATAGATTAATATCGTTAAGTTAAACTGATCACTTAATTTAGCAATCTAGTGGAGTCTCAATACTAAGAAGGTTAGGAAGTAAACTGATGTCCCAAAGGAATATGGGACTAAAAGCTTAAAAATAGGACTCCCATGTCACCTTAGAAATAAGGGACACCATAGGATAAAGAAATTGTATGTGAATTAATCTAAGATCTAGCTAACCATAGAAATACAGGCATTGTTGCTTAAACTTTCTAAAGAAACTTAATACAAAACCAAATAGGAGAAGTTTTCTATCTATGACTATCTCACTATCCAGGTATGATGCAGCTGCATTGTGCAAGGCACACAACCGTTTTGGTTGAAGCATAACTGTATCCCTATTCAACACTCTTATTTATTGCTTTTATCAACATTCAACCTCAAAATCACTTATTTGTTGGTTACCCCTTAGTTTGCATAAAAAATTCTCTTTCTTAGAAAAATTGAATTGCATAAATAGTCTCGTGGGATTTGACTCTTGGAATACTCCAAAATTTATAACTTTATTGACAATGTATGCTTGCACTTAGACCATATTTGTTCTCATTTTTATTACTCATACACATTTGGTCGATCAGCAACCTGCCAACTCATACACATCCATCCATCTAGATATATCGATTCATGAACCCTCTCTCATGTCCATGTTGAGCAAAAATTGTATATCAAGTGTTACCTCGTAGCTATACCAAAACCTCTAACGCATGGAAAGGGGGCCCAATGCCATGTTTGCATACTTGTGTTGCCTGAAACTGTCCATGAAACCCAATTCTTGATGGAAGACGCTTAAGCCACTTGTTTCACAATGCTTGCCCATGCCATGACACACACATGTGCCATAGAGTAGTTTACTTAGGCCATGAGACTCGGGGGTGGTGGAGAGCTAACACCATGCCTCCTCCTCCGATGGAATTGATGAAGAGTCATTCACCAGCGTAAAACACCATTTAAACTTTGATTGACATGAAATCTAATGTGTTTACATATCTCATTAATCTACATCTAACTTCCAACCTTCCAAGGTCATGGCCTAGGGCTAGGGCCTCATTTACCCCCACTAAGCTTGTTATTGACACCAGTAAAGTTTCTCTTCTTGCTTGCTATTTCCATGGCATGCTTTTCCACCTATCTTGGTGAGTTGGATGATGCACTTCTTTTCGCCTTCTACCTTTGCCCGATGTGTCAATATTTGCATGTTGCCACTACATTGGTTGCACTAGTAGGCTCACAATCTACTACCTTCAAGTATGATTGTAATAATTATATGAGCAGAATAATGAAATAATTGATAATTATTTTATTTTTGCTATTAGGTGAATTTAGACTTGACAAAATAGGCCAAAAATTAGGAAAATATAAGTAAAGATAAACAAGATAAAGTAGACTTAATTCAAATAAGTCCAAGTGTCAAATAATCTGTTAACTTATCATATCAAATCCTAACTTATGAGGATTAAGAAAGTAAATTCCATTTCATTCTCCCTATAAATATATCATTATAACTCTATATAAGATAACTTGAGCTTGGATCTAGATCTTAATCTATAACTAAGAACTTCTGACTTCTTCTATATTATTTAATTCTCTTACTTAGGCATTAGAGCCATTTTTCTTTTTTCTGCAGGTCCTCACTTTTCTAAATTACAAATTTACCATTGTTTCCACATGAAGGTCAATTTTGTTTTCTCTTCACCAAAATTTAGCATCAACAATATATACTTTGTATATTTACATTTTCTAGTATATTCGACATATGCTTTAGATATCAATGGAGGAACGATCAATTTTCAACTATGGATATAAAAGAAAATAAATGAAATCTCCTAAAATTAAGAAAATATTAATTTAAAATATGTTATATTAAAAGAATCTCAAATGAAATTAATAACTAACCAAAGTAAAGTTTCCAAAATGGTATTAATAAAAAATGAGTTCAATATTTAAAAAATTTATTGATGAGAAATAATGTAATTAATGATATTTTAAAAAAATAAAAGGTAATTGTTTTAAATGACAAATCTACTGAAATATTCTCAAATATAACAAAAAATCACTGTTTATCAATGATAGGCAGTGACCTTTTGCTATTTTTATAAATAAGTTGGTTCATTTTGCGATATTTGAAAACAACCCAAGAATAAATTCCTTATATAATTAATAGTAAATCCAAAAATAGTATTTTTTATTTTAAAATATCACAAAATTAAAACTGAAAAATAATATAAAAAGGTTAAAATGTCCTAAAATATTGTTATTGAATATTACTCTAATGAGAAATTGTTTTAAATGGCAAAATTGTTGGATTTTTTTAAATATAACAAAATAGTAAGTTTTCATATGAGAAAACTTTTTACTATTTTGCTATATTTGTAAATAAATTGGTTGTTTTTCTATATATGAAAACAACCCTACTTTAATTAAGTTTTGTTTAAAAATAATAAATAAAAATAAAAATAAGAAGAAGAAGAATAAGAAATTAAACCATTTGTTTTTTAGGAAGGTAGATAATCATACTTGATATGAAAACCCTAAAAATTTGTAGATATTAGGAACCCTTTAGTTGAATCCCTAATAAAAAATTCTAAAACATCCAAATCAATTATCATCAATGCAAAGGGAAAAATTAAATTTGGATTACCTATTGATCGAATACCACGAGGCAAGAAGAACTACTTCTCTACTCACGTTTTGAACACTCCACAAGTAAGTTGATCATTCTTACCTGAACGTTCACGCATGCAACCCTAGATCACAGAGGAAAATTATCATTCCCAAATTCAAAATCTAAAGATTCCCCCAATGAAACCCTAATGCCTAAGATTTTATATTGCCTCCCAACGAAACCCTAATGCCACATTATAATTCATGATAAAATTACAAAAATACCCATACTTAATATGTCATAAACTGGATAAAATTGAAAAACACCAAATTTACATCTAAATTATTAAATGATACATAAATGATAATTTGATGTCCGGGTGGTTCAACCTCTCCTCCTTTTGACGGATTCATCGTCAAATCCAAATCAAGCCTTGTAAAGTAGCCTTAAAATCATGAGAAGAAAATAAGGTCAATTTTCTAGCACTTCTCTTGGATGGTCTCCCTTGTAAAGCAACTTTGTAGTCATGAGATGTCAAATGTTGATATTGCCTTAGATTCCGTCTATTTTGGAAAGAATATTGGTCCTTCCAATCCTCATCCAATGTGTGATCACCAAGGGAACTGCGATCTGAGCTTTGCTTCAAAGTCAATGCTTTAATATCCTGTAAAAACTTAAAAGGAAAACTAGGCAAACTTGTTGAAGCTCACTTTTAGAAAACAAACTCTTTTGTTAACTTCACAAATTTTTAAACTCGTAGTTTTGGCTTTTCTCTCCTTTTTATTTATAGAACAATCCTTCACATGTTTTTCTCTTGCATTTATGTCTGCACACTTTTCTTTTTCATATAGTTATATTGCTTTTATCTTGGTTTCATGCCTTTTACTTTCCAACTCACACACATCAAGTGTTACTTCCCTTGGAAGCAATAATACAATAGTAGGATCAAATATTATCTTGGGATTTAATGGAAAACCAATATTAGCACAAAATACTATAGTTTCAAGTTCATTACCATCTACTTTCTCTACTCTACTACTACTAACACAT
This sequence comes from Benincasa hispida, assembly GCF_009727055.1. Classification (NCBI taxonomy): domain Eukaryota; kingdom Viridiplantae; phylum Streptophyta; class Magnoliopsida; order Cucurbitales; family Cucurbitaceae; genus Benincasa; species Benincasa hispida. The sequence continues at coordinate 15,912,227 of NC_052350.1, read as the reverse complement.
GCTTCTCCAGAAATAAATGGTTCAACCACTAGTACAAATATGGGCTTTAATGTCATTGGAAACCGATATTATAATGGTACAATGTCGATTGAAAACCGACATTGAAGATCGCGTTATTAAAGGTCTTCAATGTCGGTTGTCTTTAATGTTGATATTCCACTGACATTATACATGACTAACATTTCAATGCCAACTACCTTCAATATTGGTTTTCGACCGATATAGAATACCATCTTTAATGTCGATTTTCAATCGACACTGAACATCATCTTCTATGTCGGTTGTTCACCTGCTTTTTGTTAGTAATTGTCTAATATTAAGTATTTGTCATTGTTTTCTTATTGTATATACACAAACATACACATATATATACATATATACATACATATATATATTTACACACACACACATATATATATATTCTGCTTATGCACGTGCAAATCAATAATATATCTTTTTTAGAAATAATAATATTTCTCTTTTACCTATATACAACCCAACTTTCAACAAACACAAACTATCTAATTCACAAAAAAGAAAGTGACAAATCATTTAACAAAATAACCTATAACAAATTACATTGATCATTATATACATAGAGTTCTAAAATCTAAAGATCGAGAGAGTTAGTTGTCTATTTTGGAGGGTCATATAGTTACTATCCAAAAAATATGGAAAGAAGATATGCTCGCTTAAGTATATAAAATAGATAATTTAAAAATAAATGCATCATGCCAAAAGAAATTATACAGTATGAAACTAATATTTAATTTATACAAACTACCAAAGCATGGAAGACTCAGAATCATATAACGTAGATGACCGAGACGTATTAAGTTTCTAGAATTAAAACAATCTAACTTTCAAATTATAAGAAGGAGAATTATAGACAAATAATGGAGAATTTTTACATGATTAATACATCTTTTGTGAAGTTGAGGTAGCTCTACTCCAAAATAAAAGTCCAAAAAAGTGTTGAGAAACAAAAGCAAACCAGTTGATGAAGAAGATGAGAGAAAATGAAAAAGAATGGTCTTGAACCAGAAGAAAACTGGCAAGGCATGGCAGTACCAGAAAAATCAAACTCCCTTCAACTGCAAGATAAGAATGATAGGGGGATGCAACCCAAACTTCAAATTAAGCACTAATAATTAATCAAATGTTAATTAAGAACGTTTCCATTAATATCTATAGCTCATCAAGCTAATGATCCTTAACAACATTAGCTGGAAATTTACTAGAGGGAGGAACACCTTGTTCTGGTATAAAAATTGGACTGGTTCATGCCCACTTAATCAGCAACACCCTCGTTTCTTTGCACTTATCAATAGTAAACTCATCACTGTTAAAGAGGCATAGAATCACTCACTTGTTGAATGGAATCTTTTTCCCATAAGGCAGCTGAGAGATAGAGAAAGACAGGCTTGGAATGAGATCTCTAATGGTTGGACTCCCCTTAGCACTGATGATGGTATAGATATAGTCGTCTGGTTGCTCAATGCCAATGGTATCTTCTCAGTTAAATCCATGAAATAGCATATGGCTGCCACATCTGCTCCTAATAATACAATATCTCTGGTCTTCTCTCTTGCCCAAAAAATGCAAGGTTTTATATGGACCATCCTTCATAAGGGTCTCAACACATTGGATAGACGTCAAGCTCGGAATCCTTCGAGGCTCCTCAATCCGAATTGGTGTGTGGTTTGCAGAAACCAATAGGAAACTCTACCGCACTTATTTCTAAAGTGCCCTTTTTCGACTGTTATCTGGGACTATTTTTCTGCAGGTTTTAAAACATCTTTTCTCCCCAAGACAGTGTGGCTTTGTTGCTAAACACCTTTCTACTACTTCCATAATCCTCCTCCAAAAACATCATTAGAACCAACATGGTGAGAGCTATACTTTAGTGCTTGTAGCTGGAAAGAAACATAGAATATTTCAATCTATGGACAAATCAAATATTAAATCGGGTGACGATATCCTTTACCTCGTGGCCTCCTAGTGCACTAAATCTTCTTTATTTTGTGATTATTATGTTGCATCTATTGCCCTTGAAAGGCTTTCCTCAAGTCTCTCCTTTTGGCTTTATTTGTAATCACGATTCTTCTTGTATATATTTTAGAATACAATATATACTTTTGATTTGAGATATGATGAGGGTACTAAGGAGGTGTCAACCTAGTAGAGATGTTCGGGTATACCTACTGATTCCGCTCTCCTGAAGTATCTTATTAAAAAGAAAATCGAGCACCGTCCACAATCCATAATGAAAAACGTTTTTTTCTTTCCCGCTTCAAACAAAAAACCTGTCTCTGCTGGCAAAATAGATTTGGAGTTTTCACAATGGAAAAATTGCTCCTTGGATGGAGGTAATATCTAAGAAATACAACACCAAACAGTTTGACTTTAAACCCGGCTCTACATTCTTATCATCTGCAAAGGGATCATGGAAATACATTGATGGAATTAAGGGATCAGTCTTCAAAGACATTAGTTGCACCACCAACACGTGAGATATGATCCACCTCCTTCGTCAACCCCCATCCAAACTAATTGACTCAATCCAAAAGGAAGAATTAGATTTGGACTACCTTTAGATCCAAGACCATGAAGTAAGAAGAATTACTTCGCTACTCATGGTTTGAATACTCCACAAGCAAGTCGATCAATCTTATCTTAATAGTAAGACTTAGTCTCCCAATAAAACCATAATGTCACATCATAGTTAATAACAAAATTACAAAAATACCCATACTTAATATGTCATAAAATGGATAAATTTGGAAAATACCAAAATTACATCTAAATTATTAAATAATACATAAATAATAATTTGATACCCAAGACGGTTCATATTAAGAATCTTTAGATGCCTAAAATTACAGATATACAGAATTATATATGCTCGATGATAGCATTGAAAATATGCTATCTTCCTCTCATTAATATGGGATCGTTAGGCTATTTAATGTATACAAGAGGTTGAATGAAGCATTCGATGCAAAAAGATGATAAAACGGCCAAGTTGGGAGCTAAATTACACAAAAGGGAAAGAAGGTCGAATAATCACCACAATGCCCTCAGCCGGAGCATTGTGCAACGCTAGGGGACAGAAGCTTCATATTTTGCGTAGAAATAGAGCGTCGTTGCAATGTTATGAACACCAAACGGAAGTGCGCGCATTGGCTTGTGCAACGTTGCAATGTTGTGACAGCTGCTTTATATTGCGTTTTCTGTTCGAAACATATGTTATCATGCCGTTCTTCCACTTTTTCACTTGTTTTCTTCTCCTCTCTACCAAGAACACTAATTCCTTGCCATTTTATCATCTTCGAGCTTGATTATTGTCATTTTGAAGGATAATTAGTGGCTAAGCTAAGTATTCTAGCTTGGGTTTGATTGCTTTAGTATTCTAGCTTGGGTTTGATTGCTTTCCCCTCTTAGTTTAGTTGTGAGACTTGTTCTTGATAAAACATTGTTCAAACTCTCTTGTTTATGGATTTTAATCCAGTTGTATTGAAATATTTGGCTATTTCTTGGAGAATCAATTAATATTTGAATTATGATTTAAATATGAATTTGAATTATATTGGTGAAATTCGTGTCCTATTAATTTAATATTAAGATATTAAATTAATATTCTTTTAATTAAAAAGTTTAATTAAAATTAAAATTAGTTTTAATTTATATTAATTATTTTGAATTAATTTAAACTAATTTAAAATAAAAATGATTTTATTTAAAATCATTTTTTCTTTTTAAATTAGTTTTTAAGTTAGTGGATTTTTCCAATTTTAGGAAAAATCCATTAACTACAATTTAATGGAATCTCACGAAATTCCAATTGATTTATGCAATAATCATCATGTAGGTGGTGCCATCCATGCAGCCCTATTGGTTTGCATGATTTATATGTATATATAAAAGCTCCATGCAGAAAGAAGAGTATTCTGAGTTTTACTTATTGAAGTGAAAAAAAGATCTGAAAACCCTACTCAACCCTCACTAGTTCATTCACAATTCAGCTTGGTTTGAGTGTTTCCACCACACATTCCTTCTTGAACATAGTGGAGAAGATCTTGGTGGTGGTTTTCTTAAAGACTCAAGCTCAATCTTGGTGAAATTCTGCTAAATTCGTGGAAGAGATCTTCAAATGTAATATATGTTTCAAACCCTTTTATGAATGTCATATAAATAGCATGTTTAAAACTCAAATTAAATGTAGTTTAAGTGCTTATTGATGTTGAATTCTTCCGTTGCATGTTATATTACTCATTCATAAATTCCTCTTGAGCCAAGAGAGGGTGTGTCACTATATTGTTCAAGCCCGAAATCAGCCCTTAAGAGAGCAATTTATTTACTTACCCTGACCTCGGGGAAGAAGTGAATTCCTTTTTGTGTAGTTGTGTTCCCAACTCCCCAATCACATATATCTCCAAAATGGTAGTTCAAATCTCACTCAGGATTCATAGAAACTTCTTTGTATAGAATATCCCCGCTCACATGTCTATACATGAATGATCAGGATATGATCATTTGTAGCACTTTATAACAATTGTAATACCCACAAAGCAGGTCATACTCGTAGTGTCACCAGGATAAGATACCCAACCTTATCCGTATACTACTGACCATTTATGTTATCACTTAAACATGATCCACCCGTATGTCTTTACATACATGTTAAAGCTACAAAATAATCTTAGATGTCAGTTTATTGGTGTGTGGTTAATGCAACTAAAATATGGAATAAAATATCATATATTTTATTGAATACACAATGAATTTTTTAAAAAACACTTATAAACTATAAGACCCTACGAGATTTAGGGCATCAACTTCAATAGGTCGTATCTATAGTGTTACCAGGATAAGGTGCCTAACCTTATTAGGGATGGCAAAATTCCCCACGAGGTCGTGTCCTCGACCCGATCGGGGCTGAAAATCCCCGGTTTGACCGAGGATGGGGGTAAAAACCGAATTTAAAATCGGGTCCCCATCCCTGCCCCGGTTTTTTTTTAATTGTCAATATATATATACACACCTAATAATAGTAAATAATAATAATAATAATATATTAAAATAATATGTTTTAGTTTTTTTTCTTTTTTAATTTTAAAAGTCTAATATAATAAATTTATTTATTTTTATTAATTTATAATAAAAAAAACATGTAAGGTTTAATTTAAACAACTAGATGTAATAATAATACTAATTTTCCTATATAAAATTTAAAATTTAAAATTTCAATATATATTAAATTTAGCTAATTTTAAATAATAAAAATAATAAAAATAATAAAATAATAAAATAGAAAGTGGGGATTTTTTCCTGCGGGGACCCGAATGCCCGAACGAGGATTCCCCAACCCTAACCCCAACTCCCTAAAATGGGGAATGGGGAGGGGATGGGGATTAAAAATCCCCACAGGGACGGGGATGGGGAGTGCATGCCCGGCCTGGCCCGACCCTGTTGCCATCCCTAAGCCTTATCCTTATATTATAAACTTTTTAGGTTATATCTTGAATATTGATCCCTATATATCTCCACATACTGTTCAAGACTCATAAGACAACCTAGAATGTTAATTTATTAGATTTGGGGTTATTAAGACAATATAGAATACAGCACAATCAATAACATTTATTGAAATAACATCGATAGCTCTTTATTGATGAAATAACATTGATAACTCTTTGTTGATGATTATCAATTAATTACACTTTCTATCTACGAGTTTTAGGGCGTAACACCCAACATACTCTTAGCAGAACTACCATAAACCTCCCTAAGAATGACCTCAACTTCATCATCCTTCCCATCATTTTGAAACTTTTCTAACTCAATTTCAAACCAACCATCAGATCTCATGCTTGGCTACTCGAACAATATTGCAAACTCATGGTCAAGCTGAGTTGATGAAGTGACAAGTTATCCAAGTACGGGTAAAAAAAAAAAAAAAAAAACTCTTAATATAACGTTCATTGTCAACAACTCCCAACACGACATCCATAGGATAAGATTTCAATCCATAAGATTTATGTTTCTGCAACATAAATACAAAGTAAGCAGAGTATGTTATTGCAGGAGACAACATTTTGCAACTTATCTTTTCACATATTTCAAGCAACCACATGTCAAGTAGCACGGCTACCTCTCCAAACCTGTTCCTCAATCCCATATTAAAAGGTAAAGTGTTTTATTGACTAATTGAAAGGGGAAAATCAAAATATAAAATGGTATTTAAGCATTGAGTAAATTTAAAACCTTGACCCCTGATGAGGTTCCCATTTCCAATAGGAAAGTGTATCACTACCATCAATCGACAAGTCCCTTGCTCCAAGCATTATGCATTTCTTACCACTCCATTTTTCTAATGACAAGCTCTGCCACATACGAAATGTTGAAGAACCTAGTCAATTTACAAAAGGAGAGTGCAAAATAACTCCACTGATGATTCAACAAGTGACAAAAATGTATATGATATAAACCAGTGGACTTCAAATCTTTTGTGAATAAGATTGGTATAAGTGTGCATACAATCAAATAATATTCTCCCATGTGTGTGTTGGAGTGCCTTGAGTTTGGTCCTACGGTTTAGAATGGCACGCTATACATAAACCTTCTGACCCTAAAAGCCTCTGCAATGGTCTTTCTGAAGAAATCGAACACGAGAATTTCCATGAGCAACAGAAAGAACATTCCAAATTACAATCGTATATGAACTTTATAATTACAATCTCAAACAGAAAGATATGGTTATGCATAAAATACAAAAATTACAGCATGCTATACAAATGATCAAGGATAATGAACGCTCGATTACAGCTACACACGAACGCTCGTCCAATATGACCGCTACGTTGTACGAACACCACGTACTCGAATTAAGCGATCGCCTTGGTCACGAACACCCCGAACAACACGAATGACCTCCATAGAACCTCGACAGTGTCGAGTTGAGTATGACACCACCAAGAAGGCTACCTTGGTATTCTCGATGTGAGAATCCAAAGGGTAGGTTCTGTGTGAACTTGGTTTGAGGTAGAACAATGAAGGAAACACAATTGTGTAAACATTTGAGCAAGTGGGAGATGGAAGAACCTATCGTATAGGTCGATGCCCAATCATTTAGGAAAAGCTAAGCGATTGTCGAGCAAAAGTTATGCGATCGTTTAGCTCATCGTTTAGCTAAGTGTCTGTCGCCTACTAACACTACACAATCGATTAGCTAACTCCAAGCTGTCACTTAGTAAATCATATTTACTTAAAAACTTCCTTTGAGAATCTTCCGAAATTGGAAATCTCAAATTCACAATTTCTCAACCTTACTAAAATTAGGAAAACATTTTTTCTTTTATCTCATGGTTACCATGAAACCACCAAGAGCCTCCCACTCAATTAGTTATTAGAGAAAAAGAGATAATTATCCAATAATTAATGTTATTATAAATATAAATGATAACCAACTTATCATACTATATTTATAACCTATAGTTTTAATATTTCATCTCATGAAACATATAAACCATAGCTCTTCTTTTATTCTATGGTACTTAATGTAAATCTCATTTACATTAATCCTCCACTTCATGTATCTTATACACCATACCGATTATATCATATATAATTAAAATACCTCTTATCAATTTGAACATTTCAAACCAACACCAAGAACTGATCCTCAACTGAATCCATTGAGCTACCAAGGGAACCTTATGGACCTGTAGCTCAAAGTTCTAACAGTACGTGAATAACTGACTAAACTCTTTAGTACACGGGATCCACCATCTGTTAACTTCCAGACACTCCACTAAAGACCGACAACTGAACTTTTCTTACTACAGATATATTATGTGTCCATCTTAACCAATTAACAGTGCAATAACCCTTCATAGATCGTTCGTAAGTACAGCTCGGCCAATAACCGTTATGCCCCTATAGTTACATCTGATTCCTTAAGTACCATTAATCCCTCTAATGAACATAAGTCATAGTCCTACTAGGACTGAGTCATCTCTTCCAAAGAGAAGTTGTGACCACTATGTTCAAGCCCCGAAATCAGCCCTTAAGGGAGAAATCTCTCTACTTTTCCTTGCTTCTGGAAAAGAGTGAATTCCATCTTGTGTATTGAGTTCCCAGCTCCCAAATCAGACAAGTCCCCAAAAAGGTAGGTATGTTGAATTGACAATCTAGCCACTCTCACCCATACTAATCAAATGACTGCCCTCAAAGGCAAGAGTTCCCAAAACACTCAAGATTGAGGTCGTGTCACCAATGGTCATTTAGGTGAGATGTAAGTCTCTAGTATCAACGGCGTTATATATAGAGTCTAATCATCTTGTGGTCCGATCTTATACAAACTCTTTGTATAGGACACCCTCCTTCGCATGTCTCCACATGAATGGTCAGGATCTACCATCTGTAGTAGTTTACAACATTTGTAAACCTCTACAAAGCAGATCGTATCCATAGTGTCACCAGGATCAGGTATCCCACCTTAATCCTTATACTATATACCTATTTAGGTTATCACTTAAGGCATGATCCACTTATATATCACATATACATGCTTAAGTTTACATAAGATAACCATAGAGCTTTGTTTATTGGATATGAGTAAATGCCAGAATGAAATAATAATTATTTTTATTCATAAAACAATGTGTATCATCACAAACAACGAGACTCCAGAAGAATTAGGACACCAATCCCAACAATCTCTCACTTGTTCTAATGCCTCGGGAGACTAATGTACAATACAATATAAAACATGTAAATATACAATAAACTAGGGCATACCCCAGTATCATCTCCCACTTGCCTTAAACAAGATGTCGCATGTGCTGCAGACCCAGACTCTCCAGGTGACCCTCGAACACTTTAGCCGTGAGAACCTTTGTAAAAGGATAAGCAACGTTGTGCTCGGACGCGATCTTTGTGACTATCATATCACCACGATGCACAATCTCCCTAATCAAGTGGTATTTCTATTCAATATGCTTACCCCGACGATGACTCCGAGGCTCTTTTGAATTTTCCACAGCCCCACTGTTATCACAAAAAAAATGTGATAGGCAAATCCATATTTGGAACAACTTCCAAATCTGAAAGGAATTTCTTTAGCCAAACAACCTCCTTAGCTGCTTCCAAGCGGCTACGTATTAAGCTTCCATAGTAGTGTCCGAGATGCATCCTTGCTTGATGCTTCGCCACACTACAACCCCTCCATTCAGAGTGAAAACTAACCTCGATGTAGATTTACGAGAATCTCTATCGGTCTGAAAGTTAGAGTCTGTGTATCCTGTAAGGATCAGATCCTTATTTGCATACATAAGCATGTAGTCTCTCGTTCTCCGAAGATACTTAAGGATCGTCTTAACCGTTGTCCAATGATCAAATCTTGGATTGGACTGATACCGATTGATAGTCTCTACTATACAGCAAATGTTGGGTCGGGTACTCAACATTGCATACATCAAGCTTTCTACAGCTGAAGCATAGGGAATCCGTCTCATTTCCTTAACCTCTTGAGGTGTCTTAGGACATTGATCCTTAGACAAAACGATTCCTTGCCTGAAAGGTAACAAACCTCTCTTGGAATCCTACATCTTGTACCTGATCAATATTTGATCGATGTACAATGCTTGAGATAGGGCTAATCGTTTGTTCTTATGATCCCGAATGATCTGCATCCCTAGAATATACTGTGCCTCACCCAAATCTTTCATTTGGAACTAGGCAGCTAGCCATTTCTTAATGTCAGTCAAATACCATACATCATTCCCAGTGAGTAGGATAACATCCACATACAGTACCAGGAAAGCTACTGAGTTGTTGATGATTTTCTTGTAAACACAAGGCTCATCAACATTCTAATCAAAGCCAAATGACTTGACCACAGTGTCAAATCTAATGTTCTATGATTTAGATGCTTGTTTCAGCCCATAAATGGGCCTATTAAGCTTACAAACTTTTTGCTCTTGATCTGGAACTATGAACCCCTCTAGTTGAGTCATATAGATGGTCTCCTCAAGATTACCATTAAGAAAAGCAGTCTTGACGTCCATTTACCATATTTCATAATCATAAAATGTGGCTATAGACAGGAGAATCTTGATAGACTGGAGCATGACAACAGGTGAGAGTTTCCTCATAGTCAACTTCCTCAACCTGGGTATAACCCTTTGCCACGAGTCGAGCCTTAAAGGTTAGCACCTTTCCATCTACATCTCTCTTTTTCTTATAGATCCACTAACATCCAATATATCTTACCCCATCAAGTGGAACAACAAGCTCCTAGACATTATTGAAGTACACTCAATTTCCTGGTTCATGGCTTTAATCTATTCATCTTTGTCAACATCCTCCATTACTTTCTTAAAAGACAACAAATCCTCGACCCCATCATTCGAAATAATGTTTTGGGCTTCAATCAAACCCATGTAGTGATCCGGTAGGTTCATAATCCTCCGACTATGTTGAGGCAGTCTTAACTCTTGAGCTGGTTGACTAGAAGTTCCGACCTCAACAATTCTTGTTGATCTGTCGACTTGTTCAACAACTCTTGTTAAACCCTCAGCAGTCTCAGTCTCACTAGAAATCTCTTGTAAACGAGCTTACTTCGTGGCTTATGATCCCATATGTGGTCTTCTTCCAAGAAGATAGCATTTGTAGTAACAAACACTTTGTTCTCACTTGGATCATAGAAGTATCCACCTCTCGTTCCCTTGGGGTAGCCTACAAAGAGGCAAAACTTCAAACGCGGTTCCAACTTCTTTGGGTTAGTCACGAGCACATATGCTGGAAAACCCCAAATCTTGAACTGGCGTAAACTACCTTTATGATCTCTCTACAAATCAAAAGGTGTTCCAGAAACACTTTTCGAGGAAATGTTGTTCAGGATATAGCATGCAGTCTCCACTACAAAACCCCAAAACGAGTCTGGAAGATGAGCATAAATCATCATAGACCGAACCATGTCCAACAAAGTTCTGTTTCTCTTTTCTAATACACCATTCTGCTGAGGTGTACCAGGGGCCGAGAGTTGAGACGCAGTCCCATGTTTTATCATATAGTTCTGGAATTGGAGGTTCATATACTCTCCACCACGATCAGATCGTAGTGTTTTTAGCTTTGTACCTAACAAGTTTTCAACTTCGGCCTTATACTCCTTGAACTTATCAAGGGCGTCAGACTTACGTTGCATTAGGTAGAGATACCCATACCTTGAATAATCATTTATGAAAGAGATGAAATATTCATACCCACCCCGAGCTCTAACATTCATTGGACCACAGAGGTCTGAATGTACAAGCTCCAAGGCTTCCTTGGCTCTGTAACCTTTTCTAGTAAAAGGTCATTTGGGCATCATTCCTTCAAGGTATGATTCACATACCGGCAAGAAGTTTTCTTCTAAACTCTTTAGAAGTCCACTTTTCACCAACTTCTCAATCCTATTGAGGTTGATGTGACCTAACCTTAGATTCTAAAGATGGGCGTTTTCCTTAGGAGAAACCTTTGGTCTTTTAGCTGTTGTTGTCGTACTGAACATTTCAGTGTTAAACAAGGCTTTTATGACTAACGATCTTAGTACATATAAGTTACTTTC
>NC_052350.1:15876004-15899066 GCF_009727055.1 Benincasa hispida | reverse complement strand
ACTAGCCATTATTGATTTGGCCAAGAGATCATTAACTTACTTAACAATCTCCCGTAAGTGTGACCCGCCATTTTAGGCCCTAGAGATCTGCCTCAAGCAGCAAATTCGAAGGGAAAAAATCTGATCGGGGAAAAACCTAAAGCGACCCTATCCATTTCTGGAGTTCACCTTGATCTTGACCAACTGCACAAAACCCATTCGAAGGGGGGACACTCCCAAGGCGCCACGAGGGAGTACAGAATGATCTCACGGTGTGAACCAATGACAGAGACCATAGGACGTGTTGACACACACCCTTCACCCACTTACTATAAACACTTTATTCGTCCACCTTGATATTGAATCGTGCAAACATCATCCAAAGGGGGATGCTTCCAGGGCACCATGAGGCCAAGCATGAATCTCACGGTGTGAACATTTAGGGAGAAATGTGAGTGGAATCATAGACATATCAGAGACATCTCTTCCTCCCACTGAGTATTTTATAACCTAGGGTTTAGTTTACTTAGAAAAAACACGACTAAGGATTTTAACTAAGTGACTGTTTAGGTTTGCCCAAGAGTAACTTTTACCTTGGATAGTTGAAAGAACTTTTGATCATCATCCATTAAACTCTTTAACGAAGTCTTTGACCAACTGTCGCATGCTTGTTGAAAATATCTAATTCACCTTTCCAAGTAGGTTCCCAGTTAGGGGTGTTCCGTTTCCTTCAACTTAAGAACTCCACCCTAGTCAGAACCCGCCTTAGACAAAAGGCCCATTATAGATAGATTTAAAACAAATTTAATCTTTTATGCCAACCAATTTAATCCTATTAAACCAATTTTAAAGATTAATCTAGGTTACTAAACTCTTTAGAACCATTTGAACTTACGTCTATCTCAATCTAATTTTAAAACCCTTTTTAAAAAACTTAAGTTCTCCCTAAGTTCGCATGCAACTCTTTCTTATTGATTTTAGTTCTAATTTCCTTTATAACATTTATAAACGAAAACAACCAAAACCACAATGCTAAGCTAAAACATGCAAGGTATTCATAATGATTATAAACAGCCTAAGTGTCATGCTCAATGCATTGTTCATTCATTGCTACTTCTTTTATATAACACTTATACAAAAACAGCAACGAAACAAGCATAACATGCTTCCATTCACCCTTAGACTATAACACTTATAATAAAATGATGATGCATGATAATGCTCATTGCATGCAAAATATAACTCTTATATTTCATGATGCATGCACATGTTTTCATGTAATTTCTTCATGCAAGATTATAACATTTATAATACATGATGCATGAACAATTGCACAACCTATGGTGGGTTTTTAAACTATATGTCAAACATTTTGGCATATAATCACCATACATCATATGTATAATAAACAAATGTTGATTAACCGGGTAGAATTGACTTAAAACCACAAAATTAAAGCTAACTATTACAAAAACAAGGAGTTTCCGATTCAAAGAGGCGAACTGGGTCTTGAACCGCTTGGGTGAAGCAACGCGTCTCCAACCATCATGTACCAAACTCCCCACGATTGTCTACACAATAAAACAAACACTTCGCTCTATCGCTTACCAACGCTCCCAGAGCTAAATGATCGTGTAGCAATGATTGTTTACCTTTTACTAAGCAATGAAGCCCCAGGTACGCGATCGCTTAGCGTGCTCCGCACAACGCACGCCTTATGCGATCCTCTAAACTATTATGATGCGACAAAGCACCATCGCCTAAATGATCGCTTAGTGAACACCTTAGTATCGTATACCGCACGATTGTGTAGGTAGTAACTAAGTGATGAGGCTTGCTAACTACACGATCATGTAGCACGCGCCTTTTACTAAACGATGAGCATCAAATATTCCCACTACGATCGTCTACCTCCAATGCTTACACGATCGGGCAACCAATGCTACGCGATAGAGTAAACGATTTACCCCATCATTTAGCATTAGCTAAACGATCGTTTAGTAAATACTACACGATCGTATAGAAAAATCTACACGATCGCTTAAATAAATCCCAAAGATCGTTTACCTTAGGTTACACGATACGACCAACTATTGGTCTCCTTCCTCGTTGAGAACTACATCTCCATGCTTCGAAAATTCATCACGAACGACTCAACTAACTTAAACTATTTGAATTACAGACTCGATAGCATGTTAATTACACCCAAAAACATAAGAGCCATTACAAATTAACACTTTTAATTAGAGCAAGATTTAAACAAAGGCAATTAAACCCGTAAACATTCATCATCTCCATCCACAAATGCACTTATCAATTAAATACAAATGCAGAAAACCCACCACGACTGTAAAAGAAGTTCAAAACTGAAATGAAATTTGGAATATCAAAACAACCTGTCTCTAGTACCAATTGAAGGAAATCGAACACGAGGATTTCCATGAGCAGCGGAAAGATCATTCCAATTACAATCGTATATGAACTTTACAATTACAATCTCAAACAAAAACATACGGTTATGCATAAAATACAGAAATTACAACATGCTTTACAAATGATCAAGGACAAGAGTAACACATTTTTGCAGAAACATCAAAAAGCTCCTTGATCACGAACGCTCGATCACAACTACACACAAATGCTCGTCCAACACGACCGCTATGCTGCACGAACACCGCGCACTCGAACTAAGCGATCGCCTTGGTCATGAGCACCCCGAACAACACGAACGGCCTCTTGACAGTGTCGAGTTGAGTATGACACCATCAAGAAGGCTACCTTGGTATTCTCGGTGTGAGAATCTAGAAGGTGGGCTTTATGTGGACTTGGATTCAGGAAGAACAATGGAGGAAACATAATCGTGTAAATGATTAAGCAAGTGGGAGATGGAAGAACCTATTGTATTGGTCGATGCCCAATCTACCAACTACTCATAAAACTCTGGTTAGCCACCTTTAATTTAGAGAAATTGTTGGAATCAGGAACTTACTTTGTTGCAGTCATCAATGAGCATCGGAGTATCACAAAGAGAGAAGAAAAAATCCTTCTTGGAACTCGAGGTCGGACTAACAGTCAGATCATCAGGTTTCATTTGAGAGATCAAAACATCATAATCGGAAGGAATGAACCTCTCCCAGGCGATATCTGACTGAGCAACCGCATAGAAAGTCTAAGAAATCCCCGATGATCTGCAGGCATTGATGGAGTCGTCAGCGACAAGTTGTTGGCTATTACTCATTCCGATGCGAAGAGAACTTGACAATTTCTTTGGAAAATTTGTGTGGATGACCCAAAATGCCAAATGACCTCTTTTAAAAAAAAAAAAAAAAAATTCAAATGATCCTCTGCTACGCCATCATCATACCATATTACAAAATTGCTTCCCTTTTTGTCTTCCATATGAAATTTCTCCTTTTAAATGTAATGATACTCTTGTGTGGAAATGTCGCTCGGTCTTCTTATGTGGAAGTATCACTCAATCTCACTTTGCAAAACATCCATCTACTACCAACATTCGGAGCTCTTGGATAAGTGAATTTAATCTTCGTCGTGCATGTTGTGTCTGTTTAGGTTTTGGGTTGGAATTGGTCGACATGTTTTGTAGGTTTTAGGGTTTAGTAATCGGTCACATTTGTTTGTATTTTGGGTTCGATGTGTTCTGGTTCATTGAGGATGAAGACAAACTATAGTTAGAGCCAGATAAGGTAAGAGCGAGATTTACAAGAGAGATATTTGCAAGAGCGATATTTACGAGAGCAATATATGCGAGAGCGAGACTGGCGAGAGTGAGATCGGCAAGAATGATCTAAGCTAGAGTATTATTATGTGGTGGCCATACTCCCACTCGGTATCATTCAAAGTATTAGAGAGAGACATTTTTTAGTCTCAAAATGTAAGTGTAATCTAGCAATAGTATATTTATTTGGTTTTTAAATTGACACTAACCATCTTATTAGGTTGGGCTATTAATATAGAAAAAAATCAAAGAGGGTCTTGTCATGTCCGATGCTGAGAAGAAGTTTCGGGACACCCCAGTGGATAGAGGGGTCGTAAGACAAGTACATTTTGATGTCGGGGGTTCGGGAAACTCTAGTAGTTTAGAAGGTGGCATAGTTTGAATGAGGACAATAGTTTAGAAAGTGAGGATGGTGATGAGTAGGAAGATGCTCAAGGTGGATAGAAGGACAACGAATCTGAGAATGACATAAACATCCACTAGTCCACTTATGCCCTTAGTGAGGATATGTTTCATGATGTGCTAGTGGGCCACGTACGTCTTGAGCTTGATAAGGAGCGTCTTGAGCCTGAGGTTTCAGGACATAGGGAGGGAATCAATGTTGATCCTTCTATATATTCATACCTGCAGAGTATTAATAGCTCAATATCGAGGTTGGATGGTCGTGTATCAAACCTCAAGGAAGACACGAGAGACATGAAAGCACAACTATCAGCTATTATGTCTCTATTATAGCCTATGAAGGGTTCCATGGTGTTTGAAGCGATGAGGTCACCCATTCCACAGACAGGCAATAATGCCACTAGGTCACTCATCCCTCCTTTATCTCAGTCACCCACCCCACCTCTACCTAGGTCACCCATACCACCCCTACCCCGATCACCTATCCAACCTCTACCTAGGTCACCCACCTACCACTACCTCGATTACCCATTTCATCCTTACCTCGGTCACCCATCCAGCCTCTACCCAGGTCACCTACCCTCACCATTACCTTGGTCACCTACCTCACTTTTCCCTTCGGATACAATCACCTCATGTACTTCACTTCCACTTCAGGATCCTAATACCCCCACCATAGCCATTCCTCTTCCACCTGTAAGCCCGATACCATAACCTCACCTATTTCTCACCCACTTGTAGAGCTTGATAACAAAACCTCACCTACCCTGCTTCCATTTCAAGACACCGATACCTCTACCTTACCCACCCTACTTTCACCTCTAAAGCAAGATACTGTTGTCTTACCCACTATCATTCCACATCCAGATCTTGATTCGAGTGGAGAGGACATTGAACCTCCACTTTCTAAGATACAATGTCTATTGGAGCTAGCGCCTATTGCATAGTCTAACACCACGCATCTCGATCCACTAGTATGATCCTTCTGTGATTGGAAAATCTTCTTGTTCATATTTTTTATTCGACATGCTCACCATTTTGTTATATTTATGTAGGTTATGGTCGAAATCTGGAAAACCACCTGTAAAAGGAAGAGTGTTGACAAGTACATACCTCCGACCCCACCAAAGAAGAAAATAACGAAATAGAAGGAAAGTAGGGTACAACTTCCTTTGGACAGACCAACGATTAAGTACCCTCTCCCTAAAATACATACGACACTATTTAAAGTGAAAGTCCCCATGGATTAGTGCGGTCATTGTCTATTGATAATATTGATGGTTGAATGTTCATAGACAATGGAATATCATCATCTTCTCTATCCAACTCATATGATTCCTTATGTTGTTTGTCTACACCCGTATCATCATAACTCATATTCAAATTTTCGTCATGGTTTGATTTTAGCATTACAAATAGTTGAACTCTAGAAAGATCTTCCCAGAAAAGAAGGAAGCGAACATCACCATCGTTCTGTATGTACTGTGGAGGGGCTTCATAGTCAAGCTTATATTTAACTCTCATGATAACATCAAACTCTAAAGAACTTACATTTGTAACCCTATAAATGTTAGTTTTAATTTCTCCATACTTCAACGTAATAGGCAAAATGATTCTTGTCAGCTCGCCTATAATATACAAACTTTGGATCACCTCCGTATCGAATGAGTAGACACTTTTCTATCATCCTACAAAGCAAAAGAACATTTGTCATTAAGTTGTACAAGCAGATGAATATCAGTCTAATACACAATTTCAATTCTTCTCTCATTCTCTACGCTCTCACTCTCTCACGCTTTCGTTCTCTCATGCTATCGCTCTCTCTCGACACCGCTCTAAACCCTTGTAATGATCTCTCACTCTCACTTTGTTACTCCTTTTGTTATGTTATTTACATAACTTTTTTTTTACAAATCACACAGCTCTAATGAAACCACGTTCTGGAAAAATCACTTTCGGTTTGAAAATCCCTATTCTGGAAAACCTCGTTCAATATAACTCTGTTCAACAAAACACCATTGAAGTGAACCCCGTTCAACAAAAGCACTATTGAAATGAAGTTTAGATTTTAAAGATTTCACCATTGTATGTTTAGGATATTAACAATTTGAGGTTTCAGATAGATTATTTCGTGAAAATTATTCAATCATTCGTACATTGACAAACAATCACATCACGAAGGAAGAGCGACAACGAGAAAGAGCGAGAGTGGGTGAAGCGAGAGCGAGACCATATCGTGTGGAGGCAATTCTCATAATCTGGTATGATGATGATGTTAGCAGAGGGTCATTTGACATTTTTTTAAAAAAGTGGTCATTTGGCATTTTGGACCCAAATATTAGGTTGTCCATACAAATTTCCCAATTTCTTTGCCCTCGTTTCGCTTTTCTTTCCCCCTCCCTGATTCTAAAGAGTACTCTGTTGTAGTTTTACTCTACTCCGCGCCACAAATATATATACATATATACTCCGCGCCACAAATATATATACATATATACTCCGCGCCACAAATATATATATATATTACACTTCAGACTGAAGAATTTGTTTCATTTTTAACATTTAACAACAAAAAAGCATTTTCTTTTTGCAAAAGTTTCAATTACAAAACTAAACTTCCAATTTAATCTATTGACAAATCTAACTGCCTTTGTGTCATTGACATATATTTCTTATAAATAGAGATGTCCACGGGATGGAGCGGGGTCGGGGATGTCATTCTCCATCCCCATCCCCGCTTCCCATTTCATTCTCCATCCTCGTGAAATTTCTCATGGGGATCGGGGCGAGGATTCCCCTCAGGGAATTCACGGGGATCGGGTTCCCCACGGGAAAATTTTCCCCGTTACCTTTTTTTTTTTTTTTGTAAAAATTCAATTAATTTAAATCACTAATGTGAGCAAATTTTAATTTAATAATTAACTTTATCACTACGTTATTTATTACAATTAGTTTTATATGACAATTTGAATTTAATGATAAATTACTCAAATTTTGGCTTAAAAAAATTAATTAATTTTTTTTAGTAGAAAGAAAAAAACATAAATCAAATTATTTACATATATAATCTTGGGGAACGGGGCAGGGTCGGGGTCGGGGGCATGGATGGGGAATGCAGTCACTGTCCCCATCCCCGTTTAGCTGGGGAATTTTTTTCCCCCACTCCCTCACCCATTCCCCGCCTAATCGGGGAATCTCCGCCCCGATCAGGGCGGGGCCCTGTCCCCGTGGGAAATTTGACATCTTACTTATAAATCTATCAAACTCGAAATTGAAATTTCTAAATATTAGATTGGAAGTTTAAATCATTAAAAGTTTGAGAACCTATTATAAACTTTTTAAGTGAAAGAAAATGGGACTATTAAAGTAGATATATCCACAAGACAATCTTCAAACTATTAAAACTATGTAAACCAATTTGAAGTTGAGCTCAATTTATTAGAACGAAACTAAGAATATTAGAATCATAGAGAACAAATCTGTAGAATTTACAAAGCAAGGTCTTATGTTTTATTTTCATGGGGTAATAGCAGTACCATTGCTTTAACAAAGTCATCTATACAACAAGTGACTAGGTTTAGGCCTAATCTCAATCCCCTCAACAACAAGGCCACTCTTATCAGAAGAGCCCTTCAGCTCCTTAAGAGCCATCTCAACTTCATCATCTCCATCACCACTTTCAAACTCTCCCAATTCAATTTCAAACCAGCCATCATGTCTCTTCTGTGGCCGCTCTAACCCTGACATGCCTTCGGACTGAGGCCTCATCATCCACGGTGCATGACGGCGCCGCCCCTGAGGATTGTCCAAATAAGGGTCCAAACATACACTTCTCCGATGGTTTTCAGTGCCAAGAATTCCCACTGTGGCATCAGCAGGATCGATATCGAAACCATAGTAATAACATCGCCTCATGTTGAACACAAAGTAAACTGCATAAGTTGTTTTAGGAGACAGCATTCTGCAACTTATTCTTCCACGTATTTCAAGCCACCACACATTGACGAGCACAGCTACCTCTGCAAACCTGATTCCACACACCCACATTCAAAAGGCAGAGAATTAGAATGGGGAGTTGAAAAAAAAAAAAGATTAAGAATATGATTTACTCAAATCTTAGAATTTGAACCTCGACTCAAGACGGTGTTCCCAGGTCCAATAGCCAGAGGTATCACCCCAAACAACCGAGAGGTCCCTTGCTCCAAGCATTATGCGTTTCTTACCACTCCATTTTTCCAATGACAAGCTCTACAACATACCAAGGATTCAACCTACTCATTTATGTCCCAGAAAAAAAAGTGCACAAAAGCTTCATTGTTAATCCAACAAAAGATAGAGATATATACACACTAACGGTGGATTTTCATTCATTAAGTTCACTAGTTGGGGTCTTGGGGACTAAAAATATCGATCTACACTGAAATTGGTGTCAGCGGAGGCTTACTTCACTTCCCCCCTTAATATCTAGGTTCATAATTCTAATAACACTCGATGTAAAGAATAACTGAAGAATAAAGCATATAAAGTACCAAAGAACTTACATATAAATCTGAAAGATTAAAGCCCTTATTCCAATTTAAGATGTTACCACCCAATTGTTCGATGAATCTTGAAAAGAAGTTAAAATTTTAAGACAACAAAAGGGGATGCACTACAATGAGAACTAATTTTTAACCAAGAAAAAATGGAACAGCGAATTAGAAACTCCAGTCCAAAGGATATCAAAAGTTTCCAAGCACACATGAACAAGAATTTAAATACATATGAAGTACACCTTGCTCAAGATAATTGCAAAAGTTTTTGTAGGAATCCAAGATTACTTCAAAATTAAACTTATAATGAAATTAAGTTTTGAGGTTTTTAGCATTTGTTTGGATTGTATTTTAGATTCAAAATTACGTGAGAAGGTATGAAATAGGGTTTTGAGGTTTTAATATTATTTTTTTGATACAGGGATTTGAGTTTTTAGAATCTATTTGGAATGTGTTCATATTCTAAAATTACATGTAAAGGTAGATGTAGAATCTACCAAAATGAATATGTTGATATAAAGAAGAAAAGAAATGGGGCCTCCAAAGTCAATTTGGAAGGCAACATTACAAGAAAGGGACTTCCGGCAGGGGTGAGTCGGAGTTGTGTTGGCCGACCACTGATCCAATAACTCCAGCCACCTTCAGTTTAAAGAAATTGGGGGAATCGGAAAGCTTACCTTGTTGCCGTCATCAATTAGCACTGGGTTGTAGCAAAGGGAGAAAAAGATATCCTTCTTCGGACTCGAAATTGGATCAAATTTGATTTTGCCAGGTTTCCGGCGAGAAATCAAAAGTTCCCAATCCGTGGGCAGGAATTCGTTCCACACAATGTCTGACTGCGCCGCCGCATGGAAAGTCCTGGAAACCGCCGACGATCTGCAGGCATCCGGTGGAGTGGTCAGCGACAAGATTTTAGCTACGACTCCTTCTGGCAGGGAAGAGAAATCTGAAATTTCTTCCCCTTCCATTGCCCTCCCATTTTCTTTTTCTTCCATCATTTCAAAAACTGAAAAATATTGAATTTACTGATTTATTTTCAGGACAAAGGGATAATGTATGAAAAAGATTGTACAGAGCCCCTTTATACCCGCCCAAAACAAATGAATTTTATACGTTTTCTTATTTATTTAAGCACTACGTGAAATTAACATTTTGACCCCAACTGCATATATCTTCTTCGATTTGCAGTATGTATAGATTCTTTGATTCTCCTTCCTCGATTCTTCGTTTCTTCTTTTTCAATTGATTCTTTGGTTGTTATTTTACTCAATCTGTGATTTTCTATTTTGAACAACGAGCAAAGAACGAGGAAATTTCTGTATATAGAAAAGCAAATTGAGAAGATGATAGAATGGGCAAACATTGAGAAACAAGAAGATTCTGTTGAGCATTGAACTCAAATGGTCAGTTTTTGGGCAGTTTTTAGCAGACATTTGGAAGGTCAAACGAGGTTCAAATTAAATATGTGACTTATGGATTTTGATGCCCCGAATGTGTACTTTCTGATGGTTCAAGTCTCAAGTCGTTTGGTATTTTCTATGTAAAATTATGGCGGTTTGAGTAATGAAGAGTTAAGAATTATGCAACTTTTGAAATTCTGTCTTAATTATTGTAATCTTTTTCCTTTATTAGTGATTTATTGCAGGAATTTAGGGAGACACTTTGTGATACTACATATATAGTGTTATTGTAATCTTTGCCAAGACAAGGTTGAGAAAAAAAAAATAATAGAAGATTGAGTATTAGTGTCCATACTTTATTTCTTTCTCTCTTTAAAAAGCTCTCCCACTAAAATAAATTTGTTTTTTTTTTTTTTTTTCAGATTCCTAACTATGGAAAAGCAAAATGAGAAGGGGGATAGATTGAGCAAGAAACAAGAAGCGAAAGTGAAAACCCTATTGCATGCATTCTTGAAATTTCACATGATGCACAAAATGCTTAAAATTCCACTGGTTTTTAAAATTTGGACTAATTTTCATATAAGACCCTGAAAATATCCGTACAAAAATCACATAATATATCTCTTGAAAATTTGCTATTTTTAACCTAAGAAAGTTTTAATCTTTCAAATAACATCTTTTCTAAAAACTATTTTTCTAACATCTATCTTATTTTTTAGATTGTATGTGAAGATCTCATATAGTGAAAATATAATTTTATTTCTCATTTAAATGTGTTCAATTCTACCTTGACCTAATAAAAATTTTTAGACCCAACCTCAGTTTTAAAATTTAAACTTCAGTTTTCTGTTTTATTTGTCTCCATTTTGTTACAGGTTTCAGTTATCACCTTCGTGGTGGATTTGTTGTTATTTTTAAAGAAAAAAAAATGGGAGAAAGAAGTTTCGTTGGGATTGTAAGCATTGAATAATTTTCTATAAAAAAATTGAAAATTTGAAAAAAAAGATCTGTAAAATCTAATTCTTACAAACTCAAAATTAAGAATAGTAAATACAAAATAAAAATAAAATTAACTCATCATAAGAATTCCCACATGTTTAAGTTTATTAAACTTACTAAAAAAAATTGGAATTGGAATTAGATTTTATTTTTTAAAAAATAAACTAGTTTATGAGAATCGAAATTAGTTAACTTAAACTGACTTTAATTATGTTTAGGGAATTTGCCGTAAAGATGCTTACCTCGATCTTTTAGCACTACAATTTCTTTCCATAGCTTTTAATTATAGCGTTTTATACAATATGCTATGAAATGTAAAGGGAAAAAAGGCCTTGAAGACGAAAAAGAAAAAGAAATTAGTTTGCCGCCAAAATTTTTGAAAAATGAAGCGTGGCTTTAAAACCTTCCTTTGATTTTGCTTTTTCCCTTTCCTTCTCGTTTTCCTTCCTCATTGACGGCTGCCGCTCAAGTGAAAAATTGGTTTCTTTTTCTCCTTTCCTTTTGTGCACGAATTTCTCGTCGATTTATTTTTGCAAGCTCCCTTGTTGTCTTCCTCCTCTTTCTTTCATATGAGATACATATGACGAAGATATTTTATTTTCTCATCTTCCTCCATAACAACAATCATCGGCACCTTCACCTTCACCCTCTTTAACAACACCACACCCACTCTCTTCCCCTTTTTCAAACATTATACCTAAATCATCAATACCGAAGTCATAGGGAACCGATTTCTGATTCTGTTGTTTTAACTAGTTTTTCTTTTCTTTTGGTTTCGCTAGGATGAGATCAGGAAAGTGTTTGTATTGGGGAATCAATTTTATGGATACGTCATGTTTGTCGATGGTGATGGTCTTCTCAAAGGTGCTTGTGGAAAATCCCTCGCTTCATTTCCTCAAGGTAATTTCAAAAATTAGGGCTCGATTTTCTTTTTGCCGATAATGCTTAGTTTTTTTTTTTTTTTTTTTTTTTTTTTTTTTAATTTCTTCTTCATATCGGTTAA
Organism: Benincasa hispida; assembly: GCF_009727055.1. Taxonomy (NCBI): domain Eukaryota; kingdom Viridiplantae; phylum Streptophyta; class Magnoliopsida; order Cucurbitales; family Cucurbitaceae; genus Benincasa; species Benincasa hispida. Next base: position 15,887,015 of record NC_052350.1, on the reverse strand, counting down.
ATTTAAAAAGATTAAATGTGCTATTTAAAACTTGTCTTTATAACCTTTACAAAATGCTATAAAATGTCTAGCATTTCATAACATGTACCAAGTACTATAAAAGAATAATTTTTATTGCATGTAACTGAATGTTATAGAAAAGTGAATTTTTTATAACATTTTAAAAACGCTATAAAAAGCTTCAGACTTTTGATTGCATGAGTCATTATGACTTTGCATAAAATGCTATAAAAAATCTATTTTATAGTGTTTCTTCGAAGTTATCATAGACATTTTTTCCATTAGTGTAGGTTTTATTTTTCTTTTTAAATTTGAATCAATGCCAATTTTTTTAACTTGAATTTAAGTGAGTTAGTTTAAGTTCCAATGTCAATTACCGTGAACTTTATTTTAATTTTTTTTTAATCAATACCAATTTTTTCCGTAAGCTAAAGTTGTTAGTTCTTTTTAAGACTAAAACTTATGGGAATTCCCGTAACGGAATAGTTTGTTTTTTTTTTTTAATTTTTATTTACCCTTCTTAGTTTTAAGTATGAAAAATAATTTCACAAATTTTCCATAAAAATTAGAATCTACGGGATTTTTTTTCATTTTTTGGTGGCAGTTTTTTCAATCCTCACCAAAATTTCCAATGAAACTTATTTTTTTCCTTTACAAATAACAACAAATATTGGTTGAAACTGACCAAAAACATGGAGAAAAACAAAATGGACATAAATATTGGTTGAAATTGACAAAAAAAAAATATGGAGACAAACAAAATGGAAAATAGTTGTAAGGTTTAAAACTGAATTTAGATTTGAAAAGTTATATTGGGTAAAGATAAAATCAAAATCACTCAAATGAGGGACAAAATTTGTGTGGCACCCTCGACTGAAAATCTGAAAAAGTATTTATATTCTAAAATCACATAAAAATAGAATCTAATAAAATAAATGGAAAATGGTCATAAATAATCTCAACAAGTTTTCCTCTCTCACAAATAGCACCTTTTTTGGCAGTTAATTATACAGCTTTTTTCTAGATATGATATTCGCCTCAAAATTCAAATAAAAGTTTAACTATTTTCAATGGACATCCAACCTATCGACTTTTTTTTTTTTAAAAAAAAATTGTGTTAGAATCTTGACCATGACGAAGACCGAGATTGTATGTGATTTTTTCCAAATCTTATTATGAACCAATTTTACTAACAAAGAATAATAACAGATAATACAGATGATTACAGAAGTAGTAGGGTTAAAGGATTTTATATATAGAGCACCCTTCTAAACTCTAGGCCCAAACTCAATAACATATAATACATATAAAATTTAGGCAAAACCATATGTTCAAATTTGACAAATTCAAGGCATTCTAACAATTGTAATGAACAACAAACTTTAGGGGGCTTTGTAGGGATGACCCAATTTTTTGGGGGGAGGGAAGTGAAATTTGACCTGCTTTTCGAAAAGGAGGATATTTGACCCTTTGTTGATGTCAAAAATTTGGGTAAAATTACCAGAATGAACTCGCACACATGGAAAAGTCTATCTCACCCTTGCTCTCTCTTTTCCTTCTTCACTCACATATCATTCTCCTCTCTCTCCCACTCTCTCGCTTAAACTCTCATTTTTTCTCACTCTTTCATTCTCTCGCACTCTGGTTTCGTCGAAGTTGTTCGAAGCTGCTCTCCTCTCTCACAGTGGGAGCTCATGTGTGGTTTCACCAAAGTTGATCGCGTTGGAGGAGAAGAAAATGAAAAGAAAAAAAAGGAGTTTCGTCGAAGAAAAAGGAGAATGATAAGGGAAAAAAAAAGTTTTGCTTAAGTTGGTTCGCTGAAGGAGGAGGAAAGAGGAAAAAAGAAAGGAAGAAAGAAATTCAAAGAAATAGCAAATTTGTAACTATACTCATAGAAATTGCTTTCAAAAAGTAGGGTATATAGGTCACCTGTGCAATTTTCTCAAATTTTAATGGATTGAGCAACAATATGTTAGCTATTAACTCCTTCCGATGGGGAAGAGAAATTGACAATTTGTACGTCCTCGTCCTTCGTGTCTTCAAGGTGGTATATGAATTTTAAAAATATTGGGAAAAAAAAAAAAGAAAGAGAACACTTCAATCCGAAACACATAAAACACGAACACCAAAACAGTGGTGGGAATACACAATAGGATCCTCATGATCCAATCCCCATCTCCATCCTCGCCCTGATGAATAAATGACAATACAAAATAATAACAATATTCCATTGAAATTTTACTTGAATCGTGGCGCTAATTTGCAACACCACGGCTTTAATAAGGTCCAACAGTGTTTAGGCCTAATCTCAATCCCCTCAACAACAAGGCCAGTCTTGGCAGAATGGCTCTTGACCTCCATAAGAGCTATTTCAACTTCATCATCTCCATCACCATTTTCAAACTCTCCCAACTCAATTTCAAACCACCCATCACGTCTCTCCTGTGGCCACTCTAACCCTAATATGTCTAGAGATGGTCCAGGCGGAGGCCTCATCGACCATGGTGCATGCTGGCGTCGCTGCCACCGTCGAGGGTTGTCCAAATGAGGGTCCAAACAAACGCTTCTCCTCCCATGGTTATCAGTCCCAATAATTCTAACTGTGGCATCAGCAGGATGAACATTGAATCCTTCGTAATTACAGTTCCTCATTCTGAATACAAAGTAAACTGCATAAGTTGTTTTAGGAGACAATATTCTGCAACTTATTCTTCCACGTATTTCAAGCCAGCACACATTGAGCAGTATAGCCACCTCTGCAAATCTGATCCTCACACACCCACATTGAAAAAGCAGAGTATTAGATTGGGGCAGGGGGGAAAAAAAAGATAGGGACGTGATTTGCTCCAATCTCATAGACTTTGAACCTCGAACGAGGATGGTGATCCCAGCTCCAATATAAAGAGGTATCGCCCCAAATGATCGAGAGGTCCCTAGCTCCGAGCATTATGCATTTCTTACCACTCCATTTTTCCAATGACAAGCTCTGTAATAGACCAATGATTCAACCCACTCAACTTATGTCCATACAAATAAAGTGCACAAAAGATTGATACAACAAAAGTTATACAAACTATATTTAATGATCTAGACCTGAAATAGGGGCCAGCAGAGGCTGTTAGTTCATATCTTCTAATAAAATTTAAACTCGATGAATACATTAGATATAAATTAGAATTAAATGGGGCCTTGAAGGTCAATTCGGAAGGCGACTTCCAATGATGGGCACGGGTGGATCCATTGTCATCCAACTCCGGCCACCTTCATATTAGAGAAATTGGAGGAATCGGAAAGCTTACCTTGTTGCCGTCGTCAATTAGCACCGGGTTGTTGCAAAGGGAGAAAAAGATCTCCTTCTTCGAACTCGAGATTGGATCAACAGATTTCCTTTGAGCAATCAAAACATCACAATCGGTAGGCAGGAACCTGTCCCACACAAAATCGGACTGCGCCGCCGCATTGAATATTCGGGAAACCGCCGACAAGCTGCAGGCATCGATTGGAGTTGTGAAAGACAAGAGGTTAGCTATTACTCCTTCGGGCATAAAGGACAAATCGCCATTTTCTTCGCGCTCCGTTTCCATCCTTGTTTCGTATTCCATTGCGTTATTCGCATTGGGGGTCAATTAGGGCCGATAAAAATAAACAGCAAATATGTGAGGTATTTGAAAACTATTTGCAAATTTGAACCACAAATTATGTTTTATAGAATTGCAACCTCCTTCTTTTCCATTTCCCCCCTTAATTTCTGGACAACGGAACCAAAACTTGAAGAGGTTTTAATTTTTCTTAATCCAATTACAGCAAAGTCATAGGAAATTTACAAGTATTTAATTTAAAAAAATGAGTTATTTTATGAAAAAACAAAATATTTGACAACTTCTAAAAATAACTTTTGAAATATATTCTCAACTCTTTTTAAAAGGGTTTAAATAAAAATGATTTTTTTTAAAAAAATATTTTTTTCTCAAGTCAATCTAAACGGATTATTATTCATCTTAATGGGTGTTTGTGTACTATTTAATAAGAAGACCCGTATAAATAAAAAGAAATTAATTTAGTGATAAAGAAAAAAGTGACCTTTGTAATTCCCCACCATATAGTGGTAAAGGTGTAGGTGTGGAATGAGTCAATCCTAAAAAAACATAATTGGGTGCATTGTGTAGCTAATTAGTTATTCGATCATAGTTTATGGTGGGCCAAATTCTTTCCTGGGCTGACCAGATAAATAGAGAATTTAAATTTCTATTTGGACAAATAGCAAAAACTTTTTAAAATTTATTTCAATTTTCTTTTTTTAAATGGATTATTATAGATTCAATTCATTTTCAAAATTTATTTTCATAAATGTTCAAATTTTTTTATATTTTCGTATATAAGATTTAATGAATCTTTTGGACTAAAATACCCTTGAGTGTTGTGGACGGTTGGAGAGAGAATGAGGCATTGGAAAAAAAAAATTCATATCTACAAAGCATCCTAATTTAGGGGAAAGAAAATACATTTATTTATTGAGATTTTATTCTTTTTATTTAATTGAAGAGAGAAAATATATTTATTTATTGAGATTTTATTCCTTTTGTTTAATTGGAGAGAGAAAATGTATTTAATAAAATTTTATTTTCTATTTACGTTGGTTCCATGTATCAACTTATTGGTTTACCGGTTGGATTCATGGTTATTTTAAATATACCTTACAACATTTTGTTAGATATCTGAAAATATCCTAACCAATATATGAAATATACCATAGTATATAAAGTAGAGTTTGACTCAATGCTTGACATAAATCACAGTATAAATCAATATGTGAAATTATCAAGGTATATAAATCACATATTGGTTTAATGTTCGACATAAATCACAGTATATATCATAAATTTTATTTACATCACAGTATATATATCATATATGCCATCTAGGTAGTCAAAAATCTCAACAAATCACAATGTGTATATATCATAATACATGAAATCTAAATAATAATAATAATAAAAAAAACTCTCATTTATATCAAATAAACGAATATATATATCACAATATATATCAAATTTCCTATAAACACTACAAAAAAAAAAAGAAAGAAAAAAGTGCATATATCACAGTATATATCAAATATGTGTGTATATATATATATATATATATATCATGATGTTTTATTTTATGATTTTTTTTTTTCCTAAAAAAGCACGTCTCATTTAAAACTCTTTTTCTCCACGTCTCATTTAAAACTCTTTTTCTCTTTCCTATATTAAAAAAAATATATAATTAATTTATTGAGACTAAATGGTAATCTAGCCCTAATTTTATTGTAATTTTCGAAGAAAGATGGACATTCTTATAAATAAGGAAAAACTTAAACACTAATGAAATATAGGTCCCTTATCAGGGTTTCATGTGTAGAAAGCCCTTTTTTAAATGATAATGTGGCTTGAGATATATTTGATATTGCTCTGTTGGAACGGCTACTCTCTGATAGACAGAAGATGATAGCAACAAATGCTCACGAACGGTAGTCATCAAAAAATAGAACCTACAAAAAAAAAATTGTTATAGGCTGAGTCGTGTATCTCGCTCTCTTTAAGATGTTTCGCAGCTCTACCCAAATGTGCAAGAAATGCTACAGAATTGTCAAGTTGTCCTTAGGATAAAACAACTCAAAAGAAATAAATCTATCTCATCAGAGTTGCACTGGAATTGATCGAAAAACTCACCCCCTTCAAATCAATATAAGTTGCTCGGAAATCGTAAAACTTGATAAAAGTGTAGAGAGAACGTCTACAAGCAGAGAAGTGAAGAAGAAAATTATTGTTGTGTTAAAATTGAAAGACTGTGATGTCTGATGCAGAAGCGTGGATTGTGTTCCAATATTAAATTTCACAGTGAATTAAAATACAGCAGAACATTATGCATATCAACAATTTTATAGCATGCTTTTGAATTAAGTAGAGAAAGATATTAGGGTTTAGAATTATACTTACCCTTGAAGAATAAATTAATCTTCACGAATTCTCTTCCAATTGATCATGAACTCTCCAATTGAAACTCAAACAGAACCAAAAACCAATGTGGACACCACCACAAGTGAGCCTTTCGTATTCTCCTTAGGGGCTGAGAATTAATAGGAGTTGTATGGACTTTGTTGATTTCGGGAGATGGAGTAAGATTTTGAAGAGAGGAATTTTGTTGGGAGACTGTGTATTTTTCTTAGAAAGAACATACCAAAGTCCCTCCGCGTAAAAGGCAAAAGAAAGATGAAGATCCTCCAACCTCCCACCACCACACGTCTTATTAGAGAAAAAATAGGGAGGGAAGTTATTTAATAACTCCCTCCCTTTACTTTAAATTAAAACCAAAATTTAATTTAAATTAAAATATAATAACTAAATTATTATATAACTATATGTTATATCAAAATATAACACATAACCTATAGTTTATATTATATCAAATATAATATAACCTATAGTCTGTATTTCTCTAGATAATATATGGTATTTAATATAAACCACATTTATACTAAATTTAATTATCTGAATAAAATTCATATAATTAATATTTGAATCATATCCAAATATTTAATTCCTCTCAAAATAAACTTTATACTATAATGTATTAAATACATTATATTAATTATATCATATATAACTAATTCTCTTGATTAATTTGAACAATTCAAATTAATTCTAAATTAATTCTAAATAATCTCAGTTGAGCTACAAAGGGGACCTTATAGATCTGTAGATTGAAGCTCCAATGGTATTTTAATTAATTAAACTCTTTTAATTAAATAATTCAATATCCATTAACTGTTGGTCACTCCACTAAAGACCGACAGCTGCACTCTTCACACTACAGATATATTTCTATGTCCATTGGATATAATAAGTCAACAGTCCAATGACCTTTCACAAATTGCTCATAAGTACAGCTGGGTCAAAATTACCGTTTTGCCCTTGTAGTTACATCTAACTTCTTAAGTACCACCAATCCCTCTTATGAACAATAAGTCATAGTCCACCTATGACCAAACCCCTCTCGAGCCAAAAGATGGTGTGGCGCCACATTGTTCAAGCCTCAGAATCAGCCTTTAAAGAAGCAAATTATCTACTTACCCCGACATTAAGGGAAGAGCAAATTTCATCTTGTATAGCTATCTTCCCAGCTCCCTAATAAGAAGAATTCTCAAAATAGTAAGCATATTGAGTCAGCAATATGGTCACTCTCACCCATGCAAATCAAAGGACTTCTTTCATAGACAGGAGTTTATAACTCACTCAGAATTCAGGTCATGTCACCTATGATCATCCTAGTGAAATGTAAGTCTCTATTTATACAAACTCTTTTGTATAGAATACCCCTACTCACATGTCTCTACATGAATGATCAGGATCAAATCATTTGTAGAACTTTAGCATCTACAAAACTTTCCATATTCGTAGTTTCACCAGGATAAGGTACCCAATCTTATCCATCTACTACAGACTATTTAGGTTATCACTTAAACATGATCCACTTGTATGTCTCTACATACATGTTTAAGCTACAGAAGATAACCATGGATGTAAGTTTATTGATTTTATAGGTTAATGCTACAAAATGTCGAATAATAAATAAATTGTTTGTACATTACAATTACAAACTACAGAACCCACGAGATTTAGGACATCAACCCCAACAATCTTCCACTTGTCCTAAAATTAGTGGGGTGTACATCATAAAAGTCATATCAATACAAAAGTACACAAAACAAGAAACTATGGCATAATATGCGCCCAGTACAAAATCTCCCACTTGTCCTAAACTAGATGTGGCATGTCTCATAAACCCATACTCTGCAGGTGACCCTCAAACACCTTACTCATGAAGGCCTTTGTAAATGGACCAACAACATTGTACGTTGAAGCTATTTGTGTGATGATACGTTCCTTCGATGCACAATCTCTCGAATGAGATTATACTTTCGCTCTATGTATTTCCCGCGTTTATAACTCCTAGGCACTCAGGATTTAGCCACAATGCCACTATTATCACAATAAAGGGTGATGGGCTTTAACATGTATGGAACCTTCTTGAGCCACACAACTTCCTTGCAGTTTCACAAGCTGCTACATGCTCAGCCTCCATAGTGGAGTCAGCAATGCATCCTTGCTTGGTACATCTTCAAACTACTGCCCCTCCGTTAAGAGTCAACACTGATCCTGATGTGGATTTTTTAGAATCCTTATCAGTTTGGAAATCATAGTCCGTGTATCTAGTAAGGATCAAATCCTTAGAACCATACACGAGCACGTAGTCCTCGTTCTCTAAAGATACTTGAGGATGTTCATAATGGTGGTCCAGTAATTAAATCATGGATTAAACTGATATCTACTGACTATCCCTATTGCATAACAGATGTCAGTTCTAGTACATAACATCACATACATCAGGCTACCAACAGCCGATACATAAGGGATCCATCTCATTTCCTCAATTTTTTGAGGTGTCTTAGGATACTGTTCCTTACACAAAATAACTCCATGTCTGAAAGGGAGCAAGCCTCACTTGGAGTTTTGCATCGAAAACTTGACAAGTATCTTGTCAATGTATGATGCCTGAGACAAAGCCAACGTTTTTTTCTTTCGATCTCTAAAGATCTGAATTCCTAGAACAAATTGCATCTCTCTCAAATCATTCATTTGGAATTAGGTCCCTAGCTAATTTTTAATTTCAATAAGTAAACCTATATTATTTCCAATGAGTAGGATATCGTCTACATACGACATAAGAAAAGCTACTGAACGTTGATGATTCTCTTGTAAACACAAGGTACATCAACATTCTTATTAAAGCCATAAGATTTGATCGCAGTATCAAATTTTATATTCCAAGATTGAGAAGCTTGTTTTAATCCATAAATAGACCGATTAAGCGTGCAAACCTTTTTCTCTTAACCTTGGGTTATGAATCCTTCAGGCTACTCCATATATATGTCTCCTCAAGTTTGCCATTTAGAAAAGCAGTTTTGACGTCCATTTGCCAAATCTCATAGTCATAATATGAGACAATGTACAGGAGTATCCAGATAGACTTCAATAGGGTAATAGGTCAGAAAGTCTTCTCATAGTCAACTCCCTCAACTTGGGTATAACCTTTTGCCACAAGTCTAGCTTTGAAGGTTTGCATATTCCCATCAATGCCCCGTTTTCTCTTTTAGATGTATTTGCAACCTATAGGTTTAACCCTATCAAGTTGATCTACAAGATCCCAGATAGAATTGAAGTATATAGACTTTATTCCAAGATCCATAGCTTTAATCTATTCATCTTTATCAACATCCTGCATTGCCTTCTTGTAAGACAATGGATCCTCAACATCTCTGTCAACTATAATAGCTAGGGTTTTTGTTAAACCATGTAACGAATAAGCAGATTCACAACTCTCCCATTACGTCGAGACTTCCTCAATGTTTTAGGTGGATGTGACCTACTAGATGAACCAACTTCAACAACTCTTGTTAAGGTATTGGGCTCTTCAACAACTCTTGTTAAAGGTCCAGTAGTTTTACTAGAAAGTTCATTTAACACTATCTTACTACAGGGTTTATGCTTACATATGTGGTCCTTTTCTAAAAAGGTAATGTTTATCGACACAAACACTTTATTATGTTTAGGATCGTAGAAGTAACCATCTCTCGTTCCTTTAAGGTAGCCTACAAATAGGCACAATTTTGAACGAGGTTCCAATTTCTTAGGATTTGTCTCATGTTAGGGTTGATGCCATAAATGTCGTAAGGTTCTGTAGTTTATAACTGCATTGTACAAACATTTTATTTATTTAATAAAATATGAGATGATTTATTTAACATTTAGTAGCATTAAAGCCATAAACCAATAAACTAACATCCAAGGCTATCTTCTGTAGCTTAACATGTATGTAGAGACAAATAGGTGGATCATGTTTAAGTTATAACCTAACTGGTCTGTAGTAGATGGATAAGGTTAGATACCTTATCCTGGTGACACTACGAGTACGACCTGCTTTGTAGATGTTACAATTGTTGTAAAGTGCTACAAATGATCTGATTCTGATCATTCATGTGGAGACATGTGAGTAAGGATATGCTATACAAAGGAGTTTGTATAAAACTGGACCACAAAATGACTAGTCTCATAATATAACGTCGTTCAAATGGAAACTTACATTTCATTAGGATGATCATGGGTGAACTCTTACCTATGAAGGCGGTTCTTTGATTTGTATGGGTGAGAGTGGCCACATGGTCGACTCAATAAGTCTACCATTTTAGGGATTTGTCTAATTGGGAAGTTAGGAACACAGCTACACAAGAAGAAATTCACTCTATCCCCAATGTTGGGGAAAGTAGATAAATTACTCATTTAAGGGTTGATTTTGGGCCTTGAACAATGTTAGATGATACTTAAAGAGTTAGAGGTAACTACAAGGGTAAAACAGTAATTTTGGCCTAGTTGTACTTACAAGCAATTTGTGAAGGGTCATCTCCCTATTGACTGATTTTATCCAATGGACACAGAATATATCTATAATGTGAAAAGTGCAGCTGTCAATCTTTAGCAGAATGCCTGACAGTTAACAGATGGTAAATAATTTAATTGAAGGAGTTTAATTTTTTATTCACGTACCATTTGAGCTTGAAGCTACAGGTCAATGAGGTCCCCTCTATAGTTCAACGGGAATTTATGAGAATCAATTTTGGGATTAATTTGAATTGTTCAAATTAATTGAGGGAATTAATTATATGTGATGTAATTAATTTAATTTAATTATTTATGATATAATTACTATAATGTATTTGATACATTATAATATAAAGTTTATTTGCGAGGAAATAAGTACTTGAATATGATCTTAATACTAATTGTATGAATTGGATTCATATAATTAATTTAATATAAATGGGATTTATATTAAATGCCATTGGTGAGAGAATTGAAACTATAGATTATATTGTATTTAATACAATATAGAAACTATAACATCTAGTTAT
>NC_052350.1:15832259-15875994 GCF_009727055.1 Benincasa hispida | reverse complement strand
ATAATATTAATTAATTAAAATTAAATTAATGATAATTTAATTTTAATTAATGGGAGGGAGATAACTTCCTTCCCCTATTCTCTCTCAACCAATGTACGTGGTTGGGAGGGTATCGTTTTTTCTACTTTTCAATTTGCTTTGTTTTTTCACATAGAATTCTCCCTCCAAGTTTTTCTCTAAAGAAAAATCTCAGTTCTCCCAATCTCTCAATCCTCTCATATTTGATTCTTTCCCTCACCAAAAAGTCAGAGCCCACAAAACTCATGGATTCTTATCCTAAAGAATATAGAGGAATCTAATTGGTGGTTACCTTTTGAGATAAATTATGGTTTCGAGTTCATGGCCATTTGGTAAAGGAGACTTCTCACAAGAAGAAAAGTTCTTCAGGGGTTACTGTCTCTTCGCTTATCATCTCCCTTTCACTTTTTTTTAGCATGTTGTATATTTATTTTAAATGCATAACATTCTGTTTACTTTCTGTAAAATTGGGATTTGGGTTAGATGCATGTTTCCATTCAAGGACCTTCAATGGTTTCTTCAATTGGTATCAAGTGGGGTTGTTGGCACAAAATTTTTCAAATTTTCGAAATTAATTTTACAGGTTAATGGTGGGATTTAAGCATTATGTATGTTCATGTGATGAATGTTTCTAAATGTGTTGGTTTAAGATTATTGGATGTTTTCAGGATTGGTCGATTTGTTTTTACAATTTAATTTATAAGGGCCCATGTTTTGGGGCATATTATTTCGATCGAGTCTGTATTTTTGTGTTCTTAAGTCATTCTTGGTTGTTCCGGTCGTGTTCTGGAGAAATCGAGACCAAATTCGGCAGAAAAACAAAGAAGATCGTGACTATACAGTGGAGATTGTATCGCAGCGTTGCAATACTGCAAAGAAGAACAACGCTTTGTTTTTTCCGTAGCATTGCAACGCTCCAAGATGGAAAGAACAAACCAATTCTTGTCTGGTTCAGTTCGTGGCTCATTTGGTTCGCTTGCAGTTCAGTCAGTTCGAGTCCAAGTCCAGTTCGAAGGCTGAATGGTTCGGTTCGAGTGGTTCAAGGCCCAATTCGCTTGAACCCATTAACTATTTATTTATGTAATAGATAGTTACTTTGATTAATTAAATTAATATAAGTGTTATATTAATTTAATTAATTGTTGAAGTGTCCAATCCCAGTCCAATAATTTTATTTATTAATTATACATTTGATGTATGATTTTTATTTAAATATATATGTCATATAGTATTAAATCTCACCATAAGTTATGCATTTAATTTCATGCATCATTTATATTATAAGTGTGATAATATATATAATTGCATGATTTAATTAATATAGCATGTCCATGCATCATATAGTATAAATGTTATAATATATGCATGCATGCATAGATATATATACATGCCTCAATTATATTACAAGAGTTATAATATAGAGTATGGATGTATGTTTGGATGTATGTTATTATTTATTTCATTACTTTAGTATATAAATATTATGTATGTTAGTAATGAAATAGAATTGCATGAAACAGGTCACCACTTTAGGGTAATTTATAATTGTTATAATTTTTCCTAAGTATGTTTTCACATGAAATGTATGATTTTAAATAATTTTATTTATTTTATAAAAGTTATAATTAAATGAAATTAGGAATTAAAATTAATAATTCAGAATTGCATCCAAATCTTAAGTCAAAATCATTTTTTAAAACAGTTTTCAAATATGATTCATATAGATCTAAGATCACTTTTCTAATAAGATTATAAATTTAAGTTTAATCTTTTAGTCAGTTTAATTTGATTAAATTGGTCTTAATTAAAAGATTAAATTTGTAGCAAATGTATCTATAAGGGACCTTTTGTCTAAGTCTAGTTCTGTCTAAGCTGTGGTATTTAAGTTGACAGAAACGTAACACCCATACCTGGGAACTTACCTAAAAAGGTGAATTAGATAGATTTGTTACAAGCATGCAATGATTGATTAAATTTTATTAAAATGTTTAATAAAAATTAACCAAAGTTGTTTAAAATGTCTCAACATGATGGTCCACTTCAACGTGGCAAAGATGGGTCTGTCATTGATGAAACCAGCCAGGTCAGCTTAATTTTGAAATCTTTACTTGAAAGTTTCTTATAGTTTCGTAGTAATACTGTTATGAACGGGATTGACTACAACCTAATCACCTTGCTCAATGAGCTTCAAACTTTTCAATCCTTGATTAAAAGCAAGAAAAAAGGGAGAGGCAAATGCTGGCTCATCCTCAAAGAAGTTCAAAAGAGGATCCGTTGGGGATGATGCTCTAAACTCCCGTGTACTATAGTTTGTAAACACAGTTTTGAACAAACGCTTGTAATATATAATATATGATATTTTCTTCACTTATTGTCTATGAATATTGGATGTTTTATTTGCTTTACCACAAACCAATAAACTAAAATCCCTGGTTGTCATTATGTAACTTAAGCATATATATGGAGACATACAAGTGGATCATGTCATAAATGATAACCAAATGTATGAGAACTATTCACAGATGCTCGTAAGTATAGTTGGGCCAATTTACCATTTTTTTCCCTGTAGTTACATCTAACTCCTTAAGTACCACTGATCCCTCTAATGAACAATAAGACATAGTCCTACTATGTGTGGACACCTCTCGGGCTATAAGAAGGTGTATAGTGCCACATCGTTCAAGCCCTGGGATCAGCCCTTAAGGGAGCAATCTATCTACTTACCCCTATTTCGGGGAATGAGTGAATTTCATCTTGTGTAGCTGAGTTCCCAGCTCCCAAATCAGACGAATCCCCAAAGTGGTAGGTTTGACTCGGTGACCTGGCCACTCACACCCATGCAAATCAAAGGACTGTCTTCAAATGCAGGAGTTCCCAACTCACTCAGGATTGAGGTCATGTTACCTAGGTTATCCTAGTGAAGTGAAGTCTCTGTCATGAATGGTGTTATATAACGAGACTTTAACACTTCGTGGTCAGATCTTATACAAACTCTTTGTATAGGACGCCCCCGCTTGCATATCCCTACATGAATGATCAGGATCAGACTATCTGTAGCAAGTCACAACATTTGTAACTATTCTACAAAGCCGGCCGTATCCATAGCGTTACCAGGATAAGGTTTCCCTCCTATATCTATATACTACATACCATTTTGGTTATCACTTAAGACATGATCCACTTGTATGTCTCCACATACATGCTTAAGTCACATAATGACAACCAGGGATTTTAGTTTATTGGTTTGTGGTAAAGTAAATAAAACATCCAATGTCCAAAGATAAGTAGTGAAAAAATTATCATAAATTATACATCACAAGCGTTCGTACAAAACTGTGTTTATAAACTACAGGACATGAGAGTTTAAGGCATCATCCCCAACATTATATATGATATGATTGACTTTATGTATGAGATACATTATTTGGAGGAAAATGGATATAAATATGATTTATATCTAGCGGATGAGAAAACACTATGGTTTATATGTGATATTAAACTGTAGGTTAATGAATATAATATGATTATATTTATTATTTTTAATTGGACAATTATGGGATAATAGTGTCGGCGTTTTCTCTGTAACTGTGTGTTAGTGGGAGGTTTCATTCGGTTTTTGTAACTGAAGAATAAAATGACAATCATTTTCATTTTGATAGAGAGATATTGATGAAACGTTGCCACACAATCGTATACACGTGCACTTCTTTCTAAACGATCGAATAAGTTTTTCTCAACGACCGTCTAGCGCCCGAGCGTTTACTAAATGATCGTCTATATGATCACAACTTATTTACTAAACGATCATGTACTTTCTTCTAAACGATCAAGCATTGTTTATACAATAGACCCAACCTTCTCCCACTTGTTTGGTCATTGTATACGATCTTCTTTTCCTCATTCCTTCTACCAAATCCAACAAAGTCCACACTTCTGGATTCTTACACCGAGGGTTTTAAGTGGTGGTGTCATCCTCATTCTTGTGTTCATGTGGAGGTCGTTCGTGAGTAGACGACCAGGTGATTTGGTGAACAATTGCTTGGACATTCTAGTGAGAGCGAGAAAAGCAGTCCCTTGGAGATAATGAGATTTTCTGTGGAGAAGTGTTCTTCAACTGGTATGTATCTCTTCTCTGTATTGTTTAGTTCTAAAAGCATACCGGTAATTTGTTGTTTATTGCATAACTTGTCTGTTTGAATGTAAATGTGGTAATTTTGTCACAATGTATTTGGAACGATCCGCTTCCGCTTAGAGGTACTCTTGTATAAGAGTTCCTTCAGGATCATCCTCTGGAACTAAGCATATCAGTGCACCAATTTCATATTTCTTATATAAAACACCCACCAAACCAAAATTAAACCGAATTAAATGCTTATTTGATGCTCTGATACCAATTGTAGGAATGTATCAACAATAGTGGAGGCACAAGGATCATCTAAGCATTCAAATTCACTAATTTTGGCAAAATATAAAGAACGCTCTTGCAGAAAAACAAGTGAGTTTCAAGACATACCTCTTGTAGAACTTCTTCAAAGCTCATTCTCCAGCTGCTATCTTCTTCAAATCTTGTTGTAGATCACCTCAAGATCTTCCCCACTATTCTCTTGGTGCTCTAGATTGAGTTATGAGACTCAAAACAAGCTTTAATCAAGGGATGAAGAAGATATGCTCACTGTAGAAAACTAGTTGAAGAACTCTTTCTTCAAACCAAATTTTCTCTCAATATCTCTATAGATTGCATCACCGATTTTTACTCCAATCTCTTCATTATATTGCAGATCAACATGCAAAGGAGAGACTTGCATGAGTTTCATCTCATGCTTGGAGAAGACAAGGCCAAGAAGATGCATTATGTGTAAGCTACTTCAAAGATGGATAATGGAAAATCTTCATTTTCCATTTAAGTGTTTTGTTTTCTAATTTTCAAATTTTATCTCAAAAATCAAAATTTGATTTTATAAAATCTATTTTGATTTTAAAAATGAAAATTTTATTAATTTCATAAATTAATTATTAAATAAAACTTAATTAATTTAATATCAAATATTAAATTACTTTTAACACATATCCATCTTTATATATTTGAATCATATTTAAATATATATAAATTCTCCTATTTCGTTTAATTCTCAAATTAAACATGTAATTATATCTCATATAATTACTAATTCACTTAATTCTAATTTGAACGTTTCAAATTAACTTATCACGCTATTCTAGAGCTAGTCCGTTACGAGCTAGTAGGGGGACCCCACGGGTGATCATGGACTCCAACGATCCGAGATTAATTAGCTAAACTCATTAGACCAAATTAATCTCCATTCGTTAACTAATGGGTCACTCTACTAAAGTACAAAGTTGCACTCCCCTCACTATAGATATATTTTGTCCACATGATTTAACCATAATCAGCAAGTTGATCCTTTATAGGGTGTTCATAATAACGGTTGGGTCAAATATCTGTTTTACCCCCGAGATTACGACTTATTCCTTAAGTCCCTCCTGGTCATCTAATGAACAATTGGTTTGTGATCCAATCATTAAACCAAACTCTCTTAGCCCAGTGAGAGGGTGGGGCCGCTTGTTCAAGACCTGGATTCAGTACTTAAGACAACAACCTTTCTCCTATCCTTAAATCGGGTAGGCGTGAACTCCATCTTGCACCCTATGTCCCCAGCTATCTATCTGGTCTTGCCCCTGAAATGGGAGTCTTATTGAGCCGGCGCTGTTGAGTCAACCCTCAACTATGCAAATTTAAGGGCAATCCCGAATAAACAAGAGTTCATAGTTAGCTCAGGATTAAGATCGAGTTACCTAGGTCATATAGGTGAAATATTCAGTCTTAAACAGTAAACAACATTATAAAGTAAGAGTGAATTATTTCTTGGTACTAATCTTATGCAAACTCATTGCATAGGACGCCTCCACTCCTCATGTCATAACATGTACAAATTAGAATCACATTTTACAACTCTTTGTAACAACTACAGAGTAGGCCGCATCCAATGATGTTACTAGAATAAGATACCCAACCTTATTCATGTACCTAAATCATTTTGACTATTTACTTGAACCTGATCCACTCTTATGTCTCCATATAAAGTTCAAATACTCATACAATAGTCATAGGTCTTAGTTTATTGGATTTAGACTTTCATACAATTTATGAGATCAATAACAAGTATATTGACTATAGAAAATGTTTATCATTTTACAAATTACGAGTTTTTAGGACATAAAATCCAACAGTCTGTGCCTTCTTTTTTCGGCACCAAAAAGTGGAAGAAGAAGAAAGGTGGAAAGGGGAAAGCTAACCCATCAGATGCTGCCCAGATGGACAAGAAAGCCAATGCTGTAAAAAGAATCTATTTCCATTGCAACCACGAGGGACATTGGAAGAGGAACTGTCCTAAATACTTGGCAGAAAAGAAGAAGGCCAAGCAAGGTAAATATGATTTACTTGTATTGGAGACCTATTTAGTGAAGCACGATGATTATGCCTAGATAATTGATTCAGACGTCACTAACCATGATTGTTCTTCATTTAAGAGAATTAGTTCCTAGTGGCAACTGGAAGCTGAGGAGATGACGATGCGTGTTGGAACTAGGCACGTCGTCTCAACTGTGGCAGTGGGAGGACTCCAGCTGACTGAAGGGAACTCAACATGAGGAGTTCCTTGAGCGGAAGCGGAATATCCAAATTCCTTTATGATTGAACGCATACATTTACAGTCATACAACAGATTATGCAATCAACGTAAATTACAACATGCTTTTCAAATAAAACAAAGAATTGAGAGATTATACCTTTGAAGAACGATTCTTAAAGTAATCCCTCAATCCAACTTGTTCATGAACACTTCAAATAAGTCATCAACAGTCCTCTTGAACAAATAGCAAACAACTACTTGATCCTCGAACTAACAGGGACACTATCACTCGGATTCCTTAGTATGCTCAGGATGAGAACCCAGGAGAGGTGGGCTCTGACTATTTTGGATAAGAGGATGTTGGTGAGTTTGGAGAGGAAGACAATCGAAGAAGCACTATTACATAGGAACTTGTCGATCCTTTAGGCTATCACATAGTTAAAGACTTTCAATCGTATAGACTATCGTTTAGATAAGTCTGTTATCGCATAGACAAAAAGCCTATCGTATAGAAACTGCATTTGTCGTGTAAACTATCGTATAGTCTCTCTTTGTGTTTTATTTCTAGTCGCCTTAATGTATTTTCTAAAAATGAAAAATTCTTTTTCATTTTATTCCAATTTCCATAAAATTTCCATAACCACCTACTAAGTTAGTTTTTGAGAAAAAAGATTATTATCCAGAATAATAAATAATATAAATAAATATGATAACTAACTTATCATATTATATTTATAACCTATAGTTTTAATATTGCATCACATACAATATAAACTATAATTTTTTTTCTCTATTTTGGCATTTAATATAAATTATATTTATATTAAATTAACAACTATTTGAATCTTATTCAAATATTTATTCCTCCAATTAATGTACCAATTTCATTATATCTATTATATCATATATAATTTAATTAATTTATTATATCATATATAACAAAATTTCTTCTTATTAATTTGAACAATTCAAATTAACCCAAAAATTGATTCTCAACGGGATCCTTTTGAGCTACCAAGGGGACATTATGGAACTGTAGCTTGAACCTCCAACGGTACGTGAATAACTAATTAAATATTTTAATTACATTATCCACCAACCGTTGACTATCAGACACTCCAATAAAGACTAACAGTTGTACTTTTCGCACTACAGATATATTTCTATATAACCAATCAACAGTAGATGACTCTTCATAAATTGCTCGTAAGTACATCTGGGTCATATTACCATTTTGTTCCTGTAGTTACATCTAACTCCTTAAGTACTGATGCGTGTTGTTATGCGATGGAATAATGGAGAAGGATGCGATGATGGAAAATGCATTGAGCATGCAAGTTTTCTCAGCATGATCCAAGTATAAATCCTACTGAGTTTCCTGGTAAGTCTAGGGTCGAACTCAGGGACTATGGAAAACACTATGCGATGGTAATTTTTAGATCACTTTTCGATAAAAAATAAATCAAGGAGTTGATTGGTTTGTTGTTTACAGTATAAAATGTATGCGGCAGAGTTGAGAAAAACGTTAATAATATGGAAGATGCGATGAGTATGCAGGGGAACGGGTTGAGAAGAGGTTTAGCTAACACTTCCTAGGATTGCGCTCATATTATGCGATCATGCTACACACATACAATAGCAAATCATATCTAAATGCAAATGCTACGACTTCTATTTTTGTAATGCATGCGATATGTAACGACCCGACCCCCTAGGACTTAGGTAAGGCCATTACTAAAATAAATGCATGCAAAGAATTTAAAACGACGCTCAGTCATTTGAAATAAATGCTAATTAAAAACAAGAGAAGTTCAAAAGACATTTATTAAATGCAATTGTTAAAAACAATAATAGGGTACCCATAAATCATAAAGGTTAATAAGTACACTATGAAAAACAATTCTTAATAATAAGTTTAAACATCAAAACTAAACATTAAGGGAAACATGAAAAAGAACTCTAAATCTCATGATGCGGAAGCGTAAAAACTAATCCCAGTGGCTCGATCATGAATTTCGCTGCGCCATCGCCGGTGCCATCTCTACCCTTACCTAAAACATCAACATAAGAAAGAATGAGTATGAAATACTCAGTAAGTACCCCACCACTGGGGTCAGGCTAGACATCTATGTCCTCTAGATACCGCCTAAGGCACATAAATACATGTAACATATAAGGACTTAAACCTATCCTATTGTAGTTAAGTATGCCCACAATCTGGTGACTCTTGAAGGAGACACAAAACTGGTAAATCCCGAAGGAAACACAAAACTGGTGGATCCAAAGGAACACAAAACTTGGTGAATCTCGAGGAAACCACAAAACTGGTGAATCCCGAAGGAAACACAAAACTGGTGAATCCAAAGAAACACAAATGGTGAATCCCGAAGGAAACACAAACTGGATCCGAAGGAAATCCTGAATCCCGAAAGAAACACAAAACTGGTGAATCCGAAGGAAACATAAAACTGGTGAGCATCTAACTAATCAATGAGGATATTCACACAAGTCTTAACGTGCTAAGATTCAACATTGTACGGTTCTAAAGCACACATAAAAATCCTTAATACCATGGCTACATCACATACACATAATTCTTAACAACATATTATATATCATCCATGTATAACTTATATCATAAGGCCACAACATACAAGTATGCCTCAACGCCAGCAGATCAGACATCGACATATGAAAACACATACTATCACATACTACGACCAAGCACTTAAGTATGTATGTAAACAAATCAGAATTTGTGCCAGAACATACTTTGATTCAAGTCATACTGTCAATCAACATGCTAACATTTACCATAACATACACTTATCATGCTAGCATACAACTAGAGCCTGGCCCATGGGCAGTTCTAGTGATAAGATTACTTACCTTTACTTGCAAACTTCAGAAACTAACAAGCTCAACCTCTTCCTTGTCCAACGAAACCGAAAGCCCACAGGATCAAACTTAAAAACACCCAAAACAAAGACACCAGGACACCTCAAGATCCAAACCTAACACTCAACATCATGGCAAATTATTTTAGGCCGCAGTCCATGGTTCAGTTAAACTTAAATCGAGAAATTCATAAACATACAACATGCTTAACAACCCACATAAGTTTAGAGCCTTACTCTTCACCAAGATTCGCCGACTACCCCTTTACTCGACTGGACGACAACTTCAGCAACCTAAAAATTTTGCCCTACATCCAAAACATGATGTGATCCAACAATTTAAGGCCAAATTCTAGTGATTGCTCAAAATCCTCAAGGAATCCATTCAAAAAAAATTTACACTTACCCTTAATTCAAGATTTCGACAAAGACCAAAGTGGACCCAACGCGGTAGGGACGACAGCGACTGGTAGTAGTGAGACTGAGGCCGCGGACGCGCAGCTGAAGGGAATTTTTACGAGCGGCCCGACTAGACGGAAGCTCACGGCAGCGGCTGGAGAGCTTCTGGTTGCTTGCGGACGGAACGAACGGCTGAAAGGGACGACGCAACGGCGAGCGGCGTGGTCTGGCCAGCGAGATCTGGTCGGTCGAAACCCACGAATGGCGAGCAACACAGTTGGAGGGAGGTCGACGGCTGGGCGCCTGGTGGCACGCAGGGGGGGGGAGGGGCTGGATCCAGTGGTTCGACCGGTTGAAAGCAGACGTGCAACGCTTCGAGGTCGACGAACGGCAATCGGTTGGAGGCGCACGGTGACTGGGGTGTGGCGGCTGAGTGTNCTCGTACTCCTCCACTGACATAACGCCCTACTTCAAGTTCAAGAATTCTGCTTGCTTATTGTATTGGGTGTTGGCCGAAAAGTACTTCTCATAAAAACGTTCCTTGAACTGTTCCCAGGTTGCAAGGTCACCTCCAATATCGATCATCTTTTCTGCCGAACACCACTATATTGCCGCGTTACCAGTCAGCATGAAGACTGCGCATTGCAGTTTGTGCTCTTCTGGGCACCTCATAAAACGAAAAATTGTCTCAATGGATGACAACCACAGTTATTCCTTGGTGGGGTCTCCCAACGATCCATCAAAGGGGCGAGGGTCATACTTTTGGAAATTCCTTAAAAGCTTGGCCTCGAGAGACAGGCTCTGCGTGTCCTTGTCTTGTGGACGAGTTTGTCGTAACGACTTGGGTGGCACTGGTTCCTCCTGAGCCTGAGTCTGGGCAGGTGGTCCTGCCATCGTGCTACGGATCAGTTCTTGCAGCTTCCCCATCAGAGCGGTTGCAACAGCTTCACTAATTCGGGCTTCCATTGCCTTTTCATCCACTTGGGTCATAGGCGGAATTGGAGCCGTTGGAGCAGTTTGATTACTCCCCTCTCTCTCTGCTGGCATTTCTTCTCTAACTGTTTTCCTTATTCTACGTTTAGGTGCCATGTCCTATCATAAATTCGTACGTTAGCTAACTATTTCTAGGTCTCTCTTAGACATCATGTGTTTAAAACACTACATCACTGTCCTCATATACACATGGAAATTTTCGTTAGTAGAACGTACCTGGCGATGACGAGGAATTCATTATTGGTCACAGGGACTATCTAGACTTACATAGTAAGTCAGTCTACAGAACCCAAAACATGGGCTCTGATATCAACTGTAACGACCTGACCCCCTAGGACTTAGGTAAGGCCGTTACTAAAATAAATGCATGCAAAGAATTTAAAACGACGCTCAGTCATTTGAAATAAATGCTAATTAAAAACAAGAGAAGTTCAAAATACATTTATTAAATGCAATTGTTAAAAACAATAATAAGGTAACCATAAATCATAAAGTTTAATAAGTACATATGAAAAAAAATTCTTAATAATAAGTTTCAAACATCAAAACTAAACATTAAGGGAAACATGAAAAGAACTCTAAATCTCATGATGCGAAAGCGTAAAAACTAGTCCCAGTGGCTCGATCATGAATTCCGCTGTGCCATCGCCGGTGCATCTTTACCCTTACCTGAAACATCAACATAAGAAAGAATGAGTATGAAATACTCAGTAAGTAACCCCACCACTGGGGTCAGGCTCGGCATCTATGTCCTCTAGATACCCGCCTAAGGCACATAAATACATGTAACATATAAGAGACTGAGTCCTATCCTATTGTAGTTAAGTATGCCCACAAAACTGGTAACTCCCGAAAGAGACACAAAACTGGTGAATCCCGAAGAAAACACAAAACTGGTGGATCCCGAAGGAAACACAAACTGGTGAATCCCAAAGGAAACACAAAACTGGTGAATCCCAAAGGAAACACAAACTGGTGAATCCCAAAGGAAACACAAAACTGGTGAATCCCGAAAGAAACACAAACTGGTGAATCCCGAAGGAAACACAAACTGGTGAATCTCGAAGGAAACACAAAACTGGTGAATCTCGAAGGAAACACAAAACTGGTGAGCATCTAACTAATCAATGAGGATATTCACACAGTCTTAACGTGCTAAGATTCAACATTGTACGGTTCTAAAGCACACATAAAAATCCTTAATACCATGGCTGCATCACATACCCATAATTCTTAACAACATATTATACATCATCCATGTATGACTTATATCATAAGGCCACAACATACAAGTATGCCTCAACGCCAGCAGATCAGACATCGACATATGAAAACACATACTATCACATACTAATGACCAAGCACTTAGGTATGTATGTAAACAAATCAGAATTTATGCCAGAACATACTTTGATTCAAGTCATATTGTCAATCAACATGCTAACATTTACCATAACATACATTTATCATGCTAACATACAACTAGAGCCTGGCCTGTGGGCAGTTCCAGTGATAAGATTACTTACCTTTACTTGCAAACTCCAGAAACTAGCAAACTCAACCNTCTCCTTGTAGCTCAAGTTATCATTCAACTGTAAGGGCTCGTAGTCAACTACATGGGATGGGTCTGCCACATACTTCCTTAGCATCGAAACATGGAAGACATTATGAACTGAAGACAATGCTGGGGGCAAGGCCAAACGGTAAGCTACAGGGCCAACTTGTTCCAAGACCTCGAAAGGTCCAAATCTCGAACTCAACTTTCCTTTCTTGCCAAACCTCAGAATACCCTTCATGGGTACCACCTTTAAGAACACTTTCACCCCAATCTCAAATTCCAGGTCCTTACGTCTTACATCGGCATAGCTCTTCTGTCTGCTCTGGGCTGTCTGCATACGAGCCCTGATCTTCTGTATGGCCTCATATGTGGTCTGCACTAATTCAGGTCCTAATAATCTCCCCTCTCCTACCTCATCCCAACACATAGGGGACCTGCAACTCTTCCCATATAGGGCCTCAAAGGGTGACATCCCAATAGTGGACTGGTAGCTGTTATTGTACGCAAACTTCATTAAGTGCAAGTGACCATCCCAGCTTCCGGAAAACTCTATGGCACAGGCACGCAACATGTCTTCCAGTATCTGATTCAATCTCTTTGTCTATCCATCAGTCTGAGGATTGAACGCTGTACTGAAGTTTAACCGGGTTCCCAATACCGCCTAGAGACTCTTCCAGAAGTTAGACGTGAAATGAGGGTCTCTGTCCGACACAATGGACACGGGTACTCCATGCAATCTTACCACTTCCTTCATGTATATCTGTGCCTACTTATTCACTGAAAAGGTGGACTTTCCAGGGATGAAATGTGCTAGCTTGGTAAGGTTGTCTACAACGACCCATATTATAGTGAAACCTTTAACTGTTCGAGGCAACCCCACAATGAAGTCCATAGACGCATGCTCACACTTCCATTCTGGTACATTTAATGGTTGTAACAAGCCTACTGGCCTCTCCCTCGGAGCTTTAACCTGCTGGCACACCAAACACTTACTGACGAACTCCACAACCTCTCTTTTCATATCATTCCACCAATAATAACATTTTAGATCCTGGTACATCTTGGTGCTGTCGGGGTGGACCGAGAATAGAGAACTATGAGCCTCTGACAACAGCTCCTCCTCAATGTCACTAACCGCCGACACACACAGACGCCCCTGATAAAGGAGGCCACCTTCTGGTGACATAGAGAATTCGCTATCCTGGCCTGACTCCACTCTACGAACTCTTTCCTCCAAATAAGGGTCGTCTCGCTGCGCATCAATAATCTTCTGCATTAGGCTTGGTTGCACCGACAACTGTGCTAACTGTGCCGCGACCTTCCCCACGACTACTACAATCTCTACCTTCTTTAATTCCCTGCATAGGTGAGTCTGTCCGGTAATGAGAGCTGCGAAATGGGCCACCTTTCTGCTTAAAGCATCTGCCACTATGTTTGCTTTCCCCGGGTGGTACAAAATTTCACAGTCATAATCCTTTACTAGTTCCAACCACCTTCTTTGCCTCATGTTTAGCTCCTTTTGAGTGAAAAAGTACTTCAAACTCTTGTGGTCGGTGAAGATCTATATCTTTTCCCCATACAAGTAATATCTCCAGATCTTGAGAACAAAAACCACCGCTGCTAACTCCAAGTCATGCGTGGGATAATTCTGTTCGTGCTTCTTCAGCTGACGTGAAGCGTAAGCAACTACTCTAGCCTGCTACATCAATACGCATCCCAACCCCTTCTTGGATGTATCACTGAAAATGACGAAACCACCTGATCCGTCCGGTATTATGAGAATTGGGGNTTAGATCTTTTCCTTAACCCACTGTATACTATTTAATTCCTTTCCTTTTTCCAAAAATAATTAATTCCTGCCATAACTTTTCCAATTGAAAATTTTTTGAATAAATTCCACGACAACACTTAAATCCTCGCATTTATACTTTAAATTCAGAATTCCAAACATGTCCTTCAACTAAGGACAATTACTGAAAAGGGAAAAGTTTTACATTATAAATAAATAAATAAAAAGGTGTGAGATGTTACACGATATATGCGATGACGTCTATAGGACTTACATCTAAGCCTCTATTCTTGTCTATGCGATGACGAATGACACACACACACACAAGGCGACCGCATATTATCATAACCTATCTCTAGGGTGCATGCGATGCATGTTGGCAAACAGAGCTTATCTCTAAGTCCCTATCTCTTGCTTATGCAGATCTAATATTTCTCTCTCGAGTCTAGATTCTAACCTAGCTCTCTTAAGTCTTAGGTTCTTTCTTTAGACTCTCTCTCGAGTAGCTCTAAAGGGTGTTGGGCGCAACATAAGACAAGATGATCGCATGCAATGAAGATCCTAGGTCATGTTAGCTAAGTACTTCTCAACTCATTCGATAGATTTAGCTACTCATGTGTGTTTTAAAGAGAGTAAACAGATGTAGATAAGCAAGTTCCATTTTATAAATATATAAACGAAGTATAGAATGACAATGCGGAATAGGATAAAGAGCCTGGTAGCAATTTCGTGTTTCCCAAGGCTTTTACACTGTTCTTCTCTACTCTGCTCAAAAGATAATCTTGCTCTCGCAAGAGTCGACCCTCTCTACTTTTCCACGCTCTCTGGAACTCTCTTGAGTTGACCAAGACGATCTTCCAACGTCAGTTCCCTTCTCTCGTTTCTGCCTTCTAAGTACATAAAACTAAAAACAAGGCTAAGTATCGTCTAAATGGTGAACTCTAAAACCTGGGCGATTGAACGAACTCCTTCACTGAAGATGGCCTTCGGTATTTATAGAGTTTCAGGGTGAAAATCTTCTTCTCTTATGATTGCACTATTGGGATGACATTAATTCTCTGTCTGATGTGCCGAATAATTGTCACCGAAAAGTTAAGTGTACTTGCTACAATAGGTCGTTAACGGCTTGTCAACTTAATTCGAAATCGACCGTCATCAGCTTTCTATCCCCTCGTGATTTATTAAGCTTCCACCCAGATGTGCCCACCTTGATGTGCCGGCTCTATGTGGCCACCTTCTTGAGTAGATATTCGCGAGCGCAAACGATCGCATAGCCTTGTGGTCGCAATCTCTTAATCCGCTCGAACGTTAATTTCTTCGGATCGTATTTTCGCCTTTCATCAATGCATTTTCTATACGAAAATACACAAGTTAGCTATTTTAATGCGATGGATGCATGCGATCGCAATGTTGTGAACTTAATGCTTTTGGACGCAATGTTGTATATTTTTACCATCAGAATCTCGCATTGTTTTATAACTTTGCGCTATAATAACGTGCATTTCTGCCTGTTATCAAGTACCACTGATTCCTCTAATGAACAATAAGTCATAGTCCCACTATGACTGAGTCCTCTCTTATCAAGAGAGAGTGTGGCCACTATGTTCAAGACCCGGAATCAGTCCTTAATGGAACAATTTATCTACTTACCCCTACATCAGGGAATGAGTAAATTCCATCTTGTGAAGCTGAGTTCCAGCTTCCCAATCAGACGAATCCCTAAAATGGTAGGCTTGTTGGGTTGGCAATCTGGCCACTCTCACCCATACAAATCAAAGGACCGCCTTCATGAGTAGGAGTTCACAACTCACTCAGGATTCAGGTCATGTCATATATGGTTATCCTAGTAAAATGTAAGTGTCTATTATCAACGGTGTTATATAAAGAGACTAATCATTTCGTGGTCCGGTCTTGTACAAACTCTTTGTATAGGATACCCCCGCTCGCATGTCTCTACATGAATGATCAAGATTAGATCATTTGTAGCACTTTACAATATTTGTAACATCTACAAAGCGGGTCATATCTGTAGTGTCACCAGTATAAGATATCCAACCTTATCCATCTACTACAGACCATTTAGATTATTATTTAAACAAGATCCACTTGTATGTCTCTACATACTTGTTTAAGTTTACATAAAATAACCTTGGATCTTAGTTTATTGGATTATATATATGCTTATAAAATAACACTTATTTTCTTAATAACTATATGTTTATACAGAGTTTACAAACTACGAGATTACAAGGAGATTTAGGACACCATTCCCAACACTGACTTTACAGAATAAATATGTTTTACATGAAAATGTATATCTTGTTCCTGGTCTAAAAAGGAATTTAATTTCTGTAAATTGTTTCTTAGAATAAAATCATTGTATTCAATTGTCTATAAATAAAGTGTTTATTTCAAAGAATGATATTAATATTTGTTCTCCTAAGTTGGAAAAAAAATCTTTATGTGCTAAGACCGTTAGCGACTAAAGCCCTCATTAACAATGAAATGTTTAAAACTGCAATAACTCAAAATAAAAGACATAAAATTTCTCCTAAAGAAAATTCTCAATTTTGGCACCTAAGATTAGGGCATATCAAGTTCAATAGGATTGAGAGATTGATAAAGAATGAACTTCTAAACAAGTTAGAAGAAAACTCTTTACCTGTGTGTGAGTCATGCCTTGAAGGCAAAATGATTAAAAGATCTTTTACTGGAAAAGATCATAGTGCTAAAGAACCTTTAGAGCTTGTACATTTAGACTTCTGTGGTATGATGAATGTAAAAGTAAGATGAGGTTTTGAATATTTCATCACATTTTTCGATGATTATTCAAGGTATGGGTATATTTATTTAATGCAACATAAGTATGAATCCCTTGAAAAATTCAAAGAGTTTAAAGCCAAAGTTGAAAATGCATTAAATAAAACAATTAAGACATTTTGATCTGATCGAGGTGGAGAGTTTTTGGATTTTACATTTCAGAACTATTTGGTAGAGTATGAAATTGTATCCCAACTCTCAGCACCTGGTACACCTCAGCAAAATGAGGTATCAGAAAGGAGAAATCAAATCTTGTTGGACATGATTCGGTCTATGATGAGTTACACTTCCTTACCTGATTTTTTTGGGATTTTGTAGAACAGACTACAGTGTATTTTTTGAATTATGTTCCATCCAAGAGTGTTACATAACACCTTTGAAGTTATGGAATAATTGTAAAGCTAGTTTACGTCATTTCAGAATCTGGGGTTGTCTAGTACATGTTCTTGAGACAAATCCTATGAAATTGGAACCTCGTTCAAAAATGTGCCTATTTGTAATCTACCCCAAAGGAACGAGAGGTGGTTTTTTCTTCAATATTAAGGAAAATAAAGTGTTTGTGTCGACAAATGCTGCTTTTCTAGAAGAAGACCACATAAGGGAGTACAAACCCCACAGTAAGATTGTGTTGAATGAAATTTCCAAAGAAACTACTGAAACTTCAACAAGATTTGTTGAAGAACCCAACATTTCAACAAGAGTTGTTGAAGTTAGATCATCTAGTGGATCAAATCCACCTCAAGTGTTGAAGAAACCTCGACGTAGTGGGAGGGTTGCGAGCCCTCTATTCGTTATATGGGTTTAACAGAAATCCTAGCTATGGTAGCTAACAGAGATGTTAAGGATCCATTATATTACAAGAAGGCAATAGAGGATGTTGACAAAGATGAATGGATCAAAGCTATGGATCTCGAAATGGAGTCTTTATACTTCAATTCAATTTTGGATCTTGTAGATCAACCTGATGGGGTAAAACCTTTGCAAATGGATCTACAAGAGGAAACAGCGTGCTGATCAGAAGGTGCAAACCTTCAAGACTAGGCCATTGGCAAAGGGTTATACCTAAGTTGAAGGAGTCTACTATGAGGAGACTTTCTCATCTATTGACATATTGAACTCTATCCGGATCCTTCTATCCATTTCTTCATATTATGACTATGAGATTTGTCAAATGGACATCAAAAGTACTTTTTTGAATGGAAATCTTAAGGAGACATACATATGGAGTAGCCTGAGTGATTCATCACCCAAGGCCAAGAGCAAAAGATTTGCATGCTTAATCAGTCCATCTATGAATTGAAGTAAGCTTCTCGATCTTGGAATATAAGATTTGATACTGTGATCAAATCTTATAGCTTTGATCAAAATGTTGATGAGCTTTGTATATACAAGAGGATCATCAACAGTTCAGTAGCTTTTCTAGTGTTGTATGTGAAGGGAAACTCAACATGAGGAGTTCCTAGAGCGGAAGCGGATCGTCTAAATTCCATTGTGATTGAATGCATACATTTACAGTCATGCAAGAAGATTATGAAATCAAAGTAAATTATAACATGCTTTTCAAATAAAATACATAGTTCAAGGGATAATACCTTTGAAGAACACTTCTTCTCATATCCCTCGAATGGTCACGAACATCTCGATCAAACAGCAACAAAATCTTGAAGACCTTCTTCAAGTGAATCACGAATCAAATGGAAGAGAACACTACCACTCGGATTCCTTAGTATGCTCAGGGTGAGAATCCAGGAATGGTGGGCTCTGACTATTTTGCTTAAGAGAAAATTTATGAGTTTGGAGAAGGAAGACGATCGAAGAAGCACTATCGCGTAGGAACTTCTCAATCGTTTAGGCTACCACATAGCAAGAACTTCCAATCGTGTAGACTATCGCATAGATAAGTCTCCTATCACATAGACAACAAGAGCCTATTGTATATGCTCTGTGTTTGTCATGTAGACTATCGAATAATCTCTCTTTGCATTCTTGTTGTAATTTGTTTTCTTGGAAATCTTAGAAGAAAAGAAAAAAAAATAAATTTTCCTTTTATTCCAATTGCCATAAAATTTTCATAACCACCCACTAAGGTAGTTTTTTGAGAAAAAAGATTATTATTCAAAATAATAAATAATATAAATAAATATGATAACCAACTTATCATATTAAATTTATAACCTATAGCTTAAATACTGCATCACATACAATATAAACTATAGTTCTTTTTCTCTATTTTATGGCATATTTATATTAAATTAACAACTATTTGAATCTCATTCAAATATTTCTTCCTCCAATTAATGTATTAAATACATTATATCAATTATATCATATATAATTCAATTTCCTCTTTTTAATGTGAACAATTCAAATTAACCCAAAAATTGATTCTCAACATAATCCTTTTGAGTTACCAAAGGGAACTTATGGACCTGTAGCTTGAAGCTCCAACGGTAAGTGAATAATTAATTGAACTCTTTAATTACATTATCCACCATCCATTAACTGTTGGGCACTCCACTAAAGATCGATAGTTGCATTCTTCCCACTGCATATATATTTTTATATCCATTGGATATAACAATCAACAGTGTGATAACCCTTCATAAATTGCTCGTAAGTACATCTGGGCCAAATTACCGTTTTGCCCCTGTAGTTACATCTAACTTCTTAAGTACCACTGATTCCTCTAATGAACAATAAGCCATAGTCCCACTATGACTAAGTCCTCTCTTGCCCAGAGAGGATGTGGCCACTATATTCAAGACCCGGAATCAGCCCTTAAGGGAGTAATTTATCTACTTGCCCCTACGTTGGGAAGGAGTGAATTCCATCTTGTGAAGCTAAGTTCCTAGCTCCCCATCAAACGAATCCCCCAAATGGTAGGCTTGTTGAGTTGGCAATCTGGCCACTCTCACTCATACAAATCAAAAGACCGCCTTTATGAGCAAGAGTTCACAACTCACTCAGGATGCAGGCCATGTCACCTATGGTCATCCGAGTGAAACGTAAGTCTCTATTATCAATGGTGTTATATAAAGAGACTAATCATTTCGTGGTCCAGTCTATATAAACTCTGTCCTCACTCGCATGTCTCCACATGAATGATCAGGATCAGATCATTTATAGCATTTTACAACATTTGTAACACCTACAAAGCGAGTCATATCCGTAGTGTCACCAAGATAAGGTACCCAACCTTATCCATCTACTACATCCATTTAGGTTATTATTTAAACAAGATCCACATGTATGTATCTACATACTTATTGGATTGAGTATATGCTTATAAAATATCACTTGTTTTACTAATAACAATATGTTTATACAGAGTTTACAAACTACAAGATTACAAGGAGATTTAGGACAACATTCCCAACAATCTCCCACTTGTCCTAAAGCCCAGGAAGACTAATGTACAATACAAATAAAATACAAAATACAATAAACTAGGGCATACACTATACCCCAGTAACATCTCCCACTTGGCTTAGACAATGTGTCGCATATCCTGTAGACCCAAACTTTCTAGATGACCCTCGAACACTTTAGCCATGAGAGCCTTTGTAAACGGATCAACAATGTTGTGCTCCGACACGATCTTCGTGACAATCAGATCACCACGTTGCACAATCTCTCGGATCAAATGATATTTTCGTTCTATGTGCTTGCCTCTTTGGTGACTCCTAGGTTCCTTAGAATTTGTCACAGCACCACTGTTATCATAATAGAGTGTGATGGGCAAC
Source organism: Benincasa hispida (assembly GCF_009727055.1). Taxonomy (NCBI): domain Eukaryota; kingdom Viridiplantae; phylum Streptophyta; class Magnoliopsida; order Cucurbitales; family Cucurbitaceae; genus Benincasa; species Benincasa hispida. Next base: position 15,855,127 of record NC_052350.1, on the reverse strand, counting down.
GACATATTTGGAACAACTTTCAAATCAGTAAGGAACTTCTTAAGCCAAACAGCCTCTTTAGCAACTTCACAAGTGGCTACGTATTCGGCTTCCATAGTAAAGTCTGTGATGCATCTTTGCTTGATGCTTCATCATACTATAGCTCCTTCATTCATATTGAACACTGACCCTGACGTGGATTTTTGATAATCCCTATCAATTTGAAAGTCAGAGTCTGTGTATCCTGTAAGGATCAAATCCTTATCTCCATACACGAGCATATAGTCCCTCACTCTTCGAAGATACTTGAAGATCGTTTTGACCTCCATCCAAAGATCTAATCCTAGATTGGACTGATATCGATTGACAATCCCTATTGCATAGCAAATGTCAGGTCTAGGACATAACATTGCATACATAAGGCTAACAATAGCCGATGCATAAGGAATCCATCTCACTTTCTCAATCTCTTGAGGAGTCTTAAGACACTGTTCCTTAGACAAAACAATTCCATGTCTGAAAGAAAATAAACACTTCTTGGAATTGTGCATCAAATATTTGACAAGCATCTTATCAATATACGATGTCTGAGAAAAGGCTAACCTTTTGTTCTTTTGATCCCTTATGATCTGGATCCCTAGAACAAACTATGCCTCTACCAAATCTTTCATTTGGAATTGGGTGGCTAGCCATTTCTTAACGTTAGTTAGAAAACCTACATCATTCCCAATGAGTAGGATATCATCCACATATAACACGAGGAAAGCTACTAAGTTGTTGATGATTTTCTTGTAAACACAAGGCTCATCAACATTCTGATCAAAGCCATAAGGTTTTATCGCATTATCAAATCTTATATTCCAAGATCTAGATGCTTGTTTTAGTCCATAAATGGACCGATTAAGCTTAGAAACCTTGTTCTCTTGATCTTGGTCATTGAATCCTTTTGGTTGAACCATGTAGATGGTCGCTTCACAATTACCATTGAAAAGGCAGTTTTGATGTCCATTTGTCATATCTCATAGTTATAATATGTGATTATGAACAGCAGAATCCCGATAGACTACATGACAACAGGTAAGAAAGTTTCTTCATAGTCCACTCCCTCAACCTGAGTATAACCCTTTGGCACAAGTCTAGCCTTAAATATCTATACCTTTCCATCTACACCTCTTTTCCTCTTGTAGATCCATTTACAATCTATAGTTTTCACCCCATCAGGTTGATCCACAAGCTCTTAGGCAGAATTGAAGTACATAGACTCCATTTCTAAATTCATGGCTTTAATCCATTCATCTTTGTCAACATCTCCATTGCTTGTTTATAAGTCAATGGATCCTCAACACCATCATTAGATATGATGTTTTGGGCTTTCATTAAACCCATGTAGCGTAAAGGTGGGTTCACAACCCTCCCACTACGTCGAGACAATCTCAACTCTTGAGATGGTTGACTAGATGAACTGACATCAACAACGCTTGTTGATTTATCAGCCTGTTCAACAACTCTTATTGAAATCTTAGCAGTTTCATTAGAAATCTCATTTAAGACAAGTTTACTTCGTGGCTTATAATCCCTCATGTGGTCTTCTACCAAGAAGGTAGCGTTTGTCAATACAAACACTTTATTCTCACTTACATTATAAAAGTATCCACCTCTCGTTTCTTTGAGATAACCTACAAATAGGCACAATTTTGAACAAGATTCCAACTTTTTGGGGTTTGCCATAAACACATGGACTGGACATCCCCAAATCCTAAAGTGGCGTAAACTACCTTTACGGCCTCTCCATAACTCAAAAGGTGTTTCAGAAACACTCTTTGAGGGAACATTGTTCAAAATGTAAACTGTAGTCTCTACTGCATATCCCCAAAACGAGTCTGAAAGATGAGCATAATTCATCATAGACCGAACCATGTCCAACATGGTTCTGTTTCTCCTTTCTGCTACACCATTCTGCTGAGGTGTACCTGGGGTTAAGAGTTGAGACGTGATTCCATGTTCTATCATATAGTTCTGGAATCCTAAGTCCATATACTCTCCACCACGATCAGATCATAGTGTTTTTATCTTTTTACCTAACAAATTTTCAACTTCAATCTTATACTCCTTGAACTTTTCAAGAGCTTTAGACTTATGTTACATTAGGTATAGATAGCCAAATCTAGAATAATCATCTATGAAAGAGATGAAATATTCATACCCACCTCATGCTCTTACATTCATCAGACTATAAAGGTCTTAATGTATAAGCTCCATGGTTTCCTTGGCTCTATAACTTTTTCCAGTAAAAGGTTGTTTGGTCATTTTGCCTTCAAGACATGATTCACATACTGACAAAGATTTTTCTTCTAAACCATTTAGAAGTCCACTTTTCACCAACTTCTCAATCCTATTGAGATTGATGTGATCTAACCTTGGATGCCAAAGATGCGCATTTTCATTAGGAGAAACTCTTAGTCTTTTAACAGTTGTTGCTGTTTTTGAATATTTCAATATTGAGCACAGATTTTATGACTAACGGCCTTAGTACATACAAGTTATTTTCCATTGAACCAAAACCTATCTCCATTCCATTCTTAAAAATAAACACTTTATTCTCAGAGAAGGAAATGGAATAATTTTGCTCAATTAGACAAGAAACTAAAATTAAGTTCCTCTTGATATGAGGAACTACATAAATGTTATCCAATAACAGATATCGTTTCTTGTCCAAAAGTAACTTAAGCCTGCCTATAACAACAATTGAAACGGCCTTACCAGTACCAATTCTAAGAGTCATCTCTCCAGCTTCCAACTGTTTCTAGGAACTAAATCCTTGATGGGAAGAACACATGTGGTTAGTAGCCCCTGAATCAATTTTTCAGGCAGATCATCATTCTCTACTAAGCACGTCTCCAAGACAAATAAATCATATTTATCGTCTTTGGAGTTCTTTCTTTTTTGGAGAGTAGTGGGATCAGTATCAGAATCCATATTATAAACTCCAAGTTTCATCTCAGAGGACAATCCTCGCTGATGAACTTCATCAAGGTTAGCAACAATTGATTTCTTTGTAAGTCCCTTGACATTCAATGTGGATTGGAGATTATTTTGGGAACTGACACTAATGGTTTCATTGCCATCAATCCCATTTTGCTTAAAAGTGAGAACTTACGTTCAAACAATTCTTGCAATGATTCCATGATCTCATGTGCAATGACCATATTCTCAAATCTATTGGCAAATGCATCAGGTATGCTTGACAAAATGTGAAGTTGGGCCTTCGAATTAGCCTTCATCCATACCTTATATGCATTACAAATATTTTGTAGTGCATCAGGGGTTGGGACTTGAGGACAATCCTCAAACATGACAATTTCGAGATCGTTTACCACAAAAAATGTTTTAATAGACACTTCCCACGTCATGTAATTAAAACTGGTCAACGTAGAAAAGGCAACTAACGGAAGATCAATCATTGACATTTTACTGAAAAAAGAAACATATTGATCTATGTTAGATTTTAGCATAGCTCTTTTAAAATAAATCCAACAGAGTTTAGCAAAATCTAAATGAACCTCATTTAACATCTAGTTTTGTAATGACGCTTCAATGATTTAGGACACAACCAATCGAAGGGTAGTCAATTTCTCCCTCCACTGAATTGAGACACTCTCAACTAATCATTAAACAAGAATAACTCTTATTCCTATAATGATCAGTCATCATTGATTTGGTCAAGAAATCATTAACTTGCTTAACAATTTCCCGTAAGTGTGACCCTTCATTTTAGATCTTAGAGTTCCGCCGCAATTAGCCAATCGAAGAGAAAAACCGATTGGGGCAAAAACTAAAGTGACCCTATCTATTTCTAGAGTTCGCCTTGATAATGACCAACTGCACAAACCATCTGAAGGGGGACGCTCCTAGGGCGCCTCGAGGTCATGCAAGAAGGTCTTACGGTGCAAACCAATGAAAGAGACCGCAGGACATGTTGACACACATCCTTTTCCCACTTACTATAAATACTTTCTCCATTCACCTTGATATTGACCCATGCAAACACCATCCGACGGGCTACGCTCCCAGGGTGCCATGAAGCCAAGCATGAATCTCACGGTGTGAATATTAAGGGAGAATGAGCGGAAAAATGACATATCATATAGATCTTTTCCTCCCACTGAGTATTTTAACAACATAGGGTCTAATTTACTTGGAAAAATACGGCTAATTATTTTTACTAAGTGATTGTTTAAGTTTGCCCAAAAGTAACACTTACTTTGGAAAGTTACACAATTTTGATTAACATTCATTAAACACTTTAACAAACATTAATCAACAATTGCATGCTTGTAGCAAATCTATCTAATTCACCTTTCTAGGTAGGTTCCCAGGTAGGGATGTTCCATTTCCGTCAGCTTAGATACCCTAGCCTAGTCGAAACCCGCCTTAGACAAAAAGTCCCTTATAGATAGATTTGTTACAAATTTAATCTTTTATTGAAATCAATTTAATCCTATTAGATCGATTTAAAAGTTTAATCTAATTTCTAATCTTATTAGAAATTTTTGAGCTTAGGTCTATCTCAATCATATTTTAAAACTATTTTAAAAAATAATTTTACCTAAGTTTGCCAGCAACTCTTTATTATTGATTTTATTTCTAATTTGATTAATTATAACTCTTATAAAGAATGAAAGAATTAAAATCATTCACATTGCTAGCTAGACATACATAAGGTATTTATAACTTTTATAAATAACCTAAGTGTCATGCTTCATGCAATGTTCATTCATTACTAATATATATAACTTTTAAATAACAAGTAATGAACTAAGCATACATTCCATGCTAACATACAACCTTATATTATAACATTTATAATATAGATGATGCATGGATATGTATTAATGCATGCATATATTGTAACTCTTATATTATATGATGCATGAGCATGCTTTAAGTAATTTAATCATGCATACTAATATATTATAACTCTTATAATATAAAAATGATGCACGAAAAATGCATAACCTATGGTGGGTTTTAAAACTATATGACATACATTATGGCATATAATATAAACATACATCACATGCATATTTAATTAAAGTTGATGAACCGGGACAGTTAATCTAAAAAATCGGGGAAGTAAAGGCTAATCTATTACAAAAGTGGAGTCCTCTGATGGAACGAGTGAACCGGGTCTTGAACCGTTCGTCTTGAAGTCTTGCAGCTTGATCGTGTAGCAATCCTTCTGATCGTCAAGTAACGTATGTCGAGTATAAATGATCATGTAGCAATGATCGCGTGGCTTAGGACTATGTGATGAGCATGAAAGTCCACACGATCGTGCGACGTGCTACAAGTAACGCATGTCATGCGATCATGTAGCTAATGACTATGCAATGAGCATGATAGTCTACACGATCGAGTAGCAAGCGTCGAGTATCTTATATTATGCGATTGTATAGCTACTGACTATGTGATGAGCATGATAGCCTACACGATCATTTAGCGCGCATGCCTTGCGTCGAGTATCAAATACCGCAGGATCGTTTACCTCCAAGCGTCTACACAATCATATAGCCAACGCAACACGATCGAGAAAACTCTTTACATGATCACATAAAATTAGCTATGCGATCATTTAACAAATGCTACACGATTAAGTAGAGCAGCTCTACACGAACACATAGCCAAATCTAAAAAATCTTCTAGCTTGAGCTACATGATGCAACCAACCTTTCATCTTCTCAATCAAAGCGAACTACAACTCTTTGCATCTGAAGCTTCTTCACGAACGGTTCAAAAACTTAAAAGCATACAGACTCGATTGCAAGCACTTATGCCCAAAAATGCAGGGGCGTTACAATTTACTTTTGTAAATTAAAAGGAAAGCCATAAACAGAGATAACTATCCTAAAACATCCATCAACAACATCCACACACATTTAACACTTAAACGCATTGCAGAACTTAAAACCCACCAAACTGTAAACGAAATTCAATACAACAAATGGAATTTGGAAATCAGAACACAACCTATCTCTGATACTAATTGAAGGAAAACTCAACATGAGAAGTTCCTGGAGCGGAAGCGGATCGTCCAAATTCCATTGTGATTGAATGCATACATTTACAGTCATACAAGAGGATTATGCAATCAAAGTAAATTACAACATGCTTTTCAAATAAAATATATAGTTCAAGGGATAATACCTTTGAAGAACACTTCTTCTTGTATCCCTCGAACAGACACAAACTTCTCGATCAAACAACAACAAAATCTTGAAGACCTTATTCAAGTGAATCACAAATCAAATGGAAGAGAACACTACCACTCGGATTCTTCAGTATGCTCAAGGTGAGAACCCAAGAGTGGTGGGCTCTAACTATTTTGGTTAAGAGAATATTTGTGAGTTTGAAGGAGGAAGACGATTGAAGAAGCACTATCACATAGGAACTTTTTGATCGTTTAGGCTATTGCATAGCAAAAACTTCCAATCGTGTAGTCTATCACATAGATAAGTCTTTCTATCGCATAGACAACAAGTGTCTATCGTATATGCTCTGTGTTTGTCATGTAGACTATTGTATAGTCTCTCTTTGCGTTCTTGTTATAATTTGTTTTCTTAGAAATCTTAGAAGAAAAGAAAAAAAACAATTTTTTTTCCTTTTATTCTAATTGCCATAAATTTCCATAACCATCCACTAAGGAAGTTTTTGAGAAAAAGGATTATCATTCAAAATAATAAATTATATAAATATATACGATGACTAACTTATCATATTATATTTATAACCTATAACTTAAATATTGCATCATATACAATATAAACTATAGTTCTTTTTCTCTATTTTATGGCATTTAATATAAATCATATTTATATTAAATTAACAACTATTTGAATCTCATTCAAATATTTATTCCTCCAATTAATGTATCAAATACATTATATCAATTATATCATATATAATTGAATTAATTTAATTATATCATATATAATTTAATTAATTTAATTATATCATATATAATTAAATTCCCTCTTATTAATTTGAACCATTCAAATTAACCCAAAAATTGATTCTCAACATAATCCTTTTGAGCTAGTAGGGGACCTTATAGATCTGTAGCTTAAATCTCCAACAGTACGTGAATAATTAACTAAACTCTTTAATTACATTATCCACCATCCGTTAATTGTCGGGCACTCCGCTAAAGACCGAAAGTTGCACTATTCGCACTACAGATATATTTCTGTATCCATTGGATATAACCAATCAATAGTGCGATGACCCTTCACAAATTGCTCGTAAGTACAGCTGGACCAAATTACCGTTTTTGCCCATATAGTTACATCTAACTCCTTAAGTACTAATGATTCCTCTAATGAACAATAAGTCATAGTCCCACTATTACTAAGTCCTCTCTAGCCAAGAAAGAGTGTGGCCACTATGTTCAAGACTTGGAATCAGCCCTTAAAGGAGTACTTTATCTACTTACCCTTGTATCGGGGAAGAAGTAAATTTCGTCTTGTGAAGTTGAGTTTCCAGCTCCCCAGTCAGACGAATCCCCAAAATGGTAGGCTTGTTAAGTTGGCAATCTAGTCACTCTCACCCATACAAATAAAAGGACCGCCTTCATGAGCAGGAGTTCAACACTCACTCAGGATTCAGGTCATGTCACCTATGGTCATCCCAGTGAAATATAAGTCTCTATTATCGACGATGCTATATAAAAAGACTAATCATTTCGTGGTCCAGAGTTATACAAACTCTTTATATAGGATACCCCCGCTCACATATCTCCACATGAATGATTAGGATCAGATCATTTATAGTTCTTTAAAACATTTGTAACACCTACAAAGCGGGTCATATCCATAGTGTCAGCAAGATAAGGTACCCAACCGTATCCATCTACTACCGGCCAACTAGGTTATTATTTCAACAAGATCCACCTATATGTCTCTACATACTTGTTTAAATTTACATAAAATAATCTTGGATCTTAGTTTATTGGATTGAGTATATGCTTATAAAATAATACTTATTTTATTAATAACAATATGTTTATATAGAGTCTACAAACTACGAGATTACAAGAAGATTTAGAACACCATTCCCAATAGTACGTAGACGATATCCTACTCATTGGGAATGAAGTAGGTCTACTGAAAGTTAAGAGCTGACTAACAACCCAATTTCAAATGAAAGATTTATGAGAGACTCGGTTTATTTTGGGAGTTTAGATCTTTAGAGATTGAAAGAATAAATCACTAGCTTTATCTCAGGCATCATACATTGACAAGATGCTTGTCAAATTTTCGATGCAAAACTCCAAGAGAGATTTACTCCCTTAAGACATAGAGTCATATTGTCTAAGGAATAGTGTCCTAAGACACCTCAACAAGTTGAGTAAATGAGACAAATCCCCTAAACATCGGCTGTTGGTAGCCTGATGTATGCGATGTTATGTACTAAATCTGACATCTGCTATACAGTGAGGATAATTAGTAGATATCAATCTAATCCAAGATTTGATCACTGAACCACTATTAAGAACACCCTCAAGTATCTACGGAGAATGAGGGATTACATGTTTGTGTATGGTTCTAAGGATTTGATCCTTACAGGATACACAGACTCTGATTTTCAGACTGATAAGAATTCTAGGAAATCTACATCAAGATTAGTGTTCGCTCTTAATGGAGAGGCAGAAGTCTAGAGGAGCACCAAGCAAGGGTGCATTACTGACTCCACCATCAAGGCTGAGTATGTAGCAGATTGTGAAACTACTAAGGAAACTGTATAGCTCAGGAAGTTTTTGACTGATCTAGAGATGGATCCAGACATGTAAAAAACCATCACCGTTTATTGTGATAATAGTGGTGTTATGGCTAATTCTGGAGAGCCTCGGAGTCGCAAACGTGAGAAGCACATAGAGCAGAAGTATCATCTCATCCAAGAGACTGTGCATCGAGGGGATGTGATCGTCACACAAATAACTTTGGAGCACAACGTTGCTGATCCATTTACGAAGGCCCTCACGACTAAGATGTTTGAGGGTCACCTTCATAGTATGGGTCTATGGACATGCCATATTTACGAAGGCCCTCACGGCTAAGATCTGTATTGGGCGCATGTTATGCCCTAGTTTATTGTTTTTATGTACTTGTATATTAGTAACTTTTACATTGAACACACTACTAATTTTAGGCCAAGTGGAAGATTGTTGGGGTTGATGCCCTAAATCTCGTAAGGTTCTGTAGTTTGTAACTGCATTGTACAAACATTTTATTTATTTAATAAAATATGAGATATTTTATTTGACATTTAGTAGTATTAAACCCATAAACCAATAAACTAACATCCAAAGTGCTACAAATGATATGATCCTGATCATTCATATTGAGACATGTGAGTAGGGATATTCTATACAAAGAAGTTTGTATAAGACCAGACCACAAAATGACTAGTCTCATTATATAACACCATTCATAATGGAGACTTACATTTCACCAATACTATTATTATTTATTAAACACTTTAATAAATCTAATAATTTATTGCATGCTTATAAAATATTTGTCTAATTCACCTTCCAGGTCGGTATCAAGTAGGGATGTTCCATTTCCATCAGCTTAAATACCCCAATCATTAGAAAAAAATCTTCATTAACAATGGTCTTTAAATACCAATATTTTATAAATTTAATCTTTTATTATTTCATATTAATCCTATTAAAAGGAAAAAAATAATTGACGTATTTCTAGTCATATTAAAAACACTTTTAACATAAGTCTAAGTGAATTAATTTTAAACCATTTAAAATTAATTAAGACCTATGTTTGTATACAACTTTTGATTATAGATTTTAATCTAATACATTAAACTTATAACTTTTATAAACTAATGAAATATTAAAACTTATAACATGCATCTACTGACATTAATCAATTATAACATTTATTACTAAGTAATGTCATACTTAATGCATCACTATTTTCATCATATAATATAACCATTACACTAATCACTAATGAAATAATGCATGCTCAACATATAATATAAATTTATATTAAAGTATGCTGCATGTATATTCTTAATGAAACATGCAATTATATAATATAACATTTATATTAAATATGATGTATGTGCATGCTTATAAGATCATACAACTATATAATATAACACTTGTATTGAATATGATACATGATTAATGTTTGAGGTAGGATTCTAAAACTATATGACATACTTTATGTAACACATAATATTTAACCACACATCAAATGCATAAATTAAATAAATAGAAAAATAGACCAAATTTTGACATCTTAGAAATTAATTAAATCAATATAATCAACTCAATATAATTAATTAAAATAAAATAAAATAACAATAAAAATGAAATCTAATAAGAAATCAAAAGCAACTGATCCACTAGGCTTGAACCCATGATCTAAAACCACCTGCATGCACACATCAATGTCCCGGAGCATAGCAATGCTCCTCTCGAGCATAGCTACACTGGGCTGAAAAGTTTCCATAGTGTAACGCTACGCTTCATGCAACGTTGCTACGCTCAAGCTCAGCGTCACAACGTTGTTGCCAAACATAACTATATTGGGCTTTCTGTGTTGTAGCATAAAGCACGGTGTCACAATGCTATGCCTTATGCTCTAACACAGAATGCAGGTCTCTACTTCAACTTTTAGTCTGAAAAGCTCCAATCTTCCTCTCCTTCGTCAGCAACTCTTGCCAAAGATTAAGACACAAACTTAAAGACTCAATAGCGTAATATAAATGCCCAAAAACAATAGGCTCTTACAACTTTAACCAAATTAAAATAGTAAAACTAGAGCTAAAATTTGAAACATCTATTTGCAAAACCCGACATTCACAATGCAGAATTTCACCCCACCTAACTTCTCTGATTTTTCAGTTCAAATTGAAAATCAAATTGCACAATTTGACTCTAATACCAATTGAAGGAATGGAATTCTTTGCAGAAGCACATGAATGTAGTGCAATTGAAAAGTTCAATTTTGAAAAATATCAAAACCAGATAAGAACAAACAACAATGTATTACAGGATATACATTTAAAGGTTATAAACCTATAACTATGCTTTTCATAGAGATGGGAAGGGAAAGAGAAAAACTCACCCTTGATGATTTCTTCTTCATGGTAATTCTACTCTGATGGACCACCAATTTTTTGTCTGCACGAACACAACAACCAAAAAGCTCCTAGACACCACCGCTCGAACACCTTGTTATTCTCAAGAACAAAGAAAGAATGTGTGGGCTCCTTCTTAATCTCTGGAAGAGGTAATGTGAGTAAAAGACAAAAAGGTTTTTTCTTGGAGAAAATTGAGAGAGAATTTTCGTAAACACAATTACTTATCTATTTCTTCTTTGCGTTTCAACAAAAAACATATAAGAGGAAGATTGAGGGGGAGAGAGTTACAATAACTCCCTCACACGTATAGTAACTCCCATTATAGGGAAGTTATGAAACCTATTATATTAATTAAAATAATAATAATAATATAATATAATATATATGTTATGGTTAGTTAACTAATTAATAAACCATATATTATGCATTCTAATCATATTAGAATGCAACTCTCTTTTATAACTTATAGTTTTAATATGAATCATATTCATATTAAATTTTAACCTATAGTTTTAATATGAATCTTATTCATATAAATGTAATTTGAATCTCATTCAAACATTTATCTCTCACATATTATATAGTTGTAATTATAAATCATATTTATAATTAACTATATATTATAATGTATCAATATACATTATATTTTATAATAATCATATTGATATAATTAAAACCTTAAATTCCTTTAAATATTTTGAACAATTCAAATTATTCGAAAATAAATATTCCTTGTTTTTATCCTTAGTGAGCTAACAACTTATGGACCTATAGATTAAAAGCTTCAATGATACAAGATTAATTAAATAAACTTTTTAACTAAATTAATCAACATTCATCAACTGTCAGTCACTCCACTAAAGACCGACAGAGACACTCTTCGCACTGCAGATATATTTTTGTGTCCATGAATATAACCAATCAACAGTAAGTTGACCCTTCATAAATGCTCAAAACTACAATTTGGTCAAATTATCGTTTTACCTCTGTAGTTACATCTAACTTCTGAAGTACCACTTATCCTTCTAATGAACAAATAATTTATAGTCCAACTATAAACTAACCCTCTCGACCCAATGAGAGGGTGAGGCCTTATTGTTCAAGACTTGAAATTAGCTATTAAGGGAGATTCATCTACTTTCACTAGAGACAGAAAAGAGTGAATTCCATCTTGTGTAGCTGTGTTCCTAGCTCCCTACTCTGACAAATCCCCATAATGGTAAACTTATTGACTCGGCGAAACTAGCCACTCTTAACCATACAGATCAAAAGATTGCCCTCATAGGCAGAAGTTCACAACTCACTCATGATTAAGGTCAAGTCATCTATGGTCATCCTACTAAAATGTTAGTCTCTTCAAGTAATGGCGTTATAAAGAGAATCCAATCATTTTGTGGTCCGATCTTATATAAATTCTTTATATAAGGTACCCCTACTCACATGTCTCTACATGAACAATATAGATCATATCGTTTATAACACTTACAACTCTTGTAACACTAAAAAAGTGAGTCGTATCCGTAGTGTCACTGGGATAAGGTACCCAACTTTATCCATAGACTATACATTTTTTAAGTTATTACTTGATCACAATCCACTTGTATGTCTATCACATACTGTTCAAGCTACATTGAATAACTTTGGATCTTACTTTATTGGATTAAGTTAATGCAATCTAGAGGTCAAATAAAATACTTCTTAATTTATGAAACAAATAATTTATATTTATAAATTACAAACTACGAGATCCACGAGATTTAGGATACTAAAGTCAACACCAATAACCTTTTTTCACGTCATCTATCTCTCGGTCTCTCTCAATTCTCACAATCTCTCATCTCCATTCATCTCTCGTCTCCCTCTCTTAGGCCAACCTGCTGTCTTCATCTCCTTCCGTTTGACATTTTTCACCGCCAGTCTTCCTGTTCGCACTATAAGAAAAAACACATTTCTTGACATTTGCAATTTTTAGTACTTGACGTTTTTATGAAAACAATGTCAAGTAACATGTATTTTTAGATAAAAATGTCAAGACAAAAATGAAAAAAAAAGTGGAGATTCACGAATTTTTTTGGATTTTTTCACGCTAACCTAAACTTTACATTTTTAAAACGTCACGTTTGATGCGCTTGTACTTGACACATTTTAAATATCAAGTATAAAAATTGTATTAAACCCTTTGTTTTTTGTTTTTGTTTCCCTCCCTTTCTTGACTATTAAAAAGTAAGAATAAAAAAAAACTCAAACCCTAAATTTCTTTGTCTTTGTCTTCCCTTTTCTTTTTTTTGTGGATGGTCTCCCCAGTCATCAGCATCTTAAACACATTTCAAGTGAAAACCCCACTTCCACGACTTCTTCCTATCTCGAAAACCCTAAATTTCTTTGTCCCTCTTCCCCTCTAGAAAAACCCACCTCCAGCGGCTTATTCTTTCAATATTCGCGCTATGTTCACGATCTTATAGGTACTCACGATCTCAGCTACTCCCGTCTGAATTACTCACCGACATACATAGATCCACGAACTTTGAGCTTGTGATGACCAAGTTGCAGTTTGATGATGAGTCCCCTAAACTTTCTCCTACACCACCTGGTGTTCGTCTGGGGAAACTTTCTTCAAACAACTTAGTTGATGGTAATTCTTCTCCATTCAGCTTAGAGTTTGGTAATGGTGAGTTTAGTGGGACTGAGCTGAAGAAAATTATGGCAAATGACAAACTTGTCGAGATTGCTTTAACTTATCCGAAGCATGTAAAGAGGCATGTGTTTATTATGTCATCGACTGATTTACTTAAATTACTTCGTTTATTGCTTTTTAAACTTGAGAAATAAATTTACTTCAGGATCTTGGCAAACCATCAGTCTATTGCTCGATCAAAGAACGAAAGATGTAGTATATAATTGAGTTGGAACACAAGGTTCAGACTCTTCAAACAGAAGCTACCACTGTTGTAAAGGAAGCATGCAGCGAAAGCAAAACTTGATCATTAAGCATTCTAATTCATTAATTTTGGCTTCAGACTCAGCATGCTCATAAACTAAAAAGAGAATTTAAACACACTAACCTTTAAAGTACCTCTTGAATCTCGATCTTCCGCTGCAATCTCCTTTCCTTTGGTTGTGAACCACCACAAGGTCTTCCCTACTATTCTTTTAGAGTCTAGGATTGAGCTGTGAGACTCAAAACAAGCTTAAATCAAAGGGAATTGAAGAAGAGGTTACAGGTTTTACACAGTGTGAAGAACACTTCTTCAAACACAAATTCTCAGCAAAAATGCAACCTTTTGCATGTTTCCTTTCCACTTAAAATTGAAGTTTATACTGCATGACATTCAAGCAACAAACCTTCTGCATGAATTCTAGCTCCGCCTTTATTATTGAGCTAGAATTGAAGTGAAAATATGAGTAAGGTGCTTGTTTCCAAAAGTGGGTTGATTAAGGTGCTTGGTTCCAAAAGTAGGAAAAACCCACTTTTGGTTTTTCATTCTTCTTTTCTTTTCTTTTTTCATTTTGAAAACTATTTTCAAAATTAAAAAAATATTTTTCAGTTTTTAATTAAAAAAAAAAGACTGAAATTTTATTGATTTTACAAAAATTAATTCAAAATTAAATTTTCTAATAAAATTAATAATTATTCATTAATTAAACAATTTTATTAATTTTATTAATTTAATATCAAATATTAAATTAATTTAATACCAATTCCACCTTTTTGAAACCCTATTCATGAATTTAATATTTAAATCATATTTAAATATTAACCAATTCTCCAATTTCATTTAATTCCAAAATTAAACGTGTAATTATATCACATATAATTACTAATTTCTTTAATTCTAATTTGAACGTTTCAAATCAACTTATCACACTACTCGCTAATCTGTTTGTGAGCTAGTAGGGGGACCTAGTGAACCTACAGATCATGAGCTCCAACGATCCAAGATTAATTGGCTAAACACTTTACACCGAATTAATCCCCATTTGCTAACTACTGGGTCACCCACTAAAGCCCGTAGTCACACTCCCCTCACTGTAGATATATTGTGTCTACTCAATATAATCATGATTAGAAAGTTAACCTTTGTTCATAATAATGGTTGGGTCAAAAGGTTGTTTTACCCCCGAGATTACCTCTTGTTCCTAAAGTCCCACCGATTCTCTAATGAACTATTGGTTTATGATCCGATCATCAAACCAAGTCCCTTTTGGACCAATGAGAGAATAGGAGTGAATTTCATCTTGCACCCTATGTCTCCAGCTATCTACTCGGTCTTACCCCTGAAATGGGAGGCTTATTGAGCCGACACTATTGAGTCAACCCTCACCTATGCAAATCTAAGGATAATCCTGAATAAACAGGAGTTCATAGTTAGCTCAGGATTAAGGTCAAGTTACCTAGGTCATCGTTTTGAAATAGTCAATCTTAAACAGTAAACAACGTTGTAAAGTAAGAGTGACTTATTTCTTGGTCCGATCTTGCACAAACTCATTACACGGGATTCCCCCACTCTTCATGTCACTACATGTACGAATCAGGATCACTTCATCTGTAGCACTTTACAACTCCTTATAATAACTAAAGGGTCGTATCCAATAATATTACCAGAATAAGGCAACCTAATCTCATTCATATACTATAAATCATTTAGACTATTTACTCGAACCTGATCCACTCTTATGTCTCCACATAAAGTTCAAGTACTCATGTAATAGTCATGGATCTTTTAGTTTATTGGATTTGTTTTTAAGAAATAAACAATTTATATATTCAATACAAATTTATGGAATCAAACTTCAATAACAACTTTATTGATTTACAGAATGAGTTTATTGTTTACAAACCACGAGTTTTAAGATATAAAACCCAATAACCACTCTGTCTGCCTAACTCACATTTTATAAGTAGAAATCTTGAGTATTGATTATTATTTTCTATTTCATTTTCCTGCTGTTAAATTCTTGGTTTTTCCATAATTTCTCTGATAGAGTAAAGATGCATAAAGCGGAAGCTAAAAAATCATTAAGGACTTTAATTACACTTAATTTGAGAGAAAAACATGCTGGAAAAACAATTTTACAGAAGGAGAGTTTCAGAAATGCAACATTTGTAGAATTCCTCTTAATCCTTGTAGAACTCCCACGAATTTTAGCTTCAAATCTTCAATAGACCACCAAGAGAATCTTCTCTACTATTTTCAGTCTTGGATTTGAGTGGTGGTACTCTAAATTGAGATGGATTTGGAGCGGAAAGGAGAGAATTTGAGAGAGTATTAAAAACTACAGAATTTTCACCAAAATTTTCAATTCTGCCTCTTCAATTCTCAAAAAATTAAGGTTTTATCCAAATGATTCATGCAAGCACTTCCACATTCGGCCAAAAGACACCTTAAATGGCATTAGTAAGTGGGCTAGGTGTTCAATTGTGGATTAATCCACTTCAATTTTCCAAAAGTTGGATTATTCCACTAACCAAATTTATTTTCCAATTTTCAAATAGATTTAATTCTAAATTAAATCAAATGATAATTCAATTTCTGAAATTAAATTTAAAATTGGAAATTGATTTAATTTTAAATAATTAATTAAAATAATAATTTAATATCAAAATATTAAATTAATAAAACATCTAATTTAAACATGAATCATCATTATTTAAATATTTTGAACTCTCCAATTATTTTTAATTTCAACAAAATTAACCGTTAATTATAACGAATACAATTATCCAAACCCTAAATAGAATTTGAACATTTTAAATTTAAACCCTAATTTTGAATTTGAACGCTTCAAATTCACTCAATATTCTAATCTAAGGTTTAATCTTTTACAAGCTAGTAGAGAAACCTTGTGGACCTACAAATCATGGGCTCCAACGATCTAAGATTAATCAGTTAAACTCTTTAATCTGAATTAATCAATATTCATTAACCACCGAGACACACCACTATAGCTCGATGATTGCACTCTCCTCACTGTAGATACATTTCTGTTCACTTGATTTAACCATAAATAGTAAGTCGACCATTCACAAGTTGTTTGTAATAATGACGGGGTCTAAAGCTGTTTTACCTCCGAAATTACATCTTGCTCCTTAAGTATCACTGATCCTCTAATGAACAATTGGTTTGTGATCCAATCACTAAACCGAGTTTCTCTCAGGTCAATGAGAGGGTGGGGTCCCTTGTTCAAGTCCTGTAATCATTACTTAAGAGAACAACCTATCTATTGACCCTAAATCAAGTAAGAGTGAATTCCATTTTGCACCCTATGTCCCCAACTATCTACTCGGTCTTACTCCTGAAGTGGGAGACTTATTGAGCCGGTGCTATTAAGCCAACTCTCACCTATGCAAATCTAAGGATAATCCCAAATAAACAAGAGTTCATAGTTAGTTCAAAATTTAGATCGTATTACCTAGGTCATCGATTTGAAACAATCAGTCTTAAATAGTAAACAACATTATAAAGTTAGAGTGACTTATTTCCTGGTCCTGGTCTTATACAAACTCATTACATAGGACGTCCCCATTCGCATGACTCTACATAAACGATTCAGGATCACATCGTTTGTACCATTTACAAAGTGAGTTGCGTCCAATAGTGTTATCAGAATAAGGTACCCAACCCTATTCATATACTATAGAACGTTTTGGCTATTTACTTGAACTTGATCCATTTTTATGTCTCTACATAAAGTTCAAGTAGTCATGTAATAGCCATGGATCTTAGTTTATTGGATTTAGTTTATACAAGTGCAATTTACCTATTTAACAACAGTTTTATTGAATAAATGATATTTTTATTAATAAAAAAAATGTTTAACATTACAAATTACGAGTTTTGGAACATACAACCCAACATGCTCTATATTCAGAAAGATTCAGTTGGGCTTACAAACCAAACTAATGTACAAAAGTTTTGTCTCCAAGTCATAGAACAAGCAGCACAACTACTGGATGGTATTGACACTTCTCTTTACTTTTTCCCTATGTATCTCCAAAAAGATTGTCCATCAAAGAGGTTATAGCTATTAGAACTATTCTATTTATAAGAAAATTGATGGTACTTTGTCATAAACTCTAGGCTTGTGGACTTCTTTCTTTTGTTATGAATTTCAACTGATAGTTCCTTATTTTTTGTGTTTTGTTAGTATACTATAAATGTTTTGAAGTATAGGATGTTGATTCGTATTCAAGGTGAAATGTTAACTTTATAGCTGAAAATTTCTAGAATCAATTCTGAGATATGCTCATATGCCTATGGTTATTCTGTTTTGTTGGGCTCATAAACTTTCTATAATAGATACTGAAGGAGGTTTGTGCATTTTTACGTGTTTTCTTTTTTTTTTTTTCTTGTAGCTTGAGAGAATGGATAGGGTTCTTCACACTGCTTTGTTGGTTCATCTTCTTTTAGGAGCTTGTATGGTGATTGGAGATGGGTTTTCCTCTCCTACTCATTCCTTTTGATTTTTAGATGTGATCTTGTTGGGATTTGAAGAGATGAATGTAGATTCTTGGGTCTGATTTGAAGAGGAACAAGCTGTCAAGCCAATATTTGGTGAGGTTTCCTCTTTATTTTAAAACAAAAGAAACTAGCTTGGTGAAGTTGAGGATAGCTCAAATTTTCAAATGGGATCTAGAAATTGTTCATGGTCTTGCTTGAAATTTTATATAGTCTCCATTGAAATTTTGTATGGTCTTATTAGGTGAGTATAATTCTTTTTACGATTCTTATTTATTCTAAAGTGTTTGATTAGACAAGGTGATAGAGTGTTTTGACTATCCTGCAGTTATAATTGTCGTAGCTTCAAATTAATAAAGTATGGAAGTTGATTTATTTTTTTATATGTTTATGTATTTTGTCAACTTATAATTATCTATTTATCTTGTAACCAAAAACCATAAGATAAAATCCATTTCAGATACCAGGAGTCTCATTAACAATTAGCATTATCTACTCCTATTCTCGCCTAAAAGTGATTGAATTATATACTTCTATCCATTTCAGATACCAAAAGTCTTGTTAGCAATTATGAAATCCATTTCATATACTAGTATCTTAAGGTATGTTGCCACCCACATTTTACTAAGTTTGCTTTGATTGTTGTGGCTGACAAATAACTAATTACTTCTCTTATACTTAGTACAGGATTTCAGCAAGTTTGTTGTCGTTGTGATTGTGTTTGCTGCAACAGCTTTTGAGAAGAAAAAAGAAGAGCCCACTAGGAGTCTAATGATGACATGGGTTTTAGCTTGTTTGATTAATTTGTAAGTTAGAGAGATAATAGGACCTTTTATGTTTTGCATTTTTTAGATATGGGGTAAATGTATAGTTTTGATAGAAATTTTGGAAATGTAATATTTGAAACTTTTCATATTAGATTGACTATTAGAATTGTGTTCCTTATATTCTTTTGGAAGTGCCCATATGAGTCTGTCCATATTCTTCTAATTAACTTAGAAAATCTTGCATGGAGTTGTAAAGTTTTATAATGACAATGTTGAAGAATGTTATCTTTTGTCATATTGGAAAAAAATTTAGTTCATAAGATTGAAAATGTGTTTGGTTGTTTATTTGTTTTGATGGATATTTGTCATAATATATCATATGTGATTGTTGGATTAAAATACAGGAACAATTTTAGAGGTAAACATCCATATTAACTCTTTTTTTTAAAAAAAAAATCACAAACATACTTGGATTTTATTCTTATCAAGAACACCTATATTCTTGACATTTTTTCAACATTTTTCATATATCAAATGAAAATGTTCTTGACATTTTTTATTTGTCAAGAACGTCAATATTCTTGACATTTCAAAAATGTCAAATGTCATTGTTCTTGATGTTTTTTTCCTAATCAAGAACATTGACATTCTTCACACTTGATTTCTTGACGATTTTTAAAGCGTCAAAAAAAGTTACATTTGACATTTAAAAACATTAAAAAAAAAAAAAAGTCTTTGTAGTAGTATCATCTCCAACAATCTGCCTCTTTTTAATTTTGTGTAAAAGATAAAGAAACAAAATCGAAAACCACGTTTGTTTTTGTGTATGACATTTTGATGTACACTTTTATAAATTTCCATCATCACTGTACACTAGAGCTTTCTCTAGTAGCTTCTTTTGAAAGATCGTATATACATTAATAACCTATAAAACATAGATTCTTCATGTGAGATAAAGAATCAGTATCAGACACGTATCAGATACCGATCTTTCCAGATATTTTCCAGATACATATCTGACACGCGATTTGACGTATCTATATATTTTATAGATACGTATCTAACACGCGATTGACGTATCTATTTATATTTGTACTTTTTTTTTTTTAAGAAAAAAGACAAGTAACTCATCTAGTCTTTCCCAATATAAAATGAGACAACCTATTTAAAAAGCTCACTACTTGAATCCAAAACTAAAAGAAAAATAAATAAATACGGACCAAACCCTATACTAGAATCATCTAATCTCCATCTTCACATTTGAGTCCCCACAAACAAAGTCCACCAAAATATAAATCATTTGAATATCTTCAACAATAAGTTCTTCGTTTATCTTCATACTTCTCCATCTAATTTTTTTTTTCTTCTTCTTCTTCTTTGCAATATAAGTCATTTTTCTATTGCATTTTATTAACTATTGTACTTCAACATCTTAGATATTACTTTTTTTCTATTGTATTTCGGTGTTTGTATTCTATTTTGTGTTATTATTATTAATTATATGCTAAATTTATCTATATCCTAGATTTTTTAAAGAAGAAGAAGATGTATATTCAATATATCAGTATTCTCGTTTTTTAGAAATATATATATTAAAAAAATATATAAAATACACATCCTTAGATGTATCCGTATTTTAGTTTTTTATAAATTGACGAATTACCGTATTCGATCGTATCCGTATCATATAGCCGTATCTATATCTGTACTTCATAGTTAATAACATTGGTCTTTTTTTGCCTTTTATTTTGCTAAGTCGAGAAATCCTCTCTTGAGTATTGAATTCAAATTAGGAGTCTTATTTTCAATACGGAATGATCGAGTGGTTTGATCATCTCCTCACAGTTGTCTACATTTACACATACAAAGTTTAACTTTTACTTTTTATTCCTCGACTTTCATGCTAAAGTTTATTAAAGAGGGCTTCACCCAAAGCAAAAAGCACGAGCAAAATAATTACTTTTAAGTAAGGTTAAAGGTCAGGTGATAGAATTAATTAATGATGCTGAATGATATCTCTAGAAATTCTGTATGTGTTTTATCATTTTGATTCGTTTTCTCTCCCAATGTGTAAGATCTGTAAGATCGAACATGAGTGTCAAAGCAAAGTGGACTTCATTCCCCACCCATCTAAAACTTTGTGGTAACTATTTAATTATTTAATTATGGTTCCTTTGTCTTTGTCATAAAATGATCTTATCCTTCTCTCCTACATAAAGGTAAGCATAAAATAAGATGTGCTTTTAGCAACAAAAGTGATGTAAACTAAAAGTTTACTAATGAAATGCTAATTAAAAGGGAAAAAGGGGGCCTAAACCTACTATCAAATGAACAAATAGTAAAAACTAAAGTAAATGGAGCCAAAGAAAATGATGGTAATAAGTTTAAACCTTCTTGTCATTTCTATTTTAATAATAATAATACTTCAAAAACTAAAATAAACAAAAACCCCACGAGTAATAGACATTAAATCTCTGATTAAGAGACCAATCTAAATATAGTTCACACCTTCAAGTAAAAGGTAAAATATTCAAAGAATCAAATTTATCTACTCCACATACTACTAAAAAAAATCCAACATTGATATCAAAAGTTTTAAGTCTTATCCTATATATCTTTTTGTCTACTGTTGTTGTCTTAAGTTTTCCTTTACTTATCAAAACGAGTATAATTCAACTGATATACAATTGTGTTGGTAAACATGGAGTTTATAGTTCAAATCTCCTTACTTCAATTGCACTAAAAAAACTTTTCCTTCTTTATTGTTAGAGTATTAGATAGCAATGTTCTAATATTCAAAGTATTTAATATTAATGTTATATCATTTTGTATTATGTTAATTAGTTGTAGGTAAAAGCTCATTGGACCCATTTCAATTCTTGTATTTAAGTTT
This sequence comes from Benincasa hispida, assembly GCF_009727055.1. NCBI lineage: Eukaryota > Viridiplantae > Streptophyta > Magnoliopsida > Cucurbitales > Cucurbitaceae > Benincasa > Benincasa hispida. Next base: position 15,832,862 of record NC_052350.1, on the reverse strand, counting down.
CTTTATCTTATTATTATTATTGAGAAACCCTAATGATATTTCTCCCATATTTCTTTTATCTCTAAAATCCCTCTCCCTTTTGTTCCCATATTAGATAGTGTTTGAAAGTTTCATTATTATTTCTCCAAGCAGATTCGACATCTTTGTGTTACTAGAAAGATGAAAGTGGGGGAAAATGCGTCATTATTATCATCATTATTAATGAATTTCATTAAATAACTAGCCTTGAATTATTTTGTTTAAATGAAATTCATTTTTATATTCGATATTTGATAGGTGAGAAGAATGACTTATATTCGGAACATGTGAGAATAAATACATTTGGATAAAATTGTGGATAATAAATGAAGATAATAAATACAAAGTACCCGTGAACTCTTGGGTTGATATTAATGACGCATTAATATAAAAAGTTTGTTTGTTTCATTATAGCGTTCATGAAACTTTAAAATTCGAATTTTTTAATACCCTTCATATTTATGGAATTTCTATCTAGAAGGTAGATAGAGTCCGATTAATTAATAAATTAATATCAATTAATTATTATTATTAATTTTAATTAACTATTAAATATAAATATATTATTTAGATTTAATAAATTTC
>NC_052350.1:15686341-15832254 GCF_009727055.1 Benincasa hispida | reverse complement strand
ACTTTGGACATTAAATGATCATTATCTTCCTTGATTCACGTGGGATTTTGTTTGTACTCCTGAAAATTTATTCTATGCAATTTAAAATATTGTTTAATTTTAAAATATTCATTTAAAGATATTTTAATTGATTAAATAATTAATTAATATAAAAATATGTTAAATAGATAAATTTAATTATGGCTACATTACGGGTTCTCTTACATTTGGTTAAATAATTATTTTGTTTTGATTTCTAAATACAAAATTGGTAAATCAAACACATTCATTTAGTTTCTAAACATTAATTATTTTACATATCCAAATACAGACATTTAAAACCCCGACATTTAAATTCCAGATATTTAATATCTATACTCATAAAATAATATTTGCAATCCAAATGACCACTTAATGATAATTGACATAGTCTTTCTCTCTAAAGGTCGATGTTCGATTTTCCATCTCTACAATTTTGTTGTACTCATTAAAAAAAGACTTTTAAAATTTTTATTTTAATATTTAAACTTTGATATCGTTATAAAGAAATATCATTGGAAGGCTTTTCTTAAAAAAAAAAATAACATGATGAAATTCATAATATGAGAGCCGATAAGTAAAAAGTGAAAGGTGTTTTTATAACATCATTTGTACTAAAAGGTTAAAATGGTTGTTACTTTTCATTTCAACTCAAAAGATATTGTTGACATAATTTTATAATTTAGTTATAAAAATCAACTTTTACATACCAACGACCATGTCAATTATTGTGAATGATATCACACGAGTTTTTTCAATTTTACCACACGTCATTAGTTACCATGTTAGTTTTCAACCATCATTTTAACATTAAAAAACAATAATTGTTTCTCTTTTAACAATTTCAGTATAAGAATTATTACAGGAAATCTTTTTAAAATTGATGGACATAATTGAATTCTATCTCAAATATTTGCGCTCATTTTGTTTTATTCATTATTGAATCCTACTTCAAATATCTACGTGTATTTTATATTACTCATAAACATAAATTAATGACAGAGTATGAAAGAAAAGTGGAATCTACTTTGTTATATATTGGTGGAATATTAGTTGGCTTCCTCTAAAGAGGAGACGACGTGTATATGAAACAAAAGGGCGCAAAAAGTCCCAAACCGTGAGGAGCTTATTTTTGTAAATGTATATATTTTGAGGTCTCAAATAGTTAGATTAAAAGAGGAATGTGGCTCAAGGATTTTAAGTGCAAACCTGGAAGAACAATTGAGCACTTTTTATATTTTTAAAATATCCAACAAAACACTATACAAATTTTGAAAAATATTTTTAATAGACTAAAAATCATTTTTCTACTCCTCTAGAAGAAGTTCTAAATTCATTCTAATATACCTTTTATTTATCTTTTGTTGTCTTAGATGACTATGATCTTCACGTTCCCAATAAAAAATCACTCAGATTTAACGGTCAATAACAATTCAAGAATCAGGGGAGGTAGTATGCTGAGGCTTGAAAATCTTCTGTCGTTTACCAAATGGCAGCTCAATCGTGTAGACGAAACTCCAAGAACTAAACAGTAGTTCAATTATGTAGACGATTGGATGATGAGCTAAATGATTGGATGCGGAGCTAAACGATCGAGTACACGATGCGATAGGAACTACACGATCATGTAAACGATATTTTAGTAAATGCTAAACGATCGTAGAGTTAGAAAGAAAAGACATAGGAGTTTAAGTGGTTCGGCTAAAGGCCTACGTCCACTGTGCAAATCAGGAGGTTCTCTTTTATTGCTTCTTCTTCAAAGTTTTTACAGAACGAATGCCTTGTTTTCTCGTTTTGTTATTCTCTCTTATTCTTCTTACATTAATCTCACATTCGTTTTCCTTTTATATGCAGACACAATGGTCAATGATGAAGCTCTGGTGGTTACAACACCTAACAGAAAGATGTCGACTATGGTTCAACTGCCTGAAGCGATGTTCCTGATTTTGAGTCTTTCTGTAACAATCTCCACCTTTGTAAGCATCCAGAGTACCTTTCCCTCATTGCTTATTGAGCTGATTTGAGCTAACCTTTTTCAGATAACTTGAACCCGAGAAGGTCCAAGCATCTGCCAAGCTTGCTTAATGGAAAGTTTTGGTTAGCATATCAGCTGCATTGTCTAAGGTATGAATCTTCATTACCTCGACTTCCCCTTTCTCAATCTTTTGTCTGATGAAATGATATTTAATATCAATGTGCTTGGTTCTGCTATGAAACTACTGGTTCTTAGATAGGTATATTATGCTCTAGTTATCACCATAGATTCTGACTTTTGTTTGTGTTATGCCGAAATTGTTTAGTAAATCTTTCAGCCATAAACCTTCCTTCACAGCTTCAGACAATGCGATGAACTTGGCCTCTATTGTAGAAAGGGCCACAACAGGCTGCAAACTTGCTTTCCAGCTGATCAAATTATTCCCCCATAGGAAAACATAGCCTGATAGAGAATGTCTTCTATCTAAATCCCCTACATAATCTACATCTATATAACCATATACTTCACCATTGGATGGCTCATTTTGTCTATATGACTCTTGCATCCTTGGATGAACATAGATACCTTAATATCCACTTAACTGCCTCCCAATGTCTTTTACCAGGGTTTACCATGTACCTACTGACCATACTTGTTGCATAGGATAGGTCTGGTCTGGTAGAAGTCATAAGGTACATCAGTGATCCCATTACTTGGGAATAAGAAACAACCTTCATACAATCCAAATTCTCTTCATATGTGCTCTGTGGACTATTTGTAGCTGAAAGCTTGAACTGAGGTGCAAGAGGACTGCCAATCGATTTTGCACTCTCCATTTTGAACCTCTGCAGTATCTTGGCACAATATTCAGATTGACTAACAAGCAATCTGCCCTGTTTCCTGTCTCTTTCAATCTTAATGCCTAAGATTCTTCTTGACTCCCCTAGGTCTTTCATATCAAACTCTCTCTTAAGAAGCATTTTAACTTGTCTCATTTCTTCTTTGGAACTCCCGGCCAGTGGCATATCATCTACATAAAGAAGTAGATAGACTGGTTCCTTGAAACTACTAGAGTTTGTGTAGACACACAAATCATATGAGCTTCTTTTGAACTCCATCTTGAAGATCATTTCATCATACCTCTCATACCAACATCTCGGTGACTGCTTGAGGCCATATATAGACTTATTCAACCAACACACTAAGTCTTCTTCTCCTCTTTTCACATAACCTTGAGGCTGCCTCATGTAAATGGTCTCATTCAATAGTCTATGTAGAAAGGTTGTCTTTACATCCAATTGGTATAGCTCCAAATCCTTTTGCACAACTAAGGACATGAGCGGCCTAATGGAAGTATGCTTCACTACTGGAGAAAAGACCTCATTGTAGTCAATACCTTCCTTTTGAGTGAACCACTTAGCAACCAACCTAGGCTTGAACCTAGACTTTTGCACACCTGGAATCTCTTCTTTAAATTTATAAATCCATTTGCATGAGATAGGTTTGTACCCTTTAGGCAAAGGTACTAGTCTCCAAGTGTCATTTTGGTTGAGGGACTTCATTTCATCATTCATTGTCTTAAACTACTGTCTAGCATTCGGGTTGTATGTTTCTTCTTCAAAGTTAGTAGGTTCATTATTACTCAAAGAAACGGCAGCACTCAATGCTACACTAGCAAAAACAGACTCTTGGTATCTAGCCAGTGGCATAATAGGTCTGTCTCTTGCTAATGAATAGTTGTGTAAGTTTCCATATGTCTTAACTTGTTCACTTGACACATGCTCACTGGTTTCAACAGTCTCATCACCTTCTAGCTCTAGATTTTGAGAGGAAGTAGAATCTTCATGATCATTTTGAGGCTCCACCTCAAATCTTGTGCTACTTGTCTTGGTCATAGAAGTAGTTGATTGTTCAGACATCATAAACATTTCATTTTCTCTGAAAACCACATCTCTACTATTCACACACCTCTTTTCAACTGGTTGCCACAACCTATAACCCTTAACTCTCGGTTTAAAGCCTAAGAACATGCACTTTACAGCTCTTGATTTCAACTTCCCTTGGCTTTGATGCACGTAGCCTACACATGTAAGCACTTTCAAGTCTTCCAGCTTAAATGGTTGCCCTGTCCACCTCTCTTCAGGAGTTTTCAACTCTATGGATTGATGTGGGCATCTATTAAGAGTATATATTGTGTAGGAGACAACTTCAGCCCAATATTTTTCAAGCAATAAAGCATTGAAAAGCTGATATCTTATTCTTTCCAGCACTGTTCTATTCAATCTTTAGCTAATTCATTTTGTTGAGGTGTGTACCTCACGGTTCTACGTCTTACTATGCCATGCTCCCTACAAAACAAGTTGAACTTCTCTCCACAAAACTCTAAACTGTTATCAATTCTCAAATGTTTAATTTGTTTAGAGGTAAGCTTTTAAATCAAGGTCTTCCATTCTTTGAATCTACTAAATACTTCATCTTTGGATTTTAAAAAGTAAACACAACTCTTCCTTGAGTAATCATCTACAAATGAAAGAAATTACCTTGCTTCACTTAGAGATGGAGAGTGAGCTGGCCCCCACAAGTCTGAATGTACATATTCTAAGATTTCCTTTAAAGTGTGTTGTCCTTTGGGAAACTATTATCTTGTTGCTTTGCCTAATATGCAATGTTCACAGAATTTAAGGTTGTCTTCAACACCCCTTGGAAGAATCCCTTGTTTAGAGAGCACTTACAGCCCCCTCACACGGATATGAGAAAGTCTTTTGTGCCACAACTCATCTTCTGTGGGTTCTTCATCAGTTGCCAACAAGGTCGAGTGTGCCATTTGCACATCTTTAATGACATATAAACCATTCACCTTGGTTACCACCAAAACTACTTTTGAATCCTTAATTATTTCAAAGGTACCTTCCACACCCCTATACTCACAACCTATGGCATCGAACATCCCTAAAGGTAGGAGATTTCTCTTCAAAGTAGGAACATGCCTCACGTTCCTAATCAATTTCACTGAACCATCCTGCATTTTCAAGGACACAAACCCTATTCCAACAGCTCTACAAGTATTATTATTTCCCATATAGATCAGCCCACCATCCCACTTCTTGTAGGTGCAAAACCATCCCTTGGATGGTGTCATGTGGACTGAGTAGCTAGAAAACTCAATCCTGAGTCTCCATAGTATTCTGGTATCCACCTTCTTCAGTAGCAGCCAACACATCTGAATAGACAAGGAAATTCTCACCTACAGCAGCCTCGATCTGTTTACCACCCTTGTTCTGTTGGTTCAGTTTCCTCTTCAAGGCATAGCAATCCTTTTTCATGTGCCCCATTTTGTGACAAAAATGGCACTTTATCTTGAACTTATCACCATTATTCTGTTTCCCCTTCCCGTTGTTCTTGTTCTTCCCCTTTGAGAACAAGCCTTCACCTCCTTGTTGATCCTTTTTACTCATTTGCAACTGTAGTTCTTTCACTCTTATGACTGATATGATTTCTTTTGTTGTGATTCTTTCTCTACCATACTTCACGTCTGTCTTCACATCTTTGAAAGATTCTGGTAGAGAGTTTAGTAATATGAATGCCTCATTCTCTTCCTCAATATTATCTCCTATTGATCTGAATTCAGAAGGTAGCCTCTTGAATTCATTCAGATTATCCGTGAGGGACTTTGCTATATCCATTTTGTAGACGAATAATCTTTCCCTCAAGAAAGCTTTATTGGGTAGGTCTTTGTTGAGATATATCTCATTCAGTTTGTTCCATAGGGCATAGGCAGTAGGCTGGTCTACAATCTGCCTCAAAACACTATCTATGACATTTAAGACAATGGTTCCATATGCATTTACCTCAATCGTCTCCTTCTCTGTCTCAGTGAGCATTTCAGGGTACTTTTCAGGGTCCATAATGGCCAAGAGAGCCTTCTGCTGTCCCAAGACTACTTTAATCTTTACTTTCCATAGTTCAAAGTCTGTCATACCATCGAACTTCTCAATCTTATATCTGGTATTTGCCATTCTTGATCTTCAAGATTGACTATTCTGAATCAAGAATTCAAATCTTGGATCTATCTTGAATTGTTCACTGAGCTCTTATACCACTTGTTATCCCAGATAACTATGACCTTCACGTTCACAATCACAAATCACTCAGATTTAACGGTCAATAACAATTCAAGAGTCAGGGGAGGTAGTATGCTGAGGCTTGAAAATCTTCTGTCATTTACCAAATGGCTGTTCAATCATTTAGACGAAGCTCCATAACTAAACGATAGTTCAATTATGTAAACGATTGGATGAAGTGCTAGACGATCGTGTCAATAGTTGGCTAGAGCTAGACGATCGTATAGACGATAGCTGATGAGCTAAATCATGCGTAGGGTAGTTACATTCATGTTTCTTTAATTTTCGAGAAGCATAAGCTACTACCTTTCTCTCTTACATCAGCATACATCCTAACCCTTGTCGGGATGCATCACAATAGACTTCAAACTCCTTACCTGTGTAGGTAGAGTCAATATTAGTGCTGATACTAACCTCTGTTTCAATACCTGAAAACTGTGCTCGCACTCTGGCGACCACTCAAACTTCGTATCTTTTCTAGTCAATTTTGTCAACGACAGAGCTATCTTAGAAAAGCCCTCCACGAATCCCCTATAATAACCTGCTAAACCCAGAAAACTGCGTACTTCGGTTACATTCAGGGGTCGTTCCCAGTTGATTATTGCTTCTATCTTTTTGGAATCAACGCTAACTCCATCAGCTGAAACTATATGCCCAAGAAATACGACTTGGTTTAACCAAAAATCACACTTACTAAATTTGGCATATAACTTCTTTTCCCTTAGCATCTGCAACACCATCCTCAGATGTTCTTTGTGCTTTTCTGCACTACTAGAATACACTAGTATATCGTCTATGAAAACTATCACAAACTGATCCAGATAACGATGAAATATCCTATTCATCAAATCCATAAATACCGCAGGAGCATTTGTCAATCCAAACGGCATTACCAGGAACTCATAGTGTCCATACCTAGTTCTGAATGCAGTCTTTGGAACATTTGTGTCTTTCACCTTCAACTGGTGATAACCTGATCTCAAATCTATCTTAGAGAACACTGTGGCTCCCTTTAACTGATCGAACAGATCTTCTATACGAGGCAATGGGTACTTATTCTTAATGGTCACCTTATTCAACTGTCTATAGTCTATGCATAATCTAAGAGTATCATCTTTCTTCTTAACAAACAAGACTGGCGCTCCCCAAGGTGACACACTGAGTCTAATATACCCTTATTCACAAGTTCTTGTAACTGAACTTTTAACTCCTTCAGTTCTGTTGGTGCCATCCTATATGGTGCCTGGGATATAGGTGTTGTACCCAAAACTAACTCAATAGTAAACTCTATTTCCCTTTCAGGTGGTAAGCCTGGTAACTCCTCATGAAACACATCTAAGAATTCTTGTACCACAGGTACATCCTTAGGTCTCAGTTTCTTATCCTGTGAAACTGCTATATAGGCTAAATAGGCTTTGCATCCCTTACTCAGCAGCTTCCTAGCCTTTACTGTTGATATTAAGCTTCCTGGAAGTATTATTTTACTTCCTACCAGAGTTATCTCTTTTTTTACCTTGTTTTCTAAACACTATTTCTCTCCTAAAACAATCCATAGTGGTATAGTATTTACTTAGGAAATTCATACCTAAGATAACATCAAACTCTAGTAATTCTAATGGAATCAAGTTAACCCATAAACTCTGATTTTCAAGAATTACTTCACAATTCGTGTAATACTCGCGTACAACTAGAGTATCTCCTACAGGCGTAGAAATAAAAAAATCCTCATTCATACACTCAGGCACTCTATCTATATATAATGCACACATGCTAGATATGAATGAGTGTGTAGCACCACGATCAAATAATGCATAAGTGGATTGATTACATAAAGTTATCTTACCAGTTACGACATTTGGAGCCTCTTCCCCTTCCTGGTGTGTCATTGCGTATATTCTACCCTGCTGTTGTTGTTGTTGTTGTTGCTGTTGGGGTCGTCCAGCTACTCCTTTCTGCTTAGCCACACCAGATCCCTCACCTTTAGCTCCGGTAGCTCTAGGTTGGTCTACAGTCTGGGTAACTCCTCTTTACTCACTCTATGCTCCATGACCTAACTGAGGACAATCTCTCTTGAAATGCCCCGCTTATCCGCACTAGAAGCACACATTCTTATTACCATAACATACTCTTGTATGGGGCCTACCACAGTTTACACAAAGTGGTTTCCTCCCTGTACTAGCTACTGACTCGCTAGCACGACCCGATACTGGTCTACCACTCGGTCCAGCTGCAGGTCTTGACCTTTTTCGACCTGAGCTTTGTTGGCCCATGCCTCCAAAACTCCTCATACCTGACTGTCCAGAGAACTAGGGTCTAAATCTCTTACTTTTCGTTTCTCCAGGCATTCTAAACTGTCCTTCACCTGACTGGAGTACATCTTCCCTCGCTACACTGTGCTCTACTCGGATAGCGGTCTCAATTAACTGAGTGAAATTCACCCAATTGGATGTAGAGGTAACGGGTGTACGTATCTTTCTTCTTAGGTCATTCTCAAATCTCCTACACCTCTCCTTCTCTTCTACGATGATCGAAAGGGCATACTAAGATAACTCAGTAAATCTTTGTTCATACTCAGCAACCATCATCACTCCCTGAGTTAGCCTAAGGAATTTCTCCCTTTTCGCTTCTTTAAAAGAACTAGGGTAGTATTTATCCTTAAATACCTGTCTGAACTCAGACCAAGTCATAGTTTCCGAACTACTCCTTCTAGCCTCTATCACTTTCCACCACTTCTCAGCCCCTTTCTGTAGCAAGAATGCTGCTAACTCGACCTTACGGTCTTCAGGGCATCTCATAACCTTAAAACATTTCTCAATCAAATCCAACCAGATCTCAACATCTACTGGATTTGTGGCTCCATCGAACGTCATGGCTCCTAAAGCTTTCAGCTTCTCGACGCCGAATTTCTTTTCTGGATCGTTTTGAATCTGTCTCTTATACACATCTAGATGTGTATAAGAGACAGGTGTACGTATCTTTGTTCTCAGGCCATTCTCAAATCTTTTACACCTCCTCTTCTCTTCTGCAATGATCGGAAGGGCATACTGAGATAACTCAGTAAATCTTTGCTCATACTCAGCAACCGTCATCACTCCTTGAGTTCTTAAGAAACTCCTCCATCTTCGCTTTTTTAAAAGCACTAGGGTAGTATTTATCCTCAAATACTTGCCTAAACTCAGACCAAGTCATAGTTTCCGAACTATTCCTTCTGGCCTCTATCACTTTCCACCACTTCTCAGCCCCTTTCTGCAGCAAGCACTAGAAGAAATTCAGCCTTTAATGTCGATTGGCAACCAACATTAAAGTTAGTGTTATTAAAGGCCTTTAATGTCGGTTGCCTTTAATGTCGGATTTAAACCAACAATAAAGGCCTTCAGTAACACCAATATTGCAACCTTCAATGTCGATTGCAACCGACATTAAAGACCTTCAATGTCGGTTGTAACTGACATCAAAGACCTTCAATGTCGGTTGCAACCGACATTGAAAGTCTCAATATTTGGAAGTCTTGCAACCGACATTGAAGGTCTCAACCGACATTAAAAAGCCTGTTTTCTTTAATTCTTAACCGACATTGAAGGTCTCAACCAACATTAAAGCCTGTTTTCTTTAATTCTCAACCGACATTGAAGCCTGAATCTATCCATTTTTTTAAAATTCCATTGTCGAATCAATTTTTTTGGTCAAATAAGTTAAAAACAGCATTATATGTCTCGTGTTGGATCAGGAAATGTCCTTCATTGTTTTATATAAAATAGTATAAAAAAAATTGCATGGCGAGCCCATCAATATTTGTCTTCCACCTATGAATTTATCCACAAACAAGAATCAATATTTCCAATCCATTATATATACTCATCAATATTTTTTTTCCACCTATGAATTTATCCACAATACCAGAACCAGACTTTGGAAAATTTTCAAACCTCAACAGAACTATCAGAATTCCCAAAAAATGAATATTCAAGAACACATACATCAATAAGTAAATTTAGCTCACAATATACTTCAAACCTCAAAAGTTGTCACAAAGACTAACATAGTGCATGAATAACCCACAAACTACCATTTACATTAAACAAGAATCACAATACCAGAATACAACTTCCAATAATAAACAGATCATGTCTTCCACCTATGAATTTATCCACAAATTCATTCTAAGCCACCATTTACATTCTTTGAGACAAAAAAAAAAAAAAAAAAAAAACAGAATATAAATACTTTACACAAACTGCAGCATCAACAGCAGCTCCAACAAAACCTTGTAGCATTTCAACAAACTTGCAAAGCTTACAACAAAACTTGAGTACAACAACCTGCAGCATCAATAGCAGCATCAACAAAATCTGTAGTACAATCAAAACCTGCAACATCAACAGTTGGATTGAAGTATTTAAAAATTTATAAGTTAATTGAAGGTATTCAATTTAGCTCATCTTTTTCTAAAATTGGTGAAGATAAGAAGATCTGCAAGTCTAAAAAGTGTCTCAATATAAAAATGTTTAAAGCATCAATAGGAGGCTAAATAAAAAAAGTACAAGGACACTATTTAGTTGAAGAAGCAAACACAATATCATTGTTCAGACAAAGCCACAACTTTCTTAACCAAAACACACAACGAACAAGGAAAATATAAGAAGACGGACACAGGAAGTGCCAAACATAAAGGAACAAACCATTTCCCCTCATTCACCAACCAAGATTGTAACTTTCTTACAAACTGGCTTAAAAAAAAAAAAAAAAAAAACTAGGAAACGATAAAAATTACAAAAACCAATGCATAAGCAGTAGAGAACACAAAAAAAAAAAAGTGCAATAAAACAGTTACTCTTCTCTCTGTCCCAACTCAGCATTTTAAAGCCATTCTATCATAGGATAAGATAGCAATTACCAGCGTTCCAAATGCAAGAATAGTCTTCGAACAGATAAAGGAAATTTATAGAAAACATCCACTGTCTAGAACCAATCACACTGTAATGTATAGTATAAATCATTTTTTTCATCCAGGTAGAAGCAGACTCTCCCTCTTCTTGATTGGTAAAGTTGCTAAGTTCTTTGGTACATTCAACAGACATCCTGGCTGACCGTGCTTCGAAAACCTCTAGAACGATGCTGGGGTTTAACCAGTTCTCAGCTGCAGAGAATCAGAATTGACAAGAAAATCAATAAATAATTAATCGGTCCTTATGATTTTTATAATGTGTTCATGTGGGACTTTCAAATATTTCTCTCATTTTTATAACTAGCATTTACATTCTATTGAGACAAAAAAAAAAAAAGAATTACATCCTTACACAAATCGGCCAACAGAACTTACCCATTGGGTTTGAATTACGTCGATCTCTCCTTGCGTATATGCATCTTTTGTATTGAACTACAAAAAGGAAAAGAAAAATGATAAACCCAACATAAGTTTACATCCATTTATTAAATTAAAGCTAGCACTATATAAAAAATAAATAATTTACGTACGAGGCTAGTAATGGGAGTAGTAGGATTATGCACTATTTCGTGTATATACTTTTGCGCATAGTACCCGCATCCTACAGAATCTAATTGACGAGGACACTGCATATAAAGTTGAAAACAATTGTTAAATTTTTATAAAGAAGTCGAATGAACATATAAAGTTGAAAACAATTGTTAAATTTACCTTTACAGGTTTCCATTTTGGAGAAGACTGATAGTATTGGAGATCGTGCTTGGCTTGCCATGTTTTCAATTCACTAAATAGTTTAAAAACATTAGTTAAACATAAATACTTCAATTAAGAGCTAAGAAAGTTCAATTACACTTACATATTTATAACTCCATGAAAATCCTCTTGAACCTTGCTTCGAAGAGAATCCAAAACCTAAACACAATTTTCTTGTAGATTGATTACAATCAATATCCAATGATAACTATAATAAGCAACAATTTTGAAATATTAGCACGTGTATAATGCAAATTAGCCACAACATAAACACAATTTACTTACCCTGTGTTATATGGAATGAGGACTATTTGGTCTAAATTAGCCAATTCTAGTTGATTGGCTAAATTTCTGGATCGGATATCTTGAGACTTCACGTGTGGCGATATTCTTGCTTGATCAATTATAAAAAAAACTTCTTCGTAATATCATGACCACATTCATCCCAAAGGTACCTAAACAAAGTAAAAGTAATTATTTATCAACATGAAACAAAGTATACATGAGTGAATTTAGATGAGTAATACTTATGCAATATATGTCAAAATACACATGTAGCCTATTTCAACCATATTGCAATATTGGAGCAGATAATCACAACCTAAATAAATAAATTTGTCTCTTCCAAATATATGCTCGTCCAAAGAGATACGGATCATGTCTACATCGTTCATGTTATGTATGGCATGTCCGTTCAATAATTTGATAGTACCATTAGCATTAGCATATTTGGAGGACTGGCTGAAGCTCTTAATTGGTGAATAATCCTACCATAACCAAAGTTACAAAAATTCAAAGTAGGAAAAATAATAATAACCAAACTCATAAACTGAAAAGGAAACATACTTTTTTCTCGTCTCCCATAACTACAAGTTCACGAGGCCATTTTACGAAGTTGCCCATTGCTTACTTTAAGAACTCTATTTTACCCTTCACAGGAATTGGTATAGGTAAATCTTCTCCAATGACAATGTCAATCAGAACTTTTACGGTTAAGCATGACACATCATCATCAAATGTTATGGCTACTGCAACAATATTATCTACAGTTCCTATAGCCAAGTAGCATGGTGTCCCCTTAACAAATTTAAAAGAACTTATGTCATGCATGGTTAAACACATACAATATGATTAAAATTTAAAAGTCACAATAAATAAATTACTTCCAAATATTCTTTAGACATCTTCTCAGTATCTTCTTCTTTAGACATCTTCTCAGTATCTTCTTTAGATGCACTTAGTGCAACACTTCTAACAGATGATTTGGACTTATGAGATTGTTTACTATTAGTTCTTTCTCTTGACATTTTACCAAGAACAATTTTTTGACTAGGGCCTCCTTTAGTTTCTTAGCTCATAGAGGACTTTGGTTTTACTAATTTGAAATATTGAGAATGGGAAACAAAATCACTCATTCCTCTAACACGTCCCCAATGTTCTTATGTACCCAATGCTTCGGTGAGAACATCTTCACCTTCATGAACTTCAGTTAATTTATCCTGTAAAACATATTACAATTTTCACACAATATCTATATCATCTTAAACTTATATATATGTCATTTTAAATTTTGCATAATATATACTTACAATCCGATTGGCACATTCTCGAGTAACTTCATCAAAGTATTCATTATTCTTTCCTTTTCTTACTTCTTTCCATAAAGTCGCCTGATAAGAAGGGTCATTTGATAGGTTCTACATGAACATACATATTTAATTAGCATAAACATATTAGAATAAATAATTAATTTAATCGAATTACTCACTAAGTCTTAGGCAAGATTCGTCAGCTGCCCTTTCGACGTCTTTCTTTAACACGACTGATTTTCTGTACAACAAATCTAGTTGAAGTTACCTATCAAAACAATGATAACGTTGACATGTAATTTATTGTGAATGACTTACCTCCTATTCTTCACTCAATCGTTCGTTGACGAACGATGTCCTATGATCTTGCTCTATATGAGAATATTGTTGCGGTCGAAATTGCAAGACCGAAGGTTCATTCTTAAATGGAAGCATGAACTTTTGAGTCAACGTTGTCTTGAAAGTCCGAAACTTCCTAGATGCAGACATTATTATACAATGTTTAGACTTAAAGTCCACATTGAACGACATCTACACAATGAAAAAAGTAGTTAAATAATAAACAAATAAACTACACAAAAGCTCAATTTCTCAGCTCGTATTAATGTATAACATGCGGGAGGTAAAAAGACTTTTTTCTCTCCTACATGAGGGGCTAACTCTGATCTAATGTTCAATTCCACCAAATCTAATCAAGTATTTATTCCATATTTTGTTTTACCAGGAATATCAAGCAATGTGCCAATAAGATTTGCACATACATTCTTTTCAATGTGCATCATGTCTAAACAATGTCGCATGTCAAGATACTTCCAATATTCTAACTCAAAAAGAATATATTTTTTCTTCCAATAAGTTGAAGTGTTATCTCCACTGTTCTTTTCTTTGATACTTTTCTTACCAAATGAATATTAATACTTACTTGTTTCTGCAAGAATTTCTTCCCCACTCAATGGTTCTGGACCAAATTCTAATTCTTGTGCGTCATTAAAAGCTTTCTTTTGTTTCCTATGTGGATGATGGCGGGGTAGAAACTTGTGATGCCCAAGATATGCCATCCTCTTCCCTTTTGGTAAATAAGTGGATGAAGTATTCTCCCCACAAATTGGACATGCATGATATCCTTTAACCGTACAACCACACAAGTTACCATACGCAGGAAAATCATTAATGGTCCATAATAAAATGGCTTTAAGCATGAAACGTTGTTCTTCATATGCATCGTAATATTCTACCCCATCTTTCCAAAGTTTTTTCAAGTCATCTACTAACGGAGCTAAATAAACATTTATGTCATTTCCCGGTTATTTAGGACCAGATATTAGTGCAGTCAACATCAAAAAATTTCGCTTCATGCACAACCATGGAGGTAGATTGTACGTCACTAACATCACTGGCCAATAACTATATCTACTACTCAGATCTCCATGCAGATTTACCCCATCTATCGAAAGAGCAAAACGAAGATTTCTAGGTTCTGACCCAAACTTTGGCCATAAATTGTCTATTTTTTTCCATGATAGGGCATCTTTGGGATGTTTTAATAAACCATCTGTTTCTTTTTTTTAGCATGCCACGTCAATAAACTTGCTGTCTCTTTACTTCGAAACATTCTGTCAAATCTTGGAATTGAGGGGAAATACCACATGACTTTTGCTGGGATATTCTTAGCTTTTTCGTTTAAATTTTTTTGAAGCTTCCATCTTGACGTACCACAAATGGGGCATACATTTGCATTAGAGAGTTCTTTTTCTAAACAAGCAACAATCATTTCTACATGCATGAATCTTCTCGTACTTCATTCCAAGAGTACCCAACATCTTTTTTGCTTTATAAGTAGAAGTTGGAATTTCGTTAGGACTAGGTAATATGTCATGAATTAATTCCAACAACTCAGTGAAACTTTTATCGCTCCATCAAAATTTAGCTTTTAAATTATATAACTTTACCAATGTAGATATTTTGGAAAAAAGTTTTACAATTTGGGTACGATGGTTTCTTCGCATCATCTAATAATTTTTCAAAATTATCGGATTTTCCACTAAAATAGTTATTGTATGCAGCCTCAAACATTCCAATTGTGTCATCAACGTCAACATCATCCTCATCAGCTTCGTCTCTTTCACTAGTAGACACATTTTTATTGTTCCTCTTAATCGGTAATGATTCACCATGAAAAATCCATGTCTGATAACTTTAATCTATACCATTAAAAAATAAGTGTTCTCTTATTTTGTTTACATCTAGAGTCTTTGCATTAGCACACTTCAAACATGGACAACTCATGACATTCGGTATATTTGAATGTTGTAAACCATTTTTTATAAATACCTCGACCCCTAAGCCATACTCAGCTGATATTCTATTCATTTTCATCCATGACTTATCCATGATTGTAAAATATGCAACTTAATCTACAAAAAAAAAAATAAATAAATAAAAATAACAAGGGAAAATTTAAAAGCATAAAATTATGATTGAAAAATATGCAACTTCAATAAATTTAGAACAACTAGACTTTTAAGATAAGTATCTTATAAATATTACCTTGTCCTTGTTATTAATGTTATTCTAAAGTTCTTTTTGTGTTGGGTGCACCTTCTCCACTTGTCAACCTTCTTAAAACACGTCCAATGCAATCTTCCTATCTTCCCTCCAAATCCCCAAGAATCAAAATTTAGCCTTACACGTCAAACTTGAATCTAACAAATGAAAAACTTCACTCAAAATCAAGTATTGAATCAAAACAAATATCACAATAAACCGTGTCCTTAGACTGTGTTTCGTATGAGTCAATATCAAGGACTCAGTTCCTATCGACGAAAAGAAAAGTTAAAAAACAAAAACTCAGCAAAGTTCAAAATTTCATCAATCCAAACAAATATCACAATAAACCGTGTCCTTAGAGTTAGACTCTTTCTATAAATACTTCAAGAAAAGCTAACAATGAATACAAAACAACGATAACTAGCATGAGAAGCAACATGATGTAGTCTCCAAACATCATAATGTATTAGTTCAAAAACATAAGCAATAACATGTTTATTTGATGCAAAAGACAAATGCTTTTGGTCTAGCCAGTGGGCATACATCACAAGTAATTGGCAAATATGAGACATTGTCCAAAACATATCATCCATGAGATAAGCTAGCCTTGCCAATTGTGGTCAAAGACGACTTGTCCTAAAGAACACAACTGTTACCATCAAATTTAATAGTAATAGTAATTGTTGTGTTAATGCACTGATGAAGCTGAGATTGAAAGAAAAAGTGGGAATATACAAAACATCAGTCAAGACAATATATGTAATGAGACAAACATCCTTAATAAAATCCACATGAGGTGAGAACCATTAGGCAAAGAAATAGAAACCCCAACAAAATCCACCTGAGATTGAAACCACCGGACGGAGACCGACGGAGACCGATTCAGAAACAGTCAAACAGATTCAACAAAATCCATTCAACATTCATATCCATTCAAAAACAGTCAAACGGATTCAACAAAATCCAACAAGATCCATTCGACATTCATATCCATTCAGAAACAGTCAAATAAATTCAACAAAATCCAACAAGATCTGAATGCAAACAAGAAAAAAAAACAAAAATAATAAAGCTAAAAATGAGACTGATGAAATTTCTTTTTGAAAAAAAAGAATGGTAACTTTCAGGTGGTGCGAAATGCAATCAAAAGGGCAAACGAAATGCAATCAGAAAATTATGGGATGCAATTAGTTTGTGAGCAGAAATTTGACAAAGGATATACCTGCGATGGAGAAGCTTGGATGACGATGACAGAGGATATACCTGTGTTTATAAACATAAATGTTTAAAAACATAATCAAATGATAGAGGAAGATAACCCCACCTGAAGGTTCAAATATACCTGCGATGGAGAAGCTTGGATGACGAGCTCGTTTCCGATGACTGCCCGATGAAGACAACCCCACTTGAAGGCAAACGGCCGATCGACAGCTACTGAGAGAGGAAATTTTAGGGCACTACGAGGGAGCTTCAACGGCTTCGACGGCGTTGCAGTACGTTTGGTAAAGTGAGAGAGCTGAGAGATGAAAGTTAGGGCACACGCGAGAGGGAATTCAAAATTTAATTTTGATAAATTTTTAAAAAAATATATAATAAAATAAATAATGGGAAGCCTTCAATGTCGGTTTTAAACCGATATTGTAGGCCATCTTCAATGTCAGTTTACAACCAACATTGAAGATCCGTTTTTTTCAACCGACATAATACATCCAATAATGTTATTTTCAACCGACATTGAAGCCCGAATTTCTTCTAGTGAAGAAAGCTGCTAACTCGACCTTACGGTCCTCAGGGTACTTCATAACCTTAAAACATTTCTCAGTCAAGTCCAACTAGACCTCAGCATCTATTGGATCTGTGGCTCCATCGAACGTCGTGGCTCCTAAAGCTTTCAGCCTCTCGACGCAAAATTTCTTTTTTGGATCGATCTGAATCGATCCTACACTCACTGCCAATCTCTAAGTGATTCTATCAAACACTCGATCCTCCATCTGGGGATCTACATCTACCCCTGGTGTACTCGACTCATTCGCAGAAGTCGCTTCCTGTTCTATTGAGTCTCTAACTCTTTTCCCCTTTGGATCTGGGTCCCGTATAGCTTCAGAACCTCCGCTGGTAGGGTCAACATTCCTTTCCTCAATCTTCTTGCTTCGCCTGCTACTTCTCCTCAGCATATTTGCTTAATTATTAGGTACACATGTTAGAGACTTATGGGACTTAATCTAATGCATGAACTCTCTCTTTCACCCAAAACCTTATGGTCTAATACTAAGCTAGCTCAAACCTTCCCAAGTTTACGTATACCTTTGCTCTGATACCAAGCTGTCACACCCCGCCCCAGACCACCCTCTTAGCCTAGGAAAGGGCGTGACTTACAGTAGTTATCAACCCTTTCGTTGACACTTACTGCCTACTAACTGTTGCAGAATAACTCAGATACCAATATATAACTCAGATACAACAGAATGTCTTTAGGCCAAAAATTTATTGACTCAGAAATATAACATGTTTAGAGTCATTACAACATTAGATTCATAAGTCCCAAAGCCCAAAACCCTAGTCCCTATATGAACAACAGTAACATGTATACAATAGTTACAGTAACCACCTAACAATCGGGTTACAATATCTTTATCCTTTAGTGGCAGAGCAGATGCAAAGATTATCTTCTGAGGATTTGACCGCTACCTGGGGGGGGGGAAGGAAAACATTTGAAAACAGAGTGAGCTTGCTAGCCCAGTGAGTGACTTAAGAAAGATAATTGATTCTCATGCAAAAATCTCAATAAAGAGTTTAACTGAAATATAAGCTTCTACAGTACCTTGTACTGCAGTATAAACATTTTCCAAGCATAAAGCATATAAAGCTGTTTTAATCATAAAACATTAAAACTGTTTCTCAGTTGAGAATAACCCTACTGTGGGTAAAAACAATCCCAACACCAATTGCTAGTCAAGAGAGAAATCTTTTGCTCAATCTCTGACTTTATCTACCTACGTGCACGTGGCCATACTAAGTACCATCATACCTTAGGTTCTTCTGCTCAGATACCTTCTCAAATGTCCTTTAGTATCGAGCTACTAGGATACCTTCTCAAATGTCCTTCAGTATCCGGTTGGTTTGGTACCTTCTCAAACGTCCTTCAGTACTAATAGATACCTTCTCAAATGTCCTTCAGTATCTAGTTGGGCGGATACCTTCTCAAACATCCTTCGGTATCACGTTTTAAGTAAAACTAGTCATAAATGACTTTCTTTAAAGCATGTAAAGTATAACACATATAAAAACATAACTTTAAAGTACTAATGCATGCTGGGTATATTTAACACATATAAATAGCTTTTCAACAAACTTCTCACACATGCATGCGTTTTAAAACATAACTCATGGTTTGCTTGGAAATCACTTTGTAAAACTAGCTAGCATGAGAATAATTTTCTTTAAAACATGCTTTCTATAAAACATTGTAATTCAAACATTTTAGTCAAAATGTTCTAGTCACTCACCTCGATCGCTTAGGAACATTTCACTCTAGTAGTTCCTTTTCTACCTTGGGCCCCCTTTTTCACCCCTAGAATTCATATTCAAATTACAGCTCCAATTACTCATAGTTCTAAACCTTATTTTGAGATACTTCCTTCTACAAACATATTCTAAATTTTACCCTAAAATTTGAGCTCAGAAATCCTCGTGGTTTGGCTGGAATTTCAAAATCTTCAAGACTGGCCTAAGCTTATCCGACAGCCTGACCCTTCTGTCTTCTTCTCAGTTTCCAACCCGATCCCTTCGGGATTTTCCTCCAGCAGCCCTACCTTGAAAACTAGACTTTCAGAGATTTCAGGTGGCTTTAGAACACTCTAACGCACGAGTAAATTGGGAGAACTTTTCGTCCCATTTGATGCTGCTTTCCAGACTTCACTATCCACTGCGTCCTCTTTGAAATTCTATGACCAACGCATGGATTTTGGCTTCAACTCAAGGTTTGCTCAACTCTCCCACTCTTTTTACTGTATTTTTGGAATGTTTGATATGAAAATGAAGTCTTCTAGCCCTATTTATAGGCTTCCAAACCTTTTCCAAAGTCGACACCACCTACTTGGCTGCATGTCCATGTGTTTCTCCCTCACACTACCAACACATCTTTTTTATCAGCGCAATCTAAGTGTCTTTCTCCCATGTAGCCAACACATGAGCTTCCAATCTGATGCAACCACCTCAAATTCTTAAGGCTTAAGGCTTCCTCCTAAGAAGACACATGGTTTGATGACGTTTTTTAGGTAATCTCATCCTTTATATGCGTCCAACTCTTAGATGTTCAACGCATAGTCCTTACTCAATGCATAGCCTATAATCAATGCATAGCAAGCCAATTCACTACCATCGCAATCCAACTTAGCCATCGCAAGAGTTAGCCATCACCAACGCATAGGGTAACTGCCCATCCTCAACGCATGGCTCACTAGGTAGTATCCCACGGTTTGCTTGGCATGGGCGCATGGTGCTGTCCACCGACGCATGGGGGTGCTGCATAGGCTGGCCGCTCGATGCATAGGCATGCGGCATAGGCTGGCCATCACTCGCTTGCTCGACCGCACGGGCGTGCTCAGCCACATGGCAGGGGTGTTCGATGCACGACTACTCGGCAGGGCTTTTTGACGCATAGACATGGTCGCTCGACGCATGGCAGGGGCGCTTGGTTGGCCGCTTGACGATTGGGCAAGGGCGTCTGGCCGAGGCTGCTTGATGCATTGGGCAGGGGCGTCTAGCCGAGGCTGCTCGACGCATGGCTGGGCATTTGGCAGCGCTTGGCCTGTTCGACGCATGGGTTGTCTTCCAATGCATCACCTCCATCTTTCTTCCTTCAGTCGCATGCCATCACCAACAATCCTTCCAACGCATCAACACCACCCTTCCAATTCATCAACAAAATTCTATACTTAGCCACATTTTCCAAGTTTTTTTCCCAAAAGTTAAGCTTCCAAATTTTCTCTTTTTTTCTAATTTTCTATCCTTTTCTCTACCATTACACACTAGTTTCCACATCAATCTACTCACCACACTGATCTCAATAGGGAACATACTCAAGTAGAGAAATTAGGATTTGGAGTTCACAATACTTGATTTCGAGTCTTTCTGTAACACATTTCAATATGAGTATTTGCAATAAAAAGAATGGACAAAATCCCTTGAAAAATAAGAAGAAGAAGGGACAAAAGATATTTATGTACTTTTAAAACATTGTCTTTTTTTTTGTAATGAACAAAATTTGTCTTTTAATAATATTAGTGTTATACCACGTGTAAATGTACGTGTATATTTTTTACTTTTAAAATAATATCTAAATAATTTGCACAAAACGTTAATGTGTACTATTATTTAACATTGAATTAAAATTAATTTTGGTATGTTCTTATATTTTTTAACTCATTTTATGGGTTTGAATGCTTTTATGTTATCTTTTAATAACTATATATATATATATATATACACATATATATATTAATTATTGAAGTTAAAGTCAATTTAATCATTAAATATATAGCTAATTTGCTAATATGAGATTGGATAAGACACTTACTATTATTCTCAATATCTCCATCCTTGTAATGGTTGAATTAATTAAAAAATAAATAAGAATCATATAATTTATTTTATTTTTATTTTATGAATATCATTTTGTTGTAACATAAATAAAAAATTTCATTCATGTATAAATTGATTGAGCATCTATGTTAGAAAAAAAAAAGGTAGGTTGTATATTAGTTTTACGAAATAGGTTTTGAAATCGTTAGCTTTTTGTTTATATCTATGTAATGGTTTAAAACATTTTTCATAATCATTTCTTTTTCTTTCCTTTTTGAATATTAAACTTATAGATATATTTTTTTTTTTTTTTGGTTTTTAATACTTTTTAAAACGAGTCAAAATTTAAGTTGTATTTAAAAATTACCAAGAGGAAAAAGAACAATTTTTTAAATATATATTATTATTATTATATGTATTTAAGAAAAGTGAAAAATACACTAGTGAAAATATAATATAATGTGGACGGACAAACATAATTTTAAATTTTGAAAAATCTAAAATAAACCCTAAACGTATATTACTCTATAAATAAAATAAGTTAAATGCTATAGCTATTTTAGTGATTTTTATGCAAGTTTTTTCTTTCAAAATTTTTTATACACGTTTATATCATACCAATTTAATATGAAAAATTGTATTGGGTGGTAAATTAAGTTTAGAGATTTGCAAGCTTATCACACACTTTTCCCATTTGCAAATGTGGCAACTTTTCATCTTCACAAACTCCTTCTCGTCTTTCTCTCTCATCCTCACGTTCCATCTCAAAATCGTCTGGCAAATCATTACTACTTGCTTCGTCACTGCTACTCACCCATCGATTGCTAGCAGTCTCGTGCATTGATTTTCATTTTTATTTTGCTAAGATCCCTTTGCAAGCTCCAGTAAGAAAAGGTTAAACCGAGCGATTGTGGGTGAAGGTGGCGATGGTGAGAAGGTGGTAAAGCTGATTGGTGGAAGCACAGAGTTGGTATGGGATAACACTAGCGTATGCATGATGCTCTCTCTCTCCTCTCTGTGCGGCAACCCCTCCCTTTCCAATATAAAGTGGTCTTAATTAAAGAATATTTATTTAATCACAAAATTGCCATAAGTCTTTATTTATGTAAATGTCCCTCAAATTAAAACACTTAAAATAAGTCATTTTCAATCGTGTATCAATAGTACATCAAGTATATCAAGTGTCTATAAATAGTCTATCAATAGTCTATCAAGTGTATAAGGTGTATACTAGTAATTCAAGTATATCAAAGATATCAAGTGTATCAGGTGTATACTAGTAATTCAAGTATATCAAAGATATCAAGTGTATTAAGTATATATTAGTAGTGTATCAAGTGTATTAAGTATATATTAGTAGTGTATCAAGTGTATCAAATGTGTTTCAAGAATATATCAAGTGTATTAGGTGTATTCGAACTTTTTTGACATTTCGTACGCTAGACTTTTTTTTTTTTTTTGACATTTTTGCAAAAGTAATAGAAAATTATAATAGATAATACAATCAAATAAAAGAACTAAAGATATAGTCCATTTTTAAAATATTTGCAGATATATTACAATTTGACTGGTGAACTTTTAATTTTTTAGATATTACAAAGTTTGCCCTTCTGTCTCCCCAGCTTCTCTCCCGACTTCATCTCCCACCCTTCTCTCTCCTTCTCTCTTCCTTTCACCGATTTTATCTCCCTTTCACCGATTTTTCCTCCTTCTCTCTCCTTTATGAAAGCATTTTCCTTTTTTCTTAAAAAGTAATTATTATAATTATTTTTTTAAAAAAATGGACCATGAAAGCATCTTCCTTATTTCTTAAAAAGTAATTATTATCATTATTTTTTAAAAAATAGACAAGTTTGAGTCTCGAATCCAAGATTTGAGAGTGCATAATTATTTTCATAAATATCTTAACACCAACGAGCCAATTATCAAATTTTATATTTAAAACAAAATGGTAGATATAAATATCAAATGAAAACGAACTTGAAAGAAACTATTTTTTTAGTTATCAAATTTGCACATCGTTTACAAATGCTTTTTAAAAGTTAGAAATGAGAAACAAAATAATATTTATCAAACAAGTTTGTTTCTCAAAAAATGAGAAATGAAAACATTATCATACGAGCCCACAATTTTTATTTTATTTTTCTCTTTGTAGGGCTTTAAAAGTATGAAGTCTATTAGTAATAAACTATTACCATTGATAGCCTATAATATCACTGTTAGACTAAGTCATAGTCTATCAGTGATAAGCTTCTATCATAGATAGACTACTTCAATCAGTGATAGAAGTCTATTACTTATAGACATATCAACTAATGTATAATAATTTATTAGTAAATACTTAAGATTAAACTAAAAGTCTAAAACTTATAAGATCTATTACTAGCTATGAGTGGTGGACTTCTATTATTATGACATAATAATATAAATCTATCAGTGACAAACACTAATATACTAAAATCCTATTTCAAACGTGAGAAATGTGAATTTAGCAATTATAACGTTTAAAATTGATGATATTAATGATATAACTTAGGTAGATATCAGTGATATCCACATATTAGTGATTTGACTTAGGTAGATATCAGTGACATCAATGATATTAGTGATATTGGTAATATCACTTAGGTAGATATCAATGATATTCGTGTATCAATAATATCAATTGTCAATGACATTAGTGTTATAAAAATGATTTAGGTAGATATTAGTGACATCAATAATATCAATGATATTTATGTATCGGTAATATCAATTATCTGCATATTAGTGATTTGACTTAGGTAGATATCTGTAACATTAATGATATGAAAAGAGTTTCACTTGCAGATCATTAACCAATTGTGGAAACAAAGCACTGAGCGAATAGTAAACCTAGCGAAATGGCGACCTAACCATAACAACCGTATTAGTGAAATGGTTGGGTCTAAACTCTCGAGCAATCAGGGTCCAAACTTCTCTGAAGCCAGATTACACCAGTTTCTCCAATGGCTGACTTAATGGCTTAAGATGAATGCTGACGGATAAAACCTGAGACCAATCAAGGCGTTTTTGGACAAAAAGATTATCTTCAGAAAGAAAAAACCCTAATTAATTCCAGTGGACAAAATCAAATGAAGAAGAAGAGTTTGGTTTTGGTTGTTCGTTGTTTTTACGAAAGTGCCCTTGAGAGATATCAAAAAGAAAAGAGATCGTACAAATGTTTGGGAAGGACAAGGAAAGGGACAAAAAAGTGGTCAGTGGCTATCATTGATTGAAATTACCATTGGTAGCATGTTATCGGTGATGGAAACACTGATAGCACGCTATCGGTGATAGCTACCACTGATAGCACATTATTGGTGATAGAAGCTACTACTGGTAGTACGTTATTGGTGATAGAGAGCTATCACTAATAACATGATATCAGTGGGATCATTGATAGTATTTTATCAGTGATGTTGACAGCAAAAGAAGTTAATACTGATAACTCGACATGAATGATATTAGTGATATTAGTGATATCGGTGATAGAACTTAGGTGATATCTATATATCGAGTTTCTTTCAAAGTTGATAACCAGTTATAGAAGTCTATCATTGATAGCCTTAAGTGTTAATATTTCAAGGTTGATTCTAATTGATGAACCTCTATCAATGATAGCGACTGGTAGTTACTATCAGTGATAGCCATGATAGAAGATTATTAATGATAGTTGCTGCATTAATTTTTCAAAGTTGATAGTCATTTATAAAAGTCTATCAGTGATAATCATTAATAGTTTTCCATCACTGTCATAGCTTAATCTTTCTAATTTGTAGGTTTTCTTTCAATTGATAACTACTTACAAAACTCTATCATTGATAGCCATTGATAGCCTTAAGTGTTAATATTTCAAGGTTGATTCTAATTGATGAAAGTGTATCAATGATAGCCATTGATAACTTATAACAAATTGAAAGCTAATATTTCTAATGAAAATCTAAACAGAGATCTCCATGAGCGGAAGCAAGATCTTTCCAAGCCCATTGTACAAGAATAAATGCATTCACAAAACGTATAGAATAGTTATGCATATTCAAGAAAATTACAGCTTGCTTTCTTAATCAAATACAAAAGGAATTGAGAGACATACCTTTGAAGAACTCTTCTTCTTGAAATCTCTCACTCTCTTGAAAAATTGCACAGCAATATCTCGCTCTCGCTGTAATCGTCTAGTAAGCAATCTCTCGTTGTTGCTACAATCACCAACGGTCTGCTCCTCGAACAGTAACCCTTTGATACTACCATTCGGCAAACTTGGTATTCTCGGAGTGAAAATCCAAAAGGTATGGGCTATTTGTGAATTTGATAGAGGGAAGGAGGAAGAAAACGATTGAACTACACAATCAAGTAAGTGGGAGAAAGGTTATGTCTATTGCATAGACTGAGAGTACTTGATCGTTTAATAAATCTCGCTCTTGTGAGAATCGCCTAGCCAATCATCTAGCAAATCTTGCTCTCGTGAACAATCGTTTAGAGCTGATTGTTTAGTCTCTCGTTAGATCATTTACACGATCGTTTAGAAAATCTCGCTTGATTGCTTAGTATCTCGCTTAATTACTTACATGATCATTTAGTCTCTCGTAAGTAAACGATTAGTTAAGCCAATAATGAAGCATGATCTAGAAAATGAAAACACTTTTCATTTTATCCTTCAGTTATTCAAAACTAAAACTAACCTCCCATTTATCGGTTAATGGAGAAAATAACCAACTAAACAATTATCTCATAATTGTTTTTATATAAAAAAAATATAATAACTAACTTATCATATTATATTTATAACCTATAGTTTTAATATCACATCATATGTAATATTTAAACCATAGTTCTTTTCTCCTTTCTTTAATATAAATCATATTTATATCAATTCCTCCAATTAATGTATCTAATACATCAAATCAATTATATCATATATAATTGAACCAATTTAATTAATCATATATAATCAAATTTTCTCTTGTTAATTTGAACACTTCAAACTGACCCAAAAACTGATTCTCAACTTGAATCCATTGAGCTACTAAGGGGACCTTATGAACCTGTAGTTTGAAGCTCTAGTGGTACGTGAATAACTGACTAAACTCTTTAGTCACGAGATCCACCATCTGTTAACTGTCGAGCACTTTACTAAAGACCATCAACTGCACTCTTTTCACTACAGATAAATTTCTGTGTCCATATAACCTATCAACAGTGTGATGACCCTTCACAAATCGCTCGTAAGTATAGTTAGGCCAATTTATTGTTTTGCCCCTGTAGTTATATATAATTCCTTAAGTACCATTGATTCCTCTATTGAACAATAAGTCATAGTCCTACTATGACTAAGTCCTCTCTTCCAAAAAGAGGGTGTGGCCATGATGCTTGATTTTATGAAGTGAAAAAGTGGATGATATGTGTTGATGAAATTGCGTTGTGCACTTAAGTTTCCCCAACGGAATCCAAGTGTAAAATTCCTCTGAGTTTCCTGGTAAGTACAGGGTCAAACATAGGAACTTGTGAAAACAGATTGCGTTGGTCATTTTTATGAAAACCTTGCGGTAACCAAGTAAATAAATTGTTGGTTTATTGTTGATTGTGTTAATGAGAATATAAACAAATGCGGCATATTTGAGAAAAGAAAGTTGTGTGATAGATGCAATGAGTATGCGATGAACGGGTTGAGAAAATCTTTAGCTAGCGTTACTTGGGAATGCGTCAGACTATGCGATCTTGTTACAACCATACACAGCAAGTCATTTCCCAATGTAAATACGATGCTCCTAAGTCTAGGATGCATGTGTTAAATGCAAAAGTGTCCATAGAGATTATTCCTAAGTCTCTACTCTTATCCTATGCAATGATGCAAAATACATGAAAGCAAGGTGACCGCATACAATCATATCCTATCTCTAGGATACGTGCGATGCGTTGATAATAAATAGTGTTCATTCCTAAGCGCCTATCTCTTGTTTATGCGTTCTAATCTGGTTCTTCCAAACCTAGATTCTAACCTGGCCTTCCCAAGTTTAGATCCTGTCCTTAGACTACCCTCTCGAGTATCTCTAATGGACGAATGAAGCATACATAATACAAGATAATCGCAAAGAATGAAGATTTCCTAGTTGTGCTAGCTAAATGCTTCTCAACCCATTCAACTAATTTAGCTACTCATGCGTGAATAACAGAGAGTGAACAGATATAAAGAAGGAAATTCCATTTTTATAAATGAGTTGAGTATAAAATGACAATGGAAGTTAAAGGTAGAGAGCCTGGTAGCAATTCCTTGTTGACCGAGACTTTTACACTGAAATCTCTATTTTGTTCTAAAGATGTTCCTGCTTCCGCAGGCGTCGGCCCTCTCTTTGTCCTTGAAGCTTTCGGTGCTCTCCCAAGCTTACCGGAACGATCTGCTAGCACAACTTCCTCCCTTACATCCACCTTAAAATGAAAGAAAACTATGAACAAAAGCGTGCGAACTGAAGTATGAAATCTCTAACTACTGAACCCCTTCTCTGAAGAATGCCCTTGGTATTTATAGAGCATCCATGGTGAAAGGCGGCTTCTCTCTCATTTTTGTACAGATGAGACGGATTTAATTCCTGACTAATGTACCAGATAATTGTCACCGAAAAGCTAAATGTACTTTATGACCGTTATCGGCTGTCAACTTAATTCGGATTCGACTATCATCAGCTTTCTATCCCATCGCGCTTAATTAGCCTTTCACCCAGATGCGCCCGCCATGTTGCGTTGGCCAAGTTGCGGTGTCATTCTCGGGCGAATGTTTGCGAACACAATTATTGCAAAGCCTTGCGGTGAAATTGTGCTCGACCAATGATTTTCTATGATTGCAATTCTTGCATTGTATTAACGTAGATTCTGCACAAAAATACAAAAATCAACTGTTCTAATGCGTTGAATGCATGCGACCGAAATTTTATGAAATCGATGTTTAATGGACGCAAATTAACATATTTCATCAATGCAATCCAACATTGTTTAAGAACTTAGCACTATGATAACGTGCATTTCTGCCCGTTATCAGGCCACTATGTTCAAGACCCGGAATCAACCCTTAAAGGAGAAATTTATCTACTTACCCCTGCTTTGGGGAAGAAGTGAATTCCGTCTTGTGTAGCTGAGTTCCCAGCTTCCCAATCAGACGAATCCCCAAAAAGGTAGACTTGTTGAGTTGGCAATCTGGCCATTCTCACCCTACTAATCAAAGACTGCCCTCATACGTAGGAGTTTCCAACTCACTTAGGATTAAGGTTATGCCACCTATGGTCATTGTAGTAAAATGTAAGTCTCAATTATCAACAGGGTTATATAAAGAGACTAATCATCTCGTGGTCCAGTCTTATACAAACTCTTTGTATAGGACACCCCCGCTCGCATGTCTCCACATGAATGATTAAGATCAGACTATTTGTAGCACTTTACAACACTTGTAAACATCTACAAGGCGGGTTATATCTGTAATGTCACAAGGATAATGTATCCCTCCTTTATCCTTATACTACAAACCATTTAGGTTATTACTTAAGACATGATCCACTTGTATGTCTCACATACATGGTTAAGTTACATGAAATAACCATGGATCTTAGTTTATTGAATTTGAGTAAATGCATATAAAATAACACTTATTTTATTAATAACAATGTGTATACAAAATGTTTACAAACTACGAGACCATTGGGAGAATTAGGACACCAATCCCAACAATTTCGAGATTGTATTAATATTTCCCAAATTGAAAGCTACTGCTGATAGCAACTATCATCAATAGCTTTCAATTTGAGAAAACTGAAAAGAAGCGAGCAAAATGGTGGCTAGGCATGGACATTTTAGTCTTTTACCATTTTTTGTTCTATATATGCAATTATTCTATCCTTGTACTACATATTCTATTATTTTGGGCTTGAGTTTCATTATTGCAACTAGTCCAAGTCTAGGTTATGGGCTTACTTTTTAAAATTAATTTGTCAAATGTGCGAGAAGCCCATTTAATATAAACAATTACAATAACCAATCTAAAAAAAGAAAGAGGGTTCATTTGATAAATGTTATTTGATATAAAAAATATTTGATAGAAAGAATCAAATTATTTTTAAATTTGACAATAGCGAAGATGTTATAGATAAGAATAAAAATTAGAAGAAAAAAGAGTCCAAAAAGTAGTAGAATTAGACTTGAATTGTTGTTGAAGTTGTGTCGCTTTCGATACTAATGGTGATAATGATGCACAATGTTGAATATTCTACATTAATTAATAATGTTGTGTTACTTAATATCTCACTTTGGATCTTTTAGCTTTAGTACTCATCATTTATAGAGAACTCATGAAATTATTGAGACATTAGCGAATTCCATATAATGAGAATTCAGACATCACAAATCTAAAATTAAGAATCTCTAAAAATGGAGAGAATTACTACATTGTGTTAGTCTTAAAAAATATAACGTTGTCTTTTCATTTCATATATGTCAACGGTGCCCATTCATTTTTCATCTTCATAATCTCCATTTACTCAATTTTATTTCTATTGGTCGCGTTAACACACAGTATTACAATGTCTATACAATGTCTCTCTCTATATGTATGTATATAAGAGTAAATTGTAGAAAAAATCAACATAAAACTAAGAAAGAAAGGAAAAGGAGGAACAAAAGAAATAAAGAAAGGAAAAAAAAAACAAAACAAAACACTCCAAACCAACTTGGAATCCCCTTATTTAACCCCCACAATGTACTAAAAAAAAGTATCCCCAGAGCTTGAACTTTTCCGTGTATTTATCGCGTTATGAGGTTGTTCTTGAGGAGGGTTTATAGTGACAGAAGAGCTAGCGACTTTTGCTGTAGAGAATGTCATCGGACTATATGCTAATGACACCGAGAGGTTGGAGAATTTGAATAGAGTATGAGAATGTTCTCCAATTTATACATTTCATGTATTAAAATTTTAACAAACATAATGTTTTAGTTCAAAGCCATTTTTATAAAAATTAAATTTAGATTATTTGATTATTAAAAGAATTGTAACGATTTGTTGGGTAATAAAATTGTAACTATTTTTTAAATAATAATAACATAATTTAGTACGTGATTTTATTTAATTTGTTATTCTTTATAACCTACCACATAATTTTAACTATCATATACACGTCATTTTTTTTTAGAGATGGCATTCGTTAGTACAGTTACAAAATAAATTAATTAGTTCTTTTTGTTGTATATTTAAAATTAAGGTAAATATTCATTTGTCACAATTGTAATTCAATAAAATTTGAAATATCTGCCTTTTAATATATTATAGATTATAGATAAATCAAATTAAATTTTAAAAAAAAATGGGCTATTTTTATAGGGAATTGTGGTAGTAGAAACATTAGAATATTAATAAATCTACCAATAGTTTTCTTATTTATTAAATATAGCAAAAATTTTAAATATGAATTTTATTGTAAATTTGAGGAGCACAATGAGAACACGGATATAGACAAAATATAATATAATAATAATATATATAAAATAAATAAATATTAAAATAAATAAAACAT
Organism: Benincasa hispida; assembly: GCF_009727055.1. NCBI lineage: Eukaryota > Viridiplantae > Streptophyta > Magnoliopsida > Cucurbitales > Cucurbitaceae > Benincasa > Benincasa hispida. Next base: position 15,801,154 of record NC_052350.1, on the reverse strand, counting down.
AATATATAAATAAATAAAATAAAAATATTAACAAAATATAAAATAAGGAATTTCTCTAAAATCTCTACTTTCTCCAATTTTCATGGATTTTGCTCAATGTATGCATCTTCCAAAACCCACCAAATTCCACCGTTTATAGGCAATTTGACAAGTAGAATGTGGATTACATGGATACTAATAATATGTAATGTTGAGAAACATAAACAACGCTTTGGGAAATGATGGCATGATAGTCAATGAACACTAAGCATGAGCATCTAATGAGCATCTATTATCATAATATTTATAAAACTCCCCCTCATATGCCCATTATATATATATATATGAAATATGTCTCACTAAAATCTTACTAGGAAAAAACCCCAATGGGAAAAAAATCCTAGTGAAGGAAAAAGAGTACGGATTTCATATAATTTATACTCCTAAAAAATATATTTACTCCCACTCATGGAAACATCACTTGAGATCTTTGAGTCGCTGCATTCCACTGTTGTGCACCAATTTTTCAAAGATTGCGGTAGGTAATGTCTTTGTAAATAAGTCTGTTAGGTTATCTTTCTAACAAATTTGTTGTACAGTGATGTTGTCGTTTTCTTCAAGATCATGAGTGTAGCAAAGCTTTGGTGAAATATGTTTTGTTCTATTTCCTTTAATATATCATCTTTTGATTTGGAAAATGCATGTTGTGTTGTCTTAATATAATATTGTTTAAAGATTTTTACTAGAAGACAAATCACATGTTCCACGAATGTGCTGAGTCATTGATCTTAGCCATACATATTCTCAACTAGCCTCGTGAATTGCAAGAATTTCAGCATGATATGAGGAAGTATCTGTTACGGTCTATTTCACTAACCGCCACGATACAATAGTTCCTCCACATGTGAATAGATAACTTGTTTGAGATCTTACATTCAGATAAATATCTAGAATCTTCATAATCAACCAGAGCAAAATTCGATTTATTTGAATAAAACAAATTGATATCAATAATTCCTCAAAGACAACGAAGTATGTGCTTAATTTTGTTCCAATGTCTTTTTGTTGGAGAAGAACTATATCTTGCTAATAAATTTATTGAAAATACAATATCTGGTCTTGTATTATTAGCAAGATACATAAATGCATCAATTGCACTAAGATATAGTACTTCAAGATCAATAAGTTCTTCATTATCATCTCAAGGTCGAAATATATCTTTCTTCATATCTAGTGAACGAACTTCTATTAGAATGTTCAATGGATGTGCTTTGTCCATATAAAACCTTTTCAAAACTTTTCCTATATAAGTTGACTGATGAATAAATATCCTATCTGCAAAATGCTCAATTTGCAAGTCAAGGCAAAATTTTGTTCTTCCGAGATCTTTCAACTCAAATTCTTTCTTAAGATATTCTATTGTCTTTGAAATCTCTTTAAGAGATCCAATTATATTTAAATCATCAACATATACAGTTATAATAACAAATCTTGACTGTGACTTCTTTATAAAAACACATGAGCATATTTGATTGTTTTGATATCCTTCTTTTAACAAATATCCACTCAGGTGATTATACCATATTCGTCCTGATTGTTTCAACCCATATAGTGATCTTTGTAACTTTATTGAATACAATTCCTAAGAATTTGATTTATATGTTTCAGGTACCTTAAATCCTTATAGGATTCTCATATAAATATCATTATCAAGATATCCATATAAATATATTGTGACTACATCCATAAGATGCATGTCCAGATTTTCATACACAGTCAGACCAATTAAATATCTTAATGTAACTGTGTCCACCACCGTAGAATACGTCTCCTTATAATCAATAATAGGTCTTTGAGAAAATCCTTGTGCAATTAATCTTGCTTTATATCTTGTGATCGCATTATTTTCATTTCTTTTCCTCACAAATTCCCATTATCCCACAAATTTGACACCTTTCGATTTTCGGACTACTGGTCCAAAAACCTAGCATTTTGAAAGTGAGTTTAATTCTGGCTTGATTGCTTCTTTCCACTGAAGCCAATCTTTTCTATGTCGGCATTCTTCAACAGATTTTGGTTCAGGATCCTCACTTTCAGATAGAGTATCAAGGCAGCATTATACGCAAAAATGTTGTCAATAACTACATTGGTTTGGTTCCATCTTTTTTCTACCATGACATAGTTTATTGAAATCTCATTATTATATTTAGGTATTTCACCTTCCTCACTAGTCATGTCAAGGATTTCTTCATGGGTATTTATATCCTCAACCAAGTCTTCTTAACTATTTATTATTTTTCTTTTTCGAGGATTTTTATCTTTGAACCCACTGGTCTACCATGCTTCTAGCATGTTCCAGACTCATTAGTGATAACTTGTTGTGCTGAGATTATTGGGATTAATGCACTAAATCTCGTGGGTCCTGTAGTTTGTAATTATAATGTACAAACGATTTATTTATTTAATAAAATATGTGATATTTTATTCGACATTTAGTAACATTAACCCACAAAATCAATAAACTAACATCCAAGGTTATCTTTTATAGCTTAAACATGTATGTAGAGACATACAGGTGGATTATGTTTAAGTGATAACCTGAATGATATATAATAGATAGGTAAGGTTGGATACCTTATCCTGGTGACAGTACGAATACAACCCGTTTTGTAGATGTTACAATTGTTGTAAATTGCTACAAATGATCTGATTCTGATCATTCATGTGGAGACATGTGAGCGGGGGTGTCTATATAAAAGGGTTTGTATAAGACTGGACCACGAATTGAATAGTTTCATTATATAACGCCGTTAATAGTAGAGACTTACATTTCACTAGGATGACCATAGATAACATGACCTGAATCCTGGGTGACTTGTGAACTCCTACCTATGAAGGCGATCCTTTAATTTGTATGGGTGAGAGTGGGCAGATTGCCGACTCAATAAGCCTTATCATTTTGGGGATTCATCTGATTGGGGAGCTGGGAACACAACTACACAAGACGAAATTCACCCATTCCCTAATGTCGGGATAAGTAGATAAACTGTCCCTTAAAAGCTGATTCTGGGGCTTAAACAATGTGTGTCACACCCTCTCTTGGTTCAAGAGGAGTTTGGTCATAGTTGAACTATGACTTATTATTCATTAAAGGGTTCGGTAGTAGTTAAGGAGTTAGATGTAATATAGGGGCAAAACGGTAATTTTGGTCTAGTTGTACTTACGAGCAATTTGTGAAGGGTCATCACGCTATTGACTGGTTATATCCAATAGACACAGAAACATATCTGTAGTACGAAGAGTGCAGCTGTTGATCTTTAGTAGTGTGAGTGACAATTAATGGATGTTGAATAATTTAATTAAAGAAGTTTAATTAATTATTCAACTGGAGCTTCAATCTCCAGGTCCATAAGGTCCTATCAGCTCAACTAGGATTATTGAGAGTTAATTTTGGATTAATTTGCATTGTTCAAATTAATGGAGGGAATTAATTATATTTGATATAATTAATATAATATATTTGATACATTATAAAATGAAGTTTATTAAAAGAGGAATTAAATATTTGAATATGATTCAAATACTAATTATATGAATGAGATTCATATAATTATGTTTAGTATAAATGTGATTTGTATTAAATATCCTGCATTAATGAGAGAATTAAAAACTATAGGTTATATTGTATTTGATACAATATAAAGAGTATAGGTTATGTGTTATATATGATATAACATATAGTTATATATGTTGGAAAACAGAAATATGCAGTGGAAGAAAACAGAATCATTAAACATTCTAATTCCTTATTTTTGACATCAAAATAAGTATGTTCATATGGTATTAAGAAGGTTTCATTACATACCTTTCAAGATTCTCTTCAAACTCGAAATTCAATTGCATTCTTCTCCAATTCTTGCTGTGGACCACCGCAAGAGTTCCCTACTATTCTTTAGGAGCCTTAGATTGAGTTGTGGGACTCAAAACAAGCTTGAACTTAGGGAATTGGAGGAGAGGTTTTTCTGGTTTTTCAGCTTGTTGAAGAACAACTTCTTCAATCTTTAAAATCTCAGCAATTCAGCAATTGCATGGGAGTCTTTCAGCTGAAGCTTATGTGATATATCCTGGAATATCATGCAATCCAATTGCATCAAATTCTGTTAGCTTCAACTCCAATTTTTGGTAGTGAGAAGTGAACAAGGTGCTTGGTTAGAAAGTGGAAAAATCACACTTTTGGTGGGGTTTTCCATTTTCCATTTTTTTATTTTTCTATTAATTTTGAATTCATTTTCAAAATTAAATTTCATTTTCACTTTTTTAATTTCATAATTAAAACTGAAAAATTATTAATTTTATAAAAATTAAATTTTCTAATAAAATTAATAATTAATAATTAATTAAACAATTTAATTAATTTCAATTAATTTAATATCAAATATTAAATTAATTAATCACCAATTCCGCTACCAAGAATCCCTATTCATGAAATTAATATTTAAATCATATTTAAATATTAATCAATTTTCCAATTCTGTTTAATTCCAAAATTAAACATGTAATTATATCATATATAATTACTAATTTCCATAATTTGAATTTAAACATTTCAAATCAACTTATCACGTTATTCTAAGGCTAATCCGTTTGTGAGCTAGTAAGGGGACCTAATGGACCTACAGACCATGGGCTCCAACAATCCGAGATCAATTGGTTAAACTCTTTACACCGAATTAACCCTCATTCATTAACTACTGGGTCATTCCACTAAAGCCCAGAGTTTCACTCCTCTCACTGTAGATATATTGTGTCCACTCGATATAACCATGATTAGTAAGTTAACCCTTCACAAGTTGTTAATAATAACGGTTGGGTCAAAAGGCTATTTTACCCCCGAGATTACCTCTTGTTCCTTAAGTCCCACTGATCTTACAATGAACAATTGGTTTGTGATTCGATCATCAAACTGAGTCCCTCTCGGGCCAATGAGAGGGTGGGACCCCTTGTTCAAGACCTGGAGTTAGCACTTAAGGAAATAACCTCTCTACTATCTCTAAAAGTGGATAGGAGTGAATTCCATCTTGTACCCTATGTCCCTAGCTATCTACCTAGGTCATCATTATGAAATAATCAGTCTTAAACAGTAAACAACATTATAAAATAAGAGTGACTTATTTCTTGGTCCGATCTTATGCAAACTCATTGCACAGGACGACCCCACTCCTCATGTCACCACATGAACGAATTAGGATCACTTCGTTTGTAGCACTTTACAACTCCTTGTAACAACTACAGGGTGGGCCATATTCGATAGTGTTACCAGAATAAGGCATCCAACCTTATTCTCAAACCTGATCCACTCTTATGTCTCCACATAAAGTTCAAGTACTCATGTAATAGTCATGGATCTTTTAGTTTATCGGATTTATTTCTAAAAAGAAATAAGCAATTCATATATTCCATAACAACTTTATCGATTTATAGAATGAGTTTATTGTTTACAAACCACGAGTTTTTAGAACATAAAACCTAACAATATATACATATAATAAGTTAGTTATTATATATGTATATATAATTATTATTTAAATTAAATTATTTTAACTTAATTTTAAGTTTTAAAATTAAAGGGAGGGAAATAACTTTCCTCCCCTTAATTCTCTCAAAATGTGTGGAGAAAGGGAATTGGTTTTGACGTATTATCTTCTTTTTCTCCTGTCTTCTGAAAGTTTGAATAGAAGATAGTCTCTTTGAGATTTTCTCCCAAGAACACACTTACAAAAAAGAAAACTTCTCACTCAAACTTCTTCCTCCCTCTTCCAAAAATCAGAGAATCTCACAACTCTCTCTGTAATTCTCACCTCTAAGAAGAATACATGAGGTTCTATTGTGGTGGTGTTCTCATTGAATTGTTTGTGACCAGTTCGAGGGAATACGTAAAGATTTTTGTGAAGGGATGAAAACCCTAAGGCACAATAGAAGCTAAAACAAAGAACCATTTTGTTTTTTTCAAATTGACATTTAAAATCAAAACAATTTTGCATTGGACTAAAAGGTAATATCGATTAAGCATGCAATTCCTAAAAAAGCTAATTATACAAAGGAAGAAACCCTACCTTGCAAACCTTTTGACAATTCTGTAGAATTTCTTTGTTGAATTAGAATTGGGTACCACCACTTGGAAACCTTCCTATTCTTGCAGGAATTAGGCTATAGGGAATTGTGAGATTCTCTCTTTTGAGATTTGAGAATATCACATAATGATTTTTCTTTCTTTTCTCAGAAAGAAAAAAACACACATAGAGCTTGAGAGTCTTTCTTTTCTCCATCTACAAAACAAAACCCTTTTGTTAGAGAGAGAGAGATGGTGAGAGAGGGAGAAAAACGTAGGATTGATCCCACATTTTCTCGTAACTTCCCTAAAATGGGGAGTTAATTTGTTTAAATTAAATTAAATTTATTAATCATATTTAATTAAATGATCATTTAAATCATATTTAAATGGTTTCCTCTCACATAACCTATAGTTTTAATGTGCATCTAATATACATTAATTTTAACCTATAGTTTGATTTAATCAATTTAATTAAATTAAAATTTAATTTAATTAATTAATTCTTCAATTAATTAAACATCTAATTAAATATCACATATTTAATTTACACTAGAAGAATTTAACGCTTTAATGTCGGTTTTAAACCGACATTGAAGATAGTGTTATTAAAGCCCTTTAATGTCGGTTGTCTTTAATGTCAGTTTTAAACCGACATTAAAGGGCTTTAATAACACTGTCTTTATTGTCGGTTGCAACTGACATTAAAGCCCTTTAATGAAATTTGCAACCGACATTAAAGCCCTTTAATGAAATTTGTAACCAACATTAAAGCCCTTTTAATGTCAGTTCCAACCAACATTAAAGCCTATAATCTGTCCGTTTTATTAATTATTGTCCGTTTTTTAAAATTCCATTGCCGAATCCATTTTTTTGGTCAAAAAGTATAACATGACACATCATCATCGAACACTGTGGATAGGACATATTATTTATGTATGGATTGAAAATCTATTACATTTAATCCACAAATTCTACTATAAATTTATAAGTTAAAAGGTCGTACAATAATTCAGCCCTTGAAAACACAAATTACAAGTAATACAAACATATGATTTTACAAACATTATGAGTTTACTGTCCCTCTCCAATTGGTGAGTATGGATCCCTTCATAATTCTTCTTGAACAAACTCCCCTAGCTTCGGCAGTGTCTAGTTATAGGCATCTTTGTCTAACCACTATTGTTCAAAAGATCACAAACAAAAAATCTTTAAGACAAAGGATTGAAAGTGAAAATGTGATCAGAATTCATATTCAACTAACCGTGTTTATTGGGAATGTGTATAAATGGTACATTCAAGGAAAAATTCTTTACTAGAGTTCCTCAAGAAAAAGCATAAAAGGTTGTGATACCAAATCTTTACTCCTTTGTTGCACCTGCAAAACAAGAAAACTCAATAGTTGAATAAATAAGAGAATCTTCTTTTTAAAACTGTGAGTCATCAACTAAAACTTATTAAAACTGTGAGTCAAACATTATTTTAGTGTATTTAATTAGCATAATGCATATGATCTCAAGCCAATCAATCGTTTAGTTCTTGCATCTATCGCTTAGCTCCAGCGGCCCATCGTGTAGCTCAATCGTTTAGTAAACGATCTCACGCATAGGCTATCGTTTAGCTACCGTGCCCATCATTTAGCGCTGACGCCTTATCGCCTAACGCATTCGCCTATCGCTTAACGTCATCGCCTATCACTTATCATTCCGTCTATCGTGTAGCATATCTGCTCATCGTCTAGCACAGCACGGCTATCGTCTAGCGCTCATTCCCATCGCATAGTGCCATTGTGTAGTTTATCGCTTAGCGCCCGCGTATCTGCTATATGATCGTCCAGCGCTCGCTTACGATCGACGATCTTCCAGCGCCTGCCTACACGATCGATAATCGTCCAGTGCCCGCCTAAACGATCGTCCAGCGCTCGCCAGCATCTGCTATACGATCGTCCAGCGCCCGCCTACACGATCGCCTACCTCATCGTTTAGATCTCCGCATTGCTACACGATCGTCCAGTGCCTGCCTACACGATCACCTACCTTATCGTGTAGCGCTATCCATTTGCTACACAATCGTCTACGCAGCGCCTTGTGCTCAACATTTCGCTTTCACTGCTCTTGCTCACATATACCCAACACAGGAGCAACTCTTGGCAACGCCTCTTGCCAATACTTCAACAAATGTATCATATACAACAAAACCATTAATCAAATCGAATTTCAAAGGCCATAGATACATAAAAAGGCCCAAATCTAGAAGTAGAGAGACATATTGAAGTGAAACCGCAACTGGCTTTCATTGAGACATTTACACAAACAGTTGAGAGGCGTAACATAAGAACAAAAATTGTTGTGAGTTTAAGAGGGGAAAGAGAAAAAGAGCATATTGATCTGGATGAATGACGAACGGCAAACTTCAGATCTTCAGATCTGGACTTCAGATCGAAAGACGAATGGCGACACACGGATCTGGGCGACTTCAGATCTGGGCGACTAGGTGCGATCGACGACGGACGAATGAGAGGATCTACACCACAGATGACTCGGTGCGACTTCAGATCCAAGCTAGATCTACACCACAATAGACTCTTCACTGCAATCGACGGACGAATGGCGGACTCTTCACCCAGATCTACACCACGACGGACGAGAATCTACACCACGGACGACTGGGTTTGAAAGAGAGAAGTGAGAAAGAAGAGGGTCTGAAGAGGGAAGTGTAAGAATGAGAGGAAAAAGAAAATAAGGGGAGAATGAAGAGGGAAAAATGGAAAAAAAAAAAATGGGGGGAAAATAAAAAATAGGGGAGAGTGAAGAGGGAAAAATTAAGCCAGTCTTTAATGTCAGTTTAAGTACCCTTACAATGTTGGTTTAAAACCTACATTAAAGATTTGCTTTTTAAAAAAAAAAAAAAACCGACATTATACATCCGATTTCACTTTTTTCAACCGATATTAAAGCCCAAAATTCTTGTAGTGTTAATTTCCCATTTGAATCATATTCAAAAATATTTCTCTCATTTAACCTATAGTTTTAATGCGCATCCAATGCACATTATTTTTAACCTATAGTTTTCAATATGAATTTTATGCACATTAAATTAATATTTGAACTCCTTTCAAATATTCAAATATTTTGTTCTCTCATTTGTTAATTTTGAATCATATTCAAAATTAATAATACAGTCTAAAATTAAACTTTATATTAAAATGTATCAACATTAAAAAAAATTCAATTTTGAATTTGAACATTTCAAATTCAATTTAATGAAAAATTACCTCAATACCCTTTACAAGCTAGGAAGGGGATGTAATGAACCTACAGATCAGAAGCTCCAACGATATGAGATTAATTGGCTAAACTCATTAACCAAATTAATCAATATTCGTTAATTGTGAGTACACTCCACTAAAGACCCACAATTGCACTCTTCTCACTACAGATATGTTTCTGTGTCCACAGATATAGACCAATAACAACAAGTTAGTCATTCACAAGTGTTTGTAATACCAATTGGGTCAAATTACCGTTTTACCCCTGGATTGCCTCTACATCCTTAAGTACCAGTGCTTCTCTAATGAACAACTTGTTTATGGTTCAACTATTAAACAGAAATCCCTCTTAGGCCAGGGAGAAAGTAGGGCTCTTTGTTTAAGTTCTGAAGACACCACTTAAGGGAACACTCATCTACTTACCCTGAATTCGGGAAAGAGTTAAATCCATCTTGTATGATTATGTTTCCAGCTACCTCTCGATCTTATCCTCAAAATGGTAGGCATATTGAGTTGGTGAACTGGCCATTCTCATCCATACAAGACAAAGGACAATCCCTCATGAACAGGAGTTCATAATATACTCAAGAGTAAGACTAAGTTGCCTGGGTCATCTTATTAAAATAGAAACCTAACTAGTCAACGAAGTTACACCTAGTGGTTATTATTTCGTGGTCTGGTCTATGAAAACTCATTGCATAGAATACCCCACTCGTGTGTTTCCTACATGAATGCATTAGATCACTGTGTTTGTATCATATACAAAGTGGGTCATATCCATAGTATTACCAGGATAAGGTACCCAACTCATATCATAGTATTACCAGGATAAGATACCCAACCTTATTCCTATACTATAGACCCTTTAGGTTGTATCTTGAACACTGATCTCTATATGTCTCCACATACAGTTCATACATAACAACCTAGGATGTTAGTTTATTGGCTTTAGGTTTAATAAGACCAAATGAAATAAAACATCAATAACACTTATCGATAAAAACATCGATAACTATTTATTAATGGAGGCCATTTAATTACATTCACTATCGACGAGTTTTAGGGCATAAAACCTAACATTTTGTTCTTTAAGGGTAAGTTATTTTCTAACCCTAATTATCTTCTCTATTTTCTTTCAAAAGCATGTTGTAATTATGTTAAAATGCATAATTTGGGTTTTGAATTTTATCATTTTGTGAGATTAAAAATTTGGGTATGATCCGCACCTCCGCAGTGGAGCTCATGAATCTTTCAATTGGTATTAGAGCGGAGGCTTTTTGTCCCAAAATTAAAATTTCATTTTAATGGTGGGTTGCATTCTTTTTTTTTTATTGATGTCGATGAATGGATGAATGTATGTAGTTTGCAATCCACGGATAATTTTGGGGTTGGTCTGTAATTTTTACTACTTTAGATTTACAATTTTGTTTGTCAAGGCCCGATGTTTTGGGTATTATTTTTTGCAATCGAGTCTATAATTCTTATTTTTTGTCGTTCATGAGTTTTTCGACGACATTTTGATAGATTCGAGGCCTAAATCGGAGCAAAATTGGTGGATTTTACAACTATACAATGGGCGATTATATAGTAGCGTTGCAACGCTACAATGAGGCAGACGGATCATCTTTTCCATAGTGTGCAATGCTATGTCACAACGTTGTAACGCTCTGAGACAGAAAAAATGAACCAGTTCGTGCGTAGTTCGGTTCGTGGCTCAGCTGGTTCGTGTGCGATTCGCAGGCGGTTCGGATTTTGGGCAGTCTGATTAGTGGGGTTCAAGGGTCGATCCCCTTGTTTTGAACCGGTTTGACTATTATTTGTAATAGTTAATTAATTAAATTAATATAAATGTTATATTAATTTAATTAATGGTTTAAGAGTTCAATCCCGATCCATAAATTGTTGTTTAAATTATGCATTTGATGTATATTTTTTTTAATTACATATATCATCATGTATTCCATATAGTAAAATTCCACCATAGGTTGTGCATTATTCATGCATTATTTATATTATAAATATTATAATATATAATTNATATGTCATAATGTATTTCATATAGTAAAAGCCCACCATAGGTTATGTATTACTCATGCATCATTTATATTATAAATATTATAATATATAATTACATGATTTAATTCTATAGCATATTCATGTATACATATATTATGTGGATGTATATATGTTATTATTTGAATTTCATTACTTTAGTAATGATGCATCATATAATATAAGAGTTATAATATATGTATGCATGCATAATAACATTATCATGCATTATTTATATTATAAGAGTTATAATATATAGTTGGATGTATGTATGTATGTTATTATTTGAATTTCATTACTTTAGTATATAAATGTTTTGTATGTTAAGTAATGAAATGGGAATTGTATGAAGCATGACACTACTTTAGATAATTTTATTAATGTTATAATTTTATTAAGTATGTCATTAAATGAAATGTATGATTTTAATTTATTTCATTTATTTTATAATTGTTATAATTAAATAAAATTAGAAATTAAAATCATTAATTCAAAATTGCATGCAAACTTAGGTTCAAATCATTTTTAAAAATAGTTTTAAAATATGATTCACATAGACCTAAGATCACAAAATTTCTAAAGAGATTAGAAATTAGTTTAATAGGATTAAATTGGTTTATATTAAAAGATTAAATTTGTAGCAAACGTATCTACAAAGGACCTTTTGTCTAAGGCTAGTTCTGTCTAGGTTGGGGTATTTAAGTTGACGGAAACGAAATACCCCTACCTGGAAACTTATCTGAAAAGGTGAATTAGATAGATTTGCTACAAGCATGAAATTGTTGATTAAAGTTTATTAAATTGTTTAAAGAACATTAATCAAATCTGTTTAACTATCAAAAGTATTACTTTTAGGCAAATTTAAACAATCACTTAGTAAAAATAAGTAGCCGTATTTTTTTTAAGTTAAATTAACCCTAGGTAAAATACTCAGTGAGAGAAAAATGAGGTATATGATACTTCATTTTTCCTTTTTACATTTCTCCCTCAAAGTTCATACCGTGAGATCTATACACGACCTCGAGGCACCTTTGCTTGTATCCTCCTATGGATGGTATTTGTATAAGTCAACACCAAGGTGAATAGAGAGAGTTTTTATAGTAAGTGGGAGTGGGAGTGGGACGTGTATCAACACATCCCACGGTCTTTCTCATTAGTTTGCAATAAATTTTCATGCTCGTTCTCGAATTACTTATGTCCCCTTACGAATGGAATATGCATGTTTCTTTACTCAAACTTTAGAAATGGATAGGATTACTTTAATTTATGCACCAATCAATTTTTTCCTACAATCGGCTCATTGGGGCAAAACTTTAGAATCTAAAATGAGGGGTTACACTTGAAGGAAATCGACATGAGGATTTCCATGAGCAATGGAATGATCGTTCCAAATTTCATTCGTATATGAACATTAACAATTACAGTACACAAACGGAAACATACAGGTCATGTATACAACGAAATTACAGATACTTTTCTACAATCAAGGGAAGAATTACACACACCTTTGAAGACTCATCTTCAACACCCTTGATCACGAACGCTCGAACAATCAGCAAGACTATAAACTCGAACGCTCGAACACTATGACCGCTACACTGCACGATCACAACGACCACGAACTCAGCGATCTCCAAGATCTCAAACACAGCGAACTGCCTCCAATAAACCTCAAATATTTTGAATTGAGTACGACACCATCACAATGGCTACCTTGGTATTCTCGATGCGAGAATCCTTAAGTGTGGGCTCTGTGTGAACTTGGTTAGAGGACGAGACTGGAGGAACAATCGTGCAAACGATTGAGAAAGTGGGAGATGACAAGTCTATCGTATAGACGATGCCCAATCGTTTAACAAATGTTATGCGATCGTTTAGCAAAAGCTCCACGATCGTTTAGCTAATCGGCCAGCTGAGCGAACTATCGTATAAAATCACTTCATGATCGTCTAGTCTCTCTTCAGCTGTCGTTTAGTAAATTGTATTCACTTGACAACCACCATGAGTAATTTTTTAGAATAGCAACTTTCTCAATCCATCAACTACTAAATTTAGGAAACATTTTTCCTTTTATCTGACGGTTACCATGAAACTACCAATAACCTCCCACTCAATTGGTTATTAGAGAAAGAGAAATAATGGTCCAATAATTAATATTATTGTAAATATATATGATAACCAACTTAACATACTATATTTAGAACCTATAATTTTAATATTTCATCTCATGAAACATATGAACCATAACTCTTTTTCTAATTCATGGTACTTAATGTAAATCTCATTTACATTAATCCTCCACTTGATGTAATCACACTGATCATATCATATATAATCGAAATACCTCTTGTCAATTTGAACATTTCAAATCAACACCAAGAACTGATCTTCAACTTGAATCCATTGAGTTACCAAGGGGACCTTATGGACCTGTAGCTCGAAGCTCCAACAATACGTGAATAACTGACTAAACTCTTTAGTCACGAGATCCACCATCTATTAACTGTCATGCACTCCACTAAAGACCGACAGCTGAACTCTCCTTACCACAAATATATTATATGTCCATATCAACCAATCAACAGTGTGATAACCCTTCACAGATCACCCATAAGTACAATTGGGCCAATAACTGTTATGCCCCTATAGTTACATATAACTCCTTAAGTACCACTGATTTCTCTAATGAACATAAGTCATAGTCCTAGTATGACTAAGTCCTCTCTTCCAAAGAGAAGTTGTGACCACTATGTTCAAGCCCCGGAATCAACCTTTAAGAGAGTAATCTATCTATTTACCCCTGCTTCAGGAAAGGAGCAAATTTCGTCTTGTGTAACTGAGTTTCCAGCTCCCAAATCAGACAAGTCCCCAAAAAGGTAGACATGTTGAGTTGACAATCTGGCCTCTCTCATTCATACTAATCAAAGGACCACCCTCAAAGGCAGGAGTTCCCAAAACACTCAGGATTGAGGTCATGTCACCTATGGTCGTTTAAGTGAGATGTAAGTCTCCAGTATCAACGGCGTTATATACAGAGACAAATCATCTAATGGTCCGGTTTTATACAAACTTTTTGTATAGGACACCCCCCTCGCATGTTTTCACATGCATGGTTAGGATCTACCATCTGTAGTAGTTTACAACACTTGCAAACTTCTACAAAAGTGGGTCGTATCCGTAATGTAACGACCCAGATTTGAACGCATACAGGAAATTAAATGTCAAATAATAAGCCGGACGAAATTTTATTTAAATGGGTGGAAATTTAGGAGAAGAAAAAAAATGAATAATTGGAAATTGGAAATTTATTGGATTAATTGGAAATTTATTCATTATCCAAAAATAATGAATAAGGGAGCAGAATCAGGGAGGATTAATTGGAAGTTGGACGTTAGCTAATTCAGGAGACAACGGGCAGTAGATAACTTTTGTTTGGACATTACTCATTGGAAGAATTGGAGGTGAATTAATTGCCCATATACTCTTAAAATTTGAAAGAGTTAAAAAGAGGAAGTGGAATCCACAAGCAGTGAAGGCAACCACGTGTGAAAACTAGCGAGATTGGAGAGAACATTGGAGAGAGCTAGAGTAAAGAGAGCGAGATTCTTAGCAAGACAGTAGGAAAGAGCGGGAGCAGGAGCGGGAGCGGGAGCGAGAGCGGGAACGAGAGCAAGAGCGAAAGCGGGAGCGAGAGCAAGAGCGAGAGCGCGACCGAGACTGGCGAGAGCGAGAGCGCGACCAGCGACAGCGAGAGCGAGAGCGGAAGTCGCGAGAGCCAAACCAACGAGAAAGCTGAAGAGAGCGAGATTCTGAGAACAAAGAGAGCAAGATTTAGACAGAAGCGTGAATTATGCATTGAATTTGGCCACGATCTTATAGATTATACATAGAAAAACCCTAAAATTGAATACAAACAAAGAATGATGACGTAAGGGCAAACGTTAGCCAAGATTAGGTGTCTTATTAAGAGGAATCCTTAAACCCTAAGTAATTTTAAAGAAGCCACCTGTAGGATGATTTATCACACTGAGAAGAGCTGAAAACTACTATAAATAGGACCCTTTGCCGAAGATTTAACCCATTCTCAAACAAATCTCAGTAACAAAGAATCGTGTGAAAGAGTAAGTGTGAGTGAGGAAGTTCTGTGAGGCTAAAAGAGAAAAGCTTGGGTAAGATGCTGCCCAAATTTCCTTCTAGTTTAAAAAGGGAAAGCTCTACTGATCAAATCATAAAGAATAATAAGGAATAATTAGATCACAGTCAAGGTTTATCTCACCCTCTCTTTAAGTGTTTTATGGTAGTGTACCTTTATTATGTTGCATGATTATGTTAATTGTTATATTTCATTACATGTTTAGAACACGTTTCTCTACAAGGGACCCCATGCATTATGTTTGTTCACGATTACATTAAAATCAAGTTTTAATTAGGTGTAAGTTATGCTTCCAATCTAATATTACGTTTATGCTAATGGTTGATGTTGGATGTGACTCTGGCTCTACTGACTGCATGACCCGATAATCATCAGATGGGTTAGTTTTCGCTTAGGTTCTCATCTTCCTATCAGGGTGGAGAGATTTATGTTGGAAGCATAACCGACCACCACATGTTATTAACGTTTTCGGTCCCGATCATATGTTTTCATGACATGTTGCTTGTGATTATGAATTTGGTCACTACCCTACGTGAGAACTACTTACTGGGTATATTATATACTCATCCTATATTTTTACAGACTTTGTAGGTAAGAACACAGCGTAGATGGCAGAATTGGACGTCGCTCAAATGGCCAACCATCAAACTCACTATTATAGGCATATGCATTTTGTACCACCACGCTATTGTTTTATGGATCCTGGTGTTTTGATAAATAAACTTTTTTTTATATAGTTTTCTATCTAATTAATAAAATTTAGATATGTTCTTTGAAATTTTCACCAAACTCATCTCATGATAGAAAAGTCTAAGTATGCATATCGTAGCGGTCGGATCATAATGTGTAAGGATCCGGTCGTTACACTTAATGTCACCAGGATCAACTATCTCTCCTTAATCCTTATACTACAGACCTATTTAGGTTATCACTTAAGGTATGATCCACTTGTATTTCAAGTAGTGTTCGATCGATTACGTATTAATCAATATTCGATTGATTGGTCTGAGGTTATCGATAAAAAAGACCTCAGATGTGTCCTCGACAACTTGGCGGTTGTTCGGTCTCCGCTTTTAGGGGTGTATACATGCAGTTTACAAACGATAACCATGGAATTTTGTTTATTGGATATGAATAAATTCCAAATAAAATAACTCTTATTTTATTCATAACAATGTATATATATTACAAACTACGAGACTCCAGGAGAATTAGGAAACCAATCCCAACAATCTCCCACTTGTCCTAATGCCTCAGGAGACTAACGTACAATACAAGAAAAATACATGTACAATATACAATAAACTAGGGCATACCCCAGTATCATCTCTCACTTTCTCTATACAAGATGTCGCATGTCCCGCAGACTCAGACTCTCCAAGTGACCCTCAAACACTTTAGCTATGAGAGCCTTTGTAAAAGGATCAGCAACGTTTTGCTCCGTCGCGATCTTCGTGACTATCACATAACCGCGATGCACAATCTCCCTGATCAAATGGTATTTCTGCTCTATATGCTTTCCTTGACGATGGCCTCCGAGGTTCCTTTGAATTTGCCACAGCCCCACTGTTATCACAATAAAGAATGATCGGCAAATCCATATTTGGAACAACTTCCAAATTTGTAAGGAATTTCCTCAAACAAACAACCTTCTTAGTTGCTTCACAAGCGGCTACATATTCGGCTTCCATAGTGGAGTTCGCAATGCATCCTTGCTTAATGCTTCGCCATACTACAGCCCCTCCATTTAGAGTGAAAATTGACTCCGATGTCAATTTACGAGAATCTCTATTGGTCTGAAAGCCAGAGTCTGTGTATCCTGTAAGGATCAGATCCTTATCTCCATACACGAGCATGTAGTCCCTCGTTATCTAAAGATACTTGAGGATCGTCTTGACTGTCATCTAGTGATCAAATCCTGGATAGGATTGATATTGATTGACAATCCATACTGCGTAGCAAATATTGGGTCTAGTACACAATATTGCATACATTAAACTTCCAACAGCTGAAGCATAGGGAATATGTTTCATCTCCTCAACCTCTTGAGATGTCTTGGGACATTTATCCTTAGACAATACGATTCCATGCCTGAAGGGTAACAAACCCCTCTCGGAATCCTACATCATGTATCTGATCAATATTTGATCGATGTACGATGCCTAAGACAAGGCTAACCTCTTGTTCTTACAATCCTGAATGATCTGGATCCCTAAAATATATTGTGCCTCACCCAAATCTTTTCATTTGGAACTAGGCAGCTAGCCATTTCTTAATGTCAGTCAGATACCCTACATAATTCCCAATGAGTAGGATATCATCCACATATAGTACCAGGAAAGCTACTGAGCTATTGATGATCTTTTTGTAAACACAAGGCTTATCAACGTTCTAATCAAAGCCAAACGACTTGACCGCGGTGTCAAATCTAAGGTTCCATGATCGAGACGCTTGTTTCAGCCCATAAATAGACCTATTAAGCTTGCAAACTCTTTGCTCTTGATCTAGAACTACGAACCCCTCTAGTTGAGCCATGTAGATGGTCTCCTCAAGATTACCATTAATAAAGGCAGTCTTGACATCCATTTGCCATATCTCATAATCATAAAATGTGGCTATGGATAGAAGTATCCTGATAAACTTGAGCATGACAATAGGTGAGAAAGTTTCCTCATAATCAACTCCCTCGACCTGGATATAACCCTTTGCCACGAGTCTAGCCTTAAAGCTTTGCACCTTTCCATCTATACCTCTCTTTCGCTTATAGATCCACTTACGCCCTATAGGTCTTACCCCATCGGGCGGATCCACAAGCTCCTAGACGTTATTGAAGTATATAGATCTATCTCCTGGTTTATGGCTTTAATCCATTCATCCTTGTCAACATCCTCCATTGCTTTCTTAAAAGACAATGGATCCTCGACCCCATCATTAAAAATGACGTTCTGGGCTTCAGTCAAACCCATGTAGCGATTCGGTGGGTTTATAACCCTCCCACTACGTAGAGGCAATCTCAACTCTTGAGCTGGTTGACTAGATGCACAGATCTCAACAACCCTTGTTGATCCGTCGGCCTGTTCAACAACTCTTGTCGAACCCTCAGTAGTCTCAGTCTCACGAGAAATCTCACGTAAAATAAGCTTCTTCGTGGTTTATGATCTCTTATGTGGTCTTCTTCCAAGAAGATAGCATTTTTTAGAAACAAACACTTTATTCTCACTCAGATCATAGAAGTATCCATCTCTTGTTTCCCTGGGGTAGCCTACAAAGAGACAAACTTTCGAACACGGTTTCAACTTCTTCGAGTTAGTCACAAGCACATGTGTTGGACATCCCCAAATCCTAAAGTGGCGTAAACTATCTTTACACTACTAGTTTTGTCATCCATCACTCTGTGCTCGAAAAGTAAGAACTGATGTTCAAAAAAATTTTGCGACGAGTCCATGATCTTGCGTGCAATGATCATGTTCTCAACCTTTTTGGCCAAAACATCAGGTATGATAGCCAAAATGTGAAGTCGGGCCAATGAATTAGCCTTCATCTTCACCTCATATGCATTACGGACACTTCGCGATGCATCAAGGATCGGGATTTGAGGACATTCCTCAACCATGAAAAATTCGAGGTCATTTACCACGAAATACATTTTACAAGACTCTTCCCACTGTATGTAATTAGTCAAATTAAAGGCTTTAAATGAAAATACAAACATGTTGCTGAAAACAAAAACACATTGACCTACGTTAGGTTTTAAGCAAATACCCGTTGAAAAACATACAACATCCAATACGGTTTAGCAAAACTAACATGAACCCCATGTGACATCTAGTTTCGCAATGATGCTTCAAAGGTTTAGTACAAAAGCCGCCGAAGGGAGGTCAATTATCCCTCCTTTGAATTGAGAAATTCTCAACCAGTCATTAATACCAGAACAACTCTTGCTCCTATAACAACTAGCCATCATTGATTTGGTCAAGTGATCATTAACTCACTTAGCAATCTCCTGTAAGTGTGACCCGTCATTTTAGGCCCTAGACATCCACCCCAAGCAGCCAATCCGAAGGGAAAAAATTTGCTTAGGACAAAACCTAAAGCAACCCTATCCATTTCTGGAGTTCACTTTGATCTTGAATAACTGCACAAAACCCATCCAAAGGGGGACGCTCCCAAGGCACCACGAGGGAGTACATAATGATCTCACGGTGCGGCAATGACAGAGATCGTAGGACGTGTTGACACACACCCTTCACCCACTTACTATAAACACTATCTTCATCCACCTTTATATTGACTTATGCAAACACCATCCGAAAGGGGATGCTCCCAGGGCACACGAGGCCAAGCATGAATCTCATAGTGTGAACATTTAGGGAGAAACATGAGTTGAATCATTGACATATCAGATACATCTCTTCCTCCCACTGAGTATTTTATAACCTAGGGTTTAGTTTACTTAGAAAAAACACGGCTAAGGATTTTAACTAAGTGATTATTTAGGTTTTCCCAAGAGTAAACTTTACCTTGGATAGTTGAAAGAACTTTTGATCATCATCCATTAAACTCTTTAATGGAGTCTTTGACCAACTGTCGCACGCTTGCAGAAAATCTATCTAATTCACCTTTCCAGGTAGGTTCCCAGGTAGGGTTGTTCCGTTTCCATCAGCTTAAGTACCCCAGCCTTGACAGAACCCACCTTAGACAAAAGGTCCCTTATAGATAGATTTAATACAATTTTAATTTTTTATGCCAATCAATTTAATCCTATTAAACCGATTTAAAAAGATTAAAACTAGGTTACTAATCCCATTAGAACTTTGAACTTAGGTCTATCTCAATCCAATTTTAAAACCCTTTTAAAACATGAGTTCACTCTAAGTCTGCATGCAACTCTTTCTTATCGATTTTAGTTTAAATTTCTATTATAACACTTATAATAGAAACAACAATAATCAACCAAAACGCATAACAAACACATACGAGGCATTCATAACTTTTATAAACAGCCTAAGTATCATGCTCCATGCATTGTTCATTCATTGCTACTTTTTATATAACACTTATACAAAACAGCAACGAACCAAGCAAAACATGCTTCCATACACCCTTATACTAAACGCTTATAATATAAAGATGATGTATGAATATGCTTACTGCATGCACAAATATAACTCTTATATTTTCATGATGCATGCGCATGCTTTCTTGTAATTTCATCATGCCATATTATAACACTTATAATACATAATGCATGAATAATTGCACAACCTAAGATGGGTTTTAAATCTATATATCAAACACTTGGCCATATAAACCACATAAATCTCATGTATAGTAAACAAAATGTTGATGAACCGGGAAAAATTGCCTCAAAATCCTCAAAATAAAAGCTAACTATTACAAAAAAAAAAAGAAAGAAAGAAAAGAAAAAAGAGTCTCCGATTAAAACAGGCGACCGGGTCTTGAATCGTCTGGGCGAAGCAACGTGTCTCCACTGATTATGTACCAAACATCCCCACGATCGTCTACACGAAAGAGTAAACGTTTTATTCAATCGTTTACCTACGCTTCTAGAGCTAAACGATCATTTAGCAATGATCGCGTACCTTTTACCATGCAATGAAGCATGAGGTACGCAATCGTGCAGTGCGCTCTGCAACACAAGCCTTATACGATCATCTAAACGACTATGATGCAATGAAGCACAATCGTCTAAAAGATAGCTGAGCGAGTGCCTTCGTATCATATACCATATGATCATATAGTCAGTAACTATGCGATGAGCATGCTAACTACACAATCGTTTAGTGTGCGCCTTCTTTTAAACGATGAGCATCAAATGCTCCCACTCGATCGTCTACCTCCAGCATCTACGCGATCGAGCAACCAATGCTATACGATAGAGTAAATGATTTACCTCATGCTAAACGATCATTTAGTAAATACTAAACGAGCGTTTAGCCAAATCCCAACGATTTTTACCTGAGGTTACATGACAACAACCAACCTTTGGTCTTCTTCTTCGTTGAGAACCGCATCTCCATGCTTTGAAACTTCATCACAAACGACTCGACGAACTCAAACACTTTGAATTACAAACTTGATTGCATATTAATTATGCCCAAAAACACAGGGGCCCTTACAAATTAACACTTTATAATCGAAAGAAAGCTTTAAACATAGGCAATTAACCTGTAAACATTCATCAATGCCATCCACAAACGCATTTAACAATTAAACGCAATGCAGAAAACCCACCATGACTGTAAAAGAAGTTTAAAACAGAAGTGAAATTTGGAATATCAGAACAACCTGGCTCTAATACCAATTGAAGGAAATCGGACATGAGGATTTCCATGAACAGCGAAATGATTGTTCCAAATTTCATTCATATATGAACATTAACAATTACAATACACAAACAGAAACATACAGATCATGCATACAACGAAATTACAACATGCTTTTCTACGATCAAGGGAAGAATTACACATACCTTTGAAGACTCATCTTCAACACCCTTAATCACGAACGCTCAAACAATCAATAAGACTACAAACTCGAATGCTCAAACACTACGACCACTACACTGCACGATCACAACGACCACGAACTCAGTGGTCTCCAAGATCTCGAACATAGCAAACGGCCTCCAATAAACCTCAGCTATGTCGAGTTGAGTACGACACCACCACAATGGCTACATTGGTATTCTCGGTGTGAGAATCCAGAAGTATGGGCTCTGTGTCGACTTGGTTAAAGGACGAGACTAGAGGAACAATCATGTAAACGATTGAGTAAGTGGGATATGACAAGTCTATTGTATAGACGATGCCCAATCGTTTAACAAATGCTATGCGATCGTTTAGCTAATTGGCCAGCTGAGTGAACTATCGTATAGAATCACTCCACGATCGTCTAGTCTCTTTTCAGGTGTCATTTAGTAAATTCTATTCACTTAACAACCACCGTGAGTAATTTTCGAGAATAGCAACTTTCTCAATCCATCAACTACTAAATTTAGGAAACATTTTTTCTTTTATCTGACGGTTACCATGAAACTACCAATAACCTTCCACTCAATTGGTTATTAGAGAAAAAGAGATAATTATCCAATAATTAATATTATTATAAATATATATGATAACCAACTTACCATACTATATTTAGAACCTATAGTTTTAATATTTCATCTCATGAAACATATGAACCATAACTCTTTTTCTAATTCATGGTACTTAATGTAAATCTTATTTACATTAATCCTCCACTTGATGTATCTCATACATCACACCGATCATATCATATATAATCAAATTACCTCTTGTAAATTTGAACATTTTAAATCAACACCAAGAACTAATATTCAACTTGAATCCATTGAGCTACTAAGGGGACCTTATGGACCTGTAGCTCGAAGCTCCAACGGTACGTGAATAACTGACTAAACTCTTTAGTCACGGGATCCACCATCTGTTAACTCTCAAGCATTCCACTAAAGACCGATAGCTGAACTCTTCTTACCACAGATATATTATGTGTCCATATCAACCAATCAACAGTGCGATAACCCTTCACAGATTGCCCGTAAGTACAGTTGGGCCAATAACTGTTATGCCCTTGTAGTTACATCTAACTCCTTAAGTACCACTGATCCCTCTAATGAACATAAGTCATAGTTCTAGTATGACTAAGTCCTCTCTTCCAAAGAGAAGTTGTGACCACTATGTTTAAGCCCTGGAATCAACCTTTAAGGGAGTAATCTATCTCCTTACCTCTGCTTCGGGAAAGGAGTGAATTTCGTCTTGTGTAACTGAGTTTCCAGCTCCCAGATCAGACAAGTCCTCAAAAGGGTAGGCATGTTGAGTTGGCAATCTGGCCACTCTCATCCATACTAATCAAAGGACTGCCTTTAAAGACAGGAGTTCCCAAAACACTCAGGATTGAGGTCATGTCACCAATGGTCGTTTAAGTGAGATGTAAGTCTCCAGTATCAACGGCGTTATATACAGAGACGAATCATCTCGTGGTCCGGTCTTATACAAACTCTTTGTATAAGACACCCCCGCTCATATGTCTCCACATGAATGGTCAGGATCTACCGTCTGTAGTAGTTCACAATACTTGCAAACATTTAGAAAGCGGGTCGTATCCATAGTGTCATCAGGATCAGTTATGAGGTATCCCTCTTTAATCCTTATACTACAGACCTATTTAGGTTATCACTTAAGTCATGATCCACTTGTATGTCTCATATACATGCTTAAGTTTACAAACGATAAACATGGAGCTTCGTTTATTGGATATGAGTAAATGCCAGATAAAATAACTCTTACTTTATTCATAACAATGTGTATATATTACAAACTACGAGACTCCGGGAGAATTAGGACACCAATCCCAACAACACTTACAAGAAAATGTTAAGCTAGTTAACAATTTCTGGACCAGACAATGGTGATTGATATTTACAAGAACAAAGAGTTGTTCTGTATATTTGTTGAGATGGTCTTGTTTTAGTGAAAGGGTACCTGATCACCCTACGGTGGCTTTTACCCTGCCTCAATGAAATATCATTGCAAAATAGATGTCACATAGGATGCATTAAGTTATTTTGCTAAATTTGATTGATTTTACTAATTGGGTAATGCTTGAATACTAATATAAATAAATTGTATGTTTCAGCAAATACAAAATGACTTCTGCTATATTAAACATGCTCTCTGCCAATAAGTTAACAGTTGATAATTACATCGCTTAGAAAAACACGATTAACACACTTCTAATCATTGATGGCCTAAGATTTGTCCTGGTGGAGAAGTGTCCTCTAGTATTAGCTTATAATGTCGCTCGAAAAGTTCGGGAGGTATACGAGCATTGGGTATGGGCAAATGAAAAGGTCTGAGCATATATCTTGATAAGCCTTTCTAAAGTCTTGACCAAGAAGCATGAGCCCATGCTCATTGCCAGTGAGATCATAGAATCCCTGCAGGGAATATTCAGACAGCCATCCACTCAGCTCAGGCATGACGCTTTGAAATACATCTTCAATGTTCGTATACAAAAAGGGGCATTTGTTTGAGAACATGTTCTCAACAAGATGGTTCACTTTAACATGGCGGAGATGAATGGGTCTATCATCGATGAGGCCAGTCAGGTTAGCTTCATCTTGGAAACTTTACTTCCAAGTTTCCTGCAGTTCCATAGGAATGTTGTTATGAACAAGATTGACTACAACATGACCACCTTACTCAACAAGCTGCAGACTTTCTAGTCCTGGATGAAAGTCAAGGAACATAAAGGAGAGGTAAATGTTGCCTCCTCCTCTAAAAATTTCTTCAGAAGTTCAACCTCGGGAACTAAGTCTGTGCCTTCATTTTTTGGCACCAAAAAGTGGAAGAAAAAACGTGGAAAAGGGAAAGCTAACCCACCAGCTGCTGTCCAGAAGGGCAAGAATGCTAAAACTGCAAAGGGAATCTGTTTTCATTGTGACCATGAAGGACACTGAAAGAGAAATTGTCCCAAATACTTGGCAGAAAAGAAGAAGGCCAAGTAAAGTAAATATGATTTACTTCTTTTGGAGACTTATTTAGTGGAGAATGATGATTCAACCTGGATAATAGATTCAGACGCCACTAACCATTTTTGTTCTTCATTTTAGGGAATTAATTATTGGCGGTAACTAGAGGCTGGGGACATGACGATGCGTGTAGGAACTAGGCACGTTGTCTCAGCTACTACAGTGGAAGGACTTCAACTTTGTTTATAGAAATCATATATTATATTATTGTTGGATCAACACCATCACGCAGCGGAAGAAATCAGGATCCATAAGCATTCTAATTCATTAATTTTGGTTGAAAAGAAACATGCTAAAAAATAGAGTATAATGGGTTTCATGAACATACCTTGATCAAACCAACGAAATCTCCATTTCATGCTCTAGATTGAGTTTTGGGACTCAAAATAAGCTGGAATCAAAGGGAATATGGAGAAAACTCACTGAATAGAACCCATTGAAGAAACACCTTCTTCATCCGAATTTTTCAGAAAAAATTCAGTCGGTTCTCATGCTTTCTTCACTTCAATCTCTTCAATATATTGCAGACTATCATGCAAAGAGATGTGTTGCATGGGATGCAGCTCATGCTTGGAGTAAAGCAAAGGAGAAGGTGGGTTCCAAGTAAGCTAGTTAAAGATGAAAAACCCATTTTTCAAGTTTGTGTTAATTTTTTAATTTTCCGAAAATCCAAAATTGATTTAAAAATAATATTTTATTTCTAAAATCAAAATTTATTAATTTTACAAATTAATTTCAAAAATTAATTTTCTAATAAAATTAATAAATAATTATTAAATAATTTAAATAATTCTAATTAATTTAATATCGAATATTAAATTAATTTTTACACAAATTCATCTTCTTATATTTAAATCATATTTAAATATATTTTCTCCAATTTCTTTTGATTCTAATTTGAACATTTCAAATTAACTTATCACGCTATTTTAGAGCTATCCATTTCCGAGCTAGTAGGGGGGCTTTATGGACCTACAGATCATGAGTTCCAACGATCCGAGATTAATCAGCTAAACTCATTAGATCGATCTAACCCCCATTTGTTAACTAATGGGTCACTTTACTAAAGCCCATAGTTGAACTCCCCTCACTGTAGATATATTATGTCCACTCGATATAACCATGATTAGTAAGTTAACCCTTCACAGGTTGTTCGTAATAACAGCTGGGTCAAATCTCTGTTTACCCCCGAAATTACCTCTTGATCCTTAAGAACCACTGATCCCCTAAATAACAATTGTTTTGTGATCCAATCATAAAACCGAGTTCCTCTCATACCAAATGAGATGGCGGGATCCCTTATTCAAGCCCCAGAATCAGCACTTAAGGGAAGAACCTCTCTACTATCCCCTAAAGCGGGTAGGAATGAATTCCCTCTTGCACCCTATGTCCCCAGTTATTTATCCAGTCTCACCCTTGAAATGGCAGTTATATTGAGCCGGCGCTGTTGAGCCAACCCTCACCTATGCAAATCTAAGGGCAATCCCAAATAAACAGGAATTCATAGTTAGCTCAGGATTAAGGTCAAGTTATCTAGGTCATCGCTTTGAAATAGTCAGTCTTAACAGTGTTATAAAGTAAGAGTGACTCATTTCGTGGTCTGATCTTGTACAAACTCTTTTGCACAAGGACACCCTCACTCCTCATGTCCAACATAAATGAATTAGGATCACTTCGTTTGTAGCACTTTACAACTCTTTGTAATAACTATAGAGTAGGTCGTATCCAATAGTGTTACCAGAATAAGGTACCCAACCTTATCCATGTACTATAGATCATTTTGACTATTTACTCGAACCTGATCCACCTTTATGTCTCCACATAAAATTCAAGTACTCATCCAATAATCAAGGGACTTTTAGGTTTATTGGATTTCTATTCAAGCAATAGATCTATTCAATACCACCTTTATTGAATTATCAGAATAAGCTCCATTGTTTACATACCACGAGTTTTAGGACATAAATCCCAACAATTAGATAATGTATATGTGGTTCCAAGTTTGAAAAGGAACCTTATTTCTATAAAGTACTTGCTTGAACAGAACTACTCTTTATCATTTAATGTAAATAAAGTGTTTGTTTACAAAAATAGAGTATATATTTGTTTTGCAAATCTCGAAGATAATCTTTATGTGCTATGACCGTTAGAAACTAAATCTCTCCTTAATACTAAACTATTTACAACTGTGATAACTCAAAATAAAAGACAACAAATATCTCCTAAGGAAAATGTCCATTGTTGGCACCTAAGACTAGGACACATAAATCTCAATTGGATTGAGAGACTAGTCAAGAATGGATTTCTAAGTGAGTTAGAAGAAAATTCTTTAATTGTATGTAAGTCATGCCTTGAAGGCAAAATGACTAAAAGATTTTTTTACTAGAAAAGGTCACAGGGCTAAAGAACCCTTAGAACTTGTACATTCAAACCTTTGTGGTTCGATGAATGTTAAGGCACGAGGAGTGTTTGAATATTTCATCACTTTTATTGATGATTATTCTAGATATGAGTATGTTTATTTAATGTAACATAAGTCTGAAGCCCTTGCAAAGTTCAAGGAGTACAAGACTGAGGTTGAAAATGCATTAAATAAAACGATTAAAACATTTCAATATGATCGACGTGAAGAGTATTTGGATCTAAAATTTCAAGACTATTTGATAGAACATGGAATTGTATCCCAACTCTCAACACCTAGTACATCTTAGCATAATGGTGAATTGAATCCGGTTAGATATGGTTCGGTCTATGATGAGTTATACTTCTTTACCTGACTCGTTTTAGGGTTATGCAGTACAAACCATAGCATACATTTTGAACTGCATTCCTTTCAAGAGTGTTATTGGAACACCTTTGGTATTGTGGAATGGTCATAAAGATAGTTTACACCATTTTAGGATCTGAGGGTGGTCAACAAATGTACTTGAGACAATCCTAAGAAATTGGAACCTCGTTCAAAATTGTGCCTATCTGTAGGTTACCCTAAAGGAACGAGAGGTGGTTACTTCTATGATCCTAAGGATAATAAGGTGTTTATGTCGACAAACACTATCTTTTTAGAAAAGAACCACATAAAGGAACATAAGCCCTGTAGTAAGATCGCATTGAATGAATTTTCCAGTGAAACTACTGAATCTTCAACAAGAGTTGTTGAAAAGCTCTACACCTTAACAAGAGTTGTTGAAGTTGGTTCATCTAGTAGGTCACATTTACCTCAAGTGTTGAGGGAGTCTCGACGTAGTAGAAGGGTTGCGAACCCATCTATTCGCTATATGGGTTTAATAGAAACCCAAGCTATCGTAGTTGACGGAGATATTGAGGATCCATTGTCTTATAAGAAGAGAATGGAAGATGTTGACAAAGATGAATGGATCAAAGTTATGAATCTCGCAATGGAGTCTATGTACTTCAATTTAGTTTGAGATCTTGTAGATCGACCTGATGGGGTGAAACCTATAGGTTTCAAGTGGATCTACAAAAGAAAATGGGGTGCTAATGGGAAAATGCAAACCTTCAAGGCTAGACTTGTGGCAAAGGGTTATACCTAAGTTGAGAGAGTCGACTACGAGGAAACTTTCTCACTCGTTGCCATGTTGAAGTCTATCTAGATACTTCTGTCCATTACTTCATATTATGACTATAAGATTTGGTGAATGGATGTAAAGACTGCTTTTCTGAATGGAAATCTTAAGGAGACCATTTATATGGAGCAGCCTGAGGGATTCATAACCCAAGGTCAAGAGCAAAAGGTTTGCAAGCTTAATCGGTCCATTTATGGATTGAATCAAACTTCTTGTGTTTACAAGAAAGTCATCAACAGTTCAATAGCTTTTCTTGTGTTGTATGTAGACGATATTCTACTCATTGGGAATAAGCCATTTGAGCTAATGTGCGATACTAGCGGTTATTCGATGGGGGCAGTGCTAGCACAAAAGAAAAAAACAATGCTACACCCCATCGCATATGCGAGTAGAACATTGAACCCTGCCCAAGTGAATTACACTACCATTGAGAAGAAACTGCTTGTGGTGATCTTTGCGCTGGAAAAATTTAGAGCTTACTTGCTGGGATCCAAAGTGATAGTTCACACCGACCACTCGGCAATCAAATATTTAATGACCAAGAAAGATGAAAAGCCGAGGTTGATTCGATGGGTTCTCCTCCTCCAAGAATTCAACATGGAAATCATTGACTGCAAGGGGACAGAGAACCAGGTTGTGGATGACCTATCAAGATTAGAGAATCCGAAAGCAGATCGCAACCAGTCGGAGGTGAACGCAACCTTTCTAGATGAGCAGTTGTTCAAACTTGAAGAATTACCATGGTACGCAAATGTTGTCAATTACCTGGTCTGTGAGCAATTTCCAGAAAATTATACAGCCCACCAAAAGAGGCGGCTTATGCATGAATGTAAATCCTTCTATTGGGACGAGCCGAATCTTTACAAGAGAGGGTCAAACCAGACCTTGTATCTATGTGTACCAGAGACTACTCATCAGCGCATACTTTCCCAATGCCATGACTCACCGTATGGTGGACACTTTGGAGGTCAACGCACAGCAGCAAAAGTGTTACAAAGCGAGTATTTTTGGTCGATTCTATTCAAGGATGCACGAGACTATTCTATGAGATGCGACAAGTGCAACGCACGGGAAACATTTCATGGAAGAATGCAATGCCAATGAATATTATATTAGAATTGGAACTCTTCAACGTGTGGGGCATAGACTTCATGGGACCATTTCCACCATCAAATGGTCACAAGTACATTTTGTTGGCCGTCGATTATGTCTCCAAGTGGGTTGAAGCGGTATCATGCATCACAAGCAATGCGACAGTAGTCTCCAGATTCTTGCGAAGAAACATCTTCACTCGTTTTGGCACCCCATGTGCCATAATAAGTGATGAAGGCTCCCACTTTTTCAATGGTGTCATCAACAAACTGTTGCTCAAATACAATATCCACCATAAGGTCGCCACCGCATACCATCCATAGACGAATGGCCAAACCAAGGTGTCTAATAGGGAAATCAAACTGATCCTGGAGAAGGTGGTGAATCCTTCATGCAAAGATTGGGCCATGAAGCTGGATGATGCCTTGTGAACATACAGGACCGCCTATAAAACACCTATAGGAATATACCCGTGTGCTCGTGTTTGGGAAGGCATGTCACTTACCGCTGGAATTGCACAAAGCACTATGGGTAGTGAAGAAGCTCAATTTTGATTTGAAGACTGTAGGGGAGGCGAGAAAACTTCAGTTGCTCGAGCTAGACGAATGGAGAATTCAAGCATATGAAAATTCCAAGTTCTACAAGGAACGCGCAAAACGTTGGCATGACAAACGACTATGCCAAAAGAATATCCAGGTTGAACAGAAGGTCTTGTTATACAATTCTCGGCTACAACTTTTTCCCAGAAAATTAAAGTCACGCTAGTCCGAACCATTTATAATCAAAGAAGTATTCCCGCATGGTGCGGTCGAATTAACCAATGAAGAAGGGACCAACGCATTCAAGGTCAACGGGCAAAGAGTCAAGATGTACCACGAAGGAGACTTGCACTGCGACAAAACCTCCATGGACCTGAGGAATTCCTGACTGAAGAAGATATGAGCGGTCCTTGTGCTAATATGCGATACAAACTCAACAGGGACACATTTTTTTTAAGTATCCTTTTGATATCTTTATTTCATGAACTTACGTTACCTTTTTGTAAAAACACTACTCTTTAAAATTATCAACTCTGTTTTTCATACTTTTGACTTTCTTGATTTTTTAGCAACGATCATAGTAAACGATTGCGGTGGACTACGCGATAACCTAAAAATACGCGACCAGTTCGACCAGCCCATCGCAATCGAGAAATCAACTCACCGCAAAGAAAGATGCGATCACAGATGATGCGTGCAACAGAGCAAATTTGGGGGTTGTATCTTTCTTTGACCTTTTTATTCCAAATTTTGCACTCTGGCATCTCATTCTGACATTGCTAATTTTATCATCGCATCCTCTTTAGTTTGGCGCAATCATTGATTGTTGATTACTTTATTCAGTCAACGCCTTTTTTTCCGTACCAATTATGATTTCAATGATGAAACTCAAGCCTTTATTTCTCATCGCATGTACTAGAATCAACTTAATTTTAGGATGGTCCATTCATGAAACATTTCTAGAAGTTAGTGGTCCACCAGCTTTCTTTCAAAATGATTTTTACGAAACTTTCTAAGAGCATCGCATGAGTCATTTCAGTCTATTAGCAATGAGGACATTGCTGCATATAAATTTGGGGGTGCCGGTATTTATTTTCAACCTTGCTACTTTAGACATTTAAAAAAACGTTGAGATCGGATCCTAATCGTAGTTGGATGTCCGCATGACACCCATGGGGGCAAGCCAAAACGAAAGTAGGAATCATGATCAATGCATAAATCAAAGCGATCGCAACTCCGCTGCCAAATTGGCATGAGTTTAGACTGAGAAAGAGTGCCTTGCTCGTAGTTGGATGATCGCATGACACCCGTGGGGGCAAGCCAAAATGAAAGCTAGACACTTGGATCAGTGCAAGGTCACAAAAAGAATATCTAAACTGCGCAAGGATAAAAATCATTTGGAAACACCCCGGTTTGAAAAAGTTTTGAAATAAATCATGCAATGTCCTGGAAACAAGTAAAGTCTTTTTGCAGGTTAAACTTGCGGTCCCTAAGTATTAGAAATATTTTAGGATGAAACCAGGATAGAAATTAAGAAGATTTTGGTTCATAAAATTTGAATAAGGCACCTCAAGAAATCTAGGTAGGGAAAAGGCAGTTGACTCTTTAGAGAAAATCTTTAGTTTATGCTTGAGGACAAGCATTGTTTTAAATTTGGGGGTGTGATAACAGGCAGAAATGCACATTATTACAGCACAAATAAGTAAAACAACGAGGGAATGCGACATTAAAAATATATAAAATCATGTCCAAAAGTGTTAAACTAAGAATATTGCAATTGCATGCGCCCATTGCATAAAAGCAGCTAATTTACCAATTTTGCGCAGGAAAAATGCGTTGGCGCAAAGGAAATTGCGATAAAAAAATTAGGCGTCTGCGCGCACTGAAAGATTGCGATCACAAAGTCATGCGATTGTATGCGATCGCAAGAATTTGCTCAAGAAGGTGGTCGCATAAAGACGATGCATCAAGGTGAAAGCATCATGATGGGACGAAAAGCTGATGACAGTCGAATCCGAATTTAGTTGATAAGTCATTAATGACACACTGTAGCAAGTACACTCAACTTTTGGTGACCATTAATCGGCGCATCAGAACAGGAGATTTAATGACCGCCCATCATTGCAATCATTAGAGAGAAAAGATTCTTCACCTTGAGCTCTATAAATATCAAAGGCCACCGAGTTCACCATATATATAGAAAAAGTTAGATCATATACAAGATAGAGAGTCGTTAGTCTGTTCATAGTCATTCTTATACTTAGAAGATGGAGACGAGCCAAGAGAATAGACACTGAGAGATCATCCCTAGACAGATCGAAAGACTGCAGGGAAACGCTACAAAAGAAGAGAGAGCCAACACTTGCAAAAGTAAGGATATTCATCTGGGCAGAATTGGAGTGAAAAGATGGTGTAAAAGGCCAAGGGAAGCAAGACATTACTACCGGGCTTCTTATCTCTACTTTCTATTGTTATTCTGTATTCTGCATTTAATTTATAAACAATGGAAATCTCATTTCAACTCATGTTCAATCTCTTCATACTTCACATGAGTAGCTAAATTTCCGAATGGGTTGAGAAGTACTTAGCTAGCATGACCTAAGATTTACACTTTATGTGATCTTGTCTTATGTATGCATCATTCACCCTTTAGAGATACTTGAGAGAGTAGTCTAAAGAAATAATCTAGACTTGAGAGAGTCGGATTAGAATCTAGGCTTGAGAGAGTCAGATTAGAACCGCATGAGCAAGAGATAGAAACTTAGACATAAGTTCTGTTTGCTATTATGCATCGTATGCATCCTAGAAATAGGATATGATAATATGCGGTCACCTTGTGTATGTGTGCATCATTCATCATCGCATAGACAAGAATAGAGGCTTAGACATAAGTCCTATCGACATTATTGTATACATCGCATGCGTCCTAGAAATAGGAATTATGACATTTGCATTGAAAGATGACATGCTGTTGTTTGTGTGTAGCATGATCGCATAACTTGTACGCAATCTTAGAGAGTGTTAGCTAAACCCCTTCTCAACCCATTTATCGCATACTCATTATAATTCTCAATTTCATCAACTCTTTACTCGAATCTGTTGCATAGGAAATATACTTAAACAAAAACACCATCCATCTGATTTGTTTTTGCCACCGCAAAGGAATCAAATTTATTGGACTTACCAAGAAACCTAGTGAGATTTATACTTGGATCTTATTAGGAAAACTTGCATGTGCAACACATAACATATCACCGCAACTCATACCATATTCGCATCACATTTACAATGCATCAAGCGTCCTTCTTCGGATGGGTTTTGTGCAGTTGGTCAATATCAAGGTGAACTCCAAAAATAGATAGGGTCGCTTTAGTTTTTTCCCCAATCGGATTTTCCCCTTCGGATTGGCATTTACCTCTAGGGCTTAAAATGGCGGGTCACACTTACGAGAGATTGTTAAGTAAGTTAATGATCTCTTGACCAAATCAATGATGGCTTGTCATTATAGAAACAAGAGTTGTTATGGTATTAATGACTGGTTGAGAACTTCTCAATTCAGACGAGGGATAACTGACCTCCCTTTGATAGTTTTTGTCCTAAACCTTTGAAGCGTCATTGCGAAACTAGATGTCACACGGGGTTCATGTTAGTTTTGCTAAAATCTTATTGGATGTTGTTTTGTTTTACAATGGGTATTTGCTTAAAACCTAACGTAGGTCAATGTGTTTTTCTTTTCAACAACTCTTAGTATTTCCGTTTAAAGCTTTCAATAATGACCGATTATTTACAGTGGAAAGAATTGTGTGAAACGAATTTAATGGCAAACGACCTCCATCCCACTACTCTCCATAAGAGGAGACAAGACAGTAAATATGATTTATTGGTCTTGGAGACATGTCTGGTAGAGAATGATGATTCTGCCTAGATCCTCGATTCAGGTGCTACCAATCATGTCAGTTTCTCTTACCAAGGATTCATTGCTTGGCAAACGTTGCCTCAGGGAGAGATGACTCTTCGAGTTGGTACTGGTGACGTTGTGTCAGCTGTTGCTGTAGGCAGGCTGAAGTTATTTGTTGACAAGAAACGTTATCTGTTACTAGATAATGTTTTTGTAGTTCCTCATATTAAGAGGAACTTAATCTCGATTTCTTGTCTCATTGAACAAGGCTACACCGTCTTCTTTTCTAAGAATAAAGTGTTTATTTTCAAGAATGGAATGGAGATTGGTTATGGTTCAATGGAAAATAACTTATATGTACTAAGACCGTTAGTCATAAAAGCCTTATTTAACACTGAAATGTTCAGTATGGCAACAACAGCTAAAAGACCAAATGTTTCTCCAAAAGAAAATGTCCATCTTTGGCATCTTAGGTTAGGTCACATCAACCTCAATAGGATTGAGAAGTTGATGAAAAGTGGACTTCTAAAGAGTTTAGAAGAAAACTCCTTGCCGGTATGTGAATCATGCCTCGAAGGCAAGATAACCAAACGACCTTTTACTGGAAAAGTTTACAAAGCCAAGGAAGCCTTGGAGCTTATACATTCAGACCTCTATGGTCCGATGAATGTTAGAGATCTAGGTGGGTATGAATTCATTTCTTTCATAGATGATTATTCAAGGTTTGGGTATCTCTTCCTAATGCAATGTAAGTCTGAAGCCCTTGACAAGTTCAAGGAGTATAAGGCTGAAGTTGAAAACTTGTTAGGTAAGAAGATAAAAACACTACGATCTGATCGTGGTGAAGAGTATATGGACCTCTAATTCCAAAACTATATGATAGAACATGGGATTGCGTCCCAACTCTCGGCCCCTGGTACACCTCAACAAAATGGTGTATCAGAAAGGAGAAACAGAACCTTGTTGAACATGGTTTGGTCTATGATGAGTTATGCTCATCTTTCAGACTCGTTTTGAGGTTATACAGTGCAGACTGCATGTTATATCTTGAACAACGTTCCCTCGAAAAGTATTTTTGAAACACCTTTTGAGTTATGGAGAGACCGTAAAGGTAGTTTACGCCACTTTAGGATTTGAGGCTGTCCGGCACATATGCTAGCGATTAACCCAAAGAAGTTGAAACTGCATTCGAATGTTTGCCTCTTTGTAGGCTACCCCAAGGAAATGAGAGGAGGATACTTCTATGATCCGAGTGAGAACAAAGTGTTTGTTTCCACTAATGCTATCTTCTTGGAAGAAGATCACATGAAGGATCATAAGCCACGAAGTAAGCTCGTTTTACGTGAGATCTCTAGTGAGACTGAAACTGCTAAGGGTTCAACAAGAGTTGTTGAACAGGTCGACAGATCAACAAGAGTTGTTGAGGTCAGGACATCTAGTCAACCAGCTCAAGAGTTAAGACTGCCTCGACTTAGTGAGAGGGTTATGAACCCATCGGATCGCTACATGGGTTTGAATGAAGCCCAAAACATCATTACAGATGATGGGGTCGAAGATCCGTTGTCTTTTAAGAAAGCAATGGATGATGTTGACAAAGATGAATGTGTTAAGGCCATGAACCAGGAAATGGAGTCTATGTACTTTAATAATGTCTGGGAGCTTGTTGATCCACCTGATGGGGTAAGACCTATTGAATGTAAGTGGATCTTTAAGCGAAAGAGAGGTGTAGATGGAAATGTGCAAACCTTTAAGGCTAGACTCGTGACAAAGGGTTATACCCAGGTTGAGGGAATTGACTATGAGGAAACTTTCTCACCAGTTGTCATGCTGAAGTCTATCAAGATTCTCCTATCCATAGCCATATTTTATGATTATGAAATATAGCAAATGGACGTCAAGACTAACGTTCTTAATGGTAATCTTGAGGAGACCATCTATATGACTCAACTAGAAGGGTTCATAGTTCCAGATCAAGAGCAAAGAGTTTGCAAGTTTAATAGGTCTATTTATGGGCTGAAACAAGCATCTAGATTTTGGAACATCAGATTTGACACTGTTGTCAAGTCATTTGGCTTTGATCAGAACGTTGATGAGCCTTATGTTTACAAGAAGATCATCAACAGCTCAGTAGTTTTCCTGGTACTGTATGTGGATGATATTCTAATCATTGGGAATGATGTAGGGTATCTAACTAACATTAAGAGTTGGCTAGCTGCCTAGTTCCAAATAAAAGATTTGGGTGAGGCACAGTATGTTCTTGGGATCCAGATTATTCGGGATCGCAAGAACAAATGGTTAGGCCTGTCTCAGGCATCGTACATTGATCAAATGTTGATTAGGTACAGGATGCAAGATTTCAAGAGGGGTTTGTTACCCTTCAGGCATGGAATCAGTTAGTCTAAGAATCAATGTCCTAAGACACCTTAAGAAGTTGAGGAGATGAGATGAAGTCCCTATGCTTCTGTTGTAGGAAGCTTGATGTATGCGATGTTGTGTACTAGACCCGACATTTGTTATGCAGTAGGGATTGTCAGTCGATATCAGTCCAATCCAGGATTTGATCACTGGACGGCGGTCAAGACAATCTTCAAGTATCTTCGAAGAACGAAGGACTACATGCTTGTATATGGAGATAAGGATTTGATCATTACAGAATACATGGACTCTAACTTTCAGACCGATAGAGATTCTCGCAAATCGACATCGGGGTCAGTGTTTACTCTGAATTGAGGGGTTGTAGTCTGGCGAAGCATCAAGCAAGAATGCATCGTGGACTCCACTATGGAAGCCGAATTCGTAACGGCTTGTGAAGCAACTAAGAAGGCTGTTTGGCTGAGGAAGTTCCTTTCAGATTTGAAAGTTGTTCCAAATATAGATTTGCCAATCACTCTATATTGTGATAACAGCGAGGCTATGGCAAATTTGAAGGAGCCTCGGAGTCATCGTCGGGGTAAGCACATAGAACGAAAATATCACCTGATCAGGGAGATTGTGCATCGCGGTGATGTTATAGTCACGAAGATCACATCGGAGCACAACGTTGTTGATCCCTTTACAAAGGCCCTCACGACTAAAGTGTTCGAAGGTCACCTGGAGAGTCTGGGCTTGCGAGACATGCGGCATCTTGTCTAGGGCAAGTGGGAGATGATACTGGGGTATGCCCTAGTTTATTTTATATTGTATTGTACATTAGTCTCTCGAGTCATTAAGACAAGTAGGAGATTGTTGGGATTGGTGTCCTAATTCTCCCAGAGTCTCGTTGTTTTGTAAAGATGCACATTGTTTAATGAATAAAATAATTGTTATTTAATTTTTGCATTTACTCATATCTAATAAACAAAGCTCATTGGTTATCTTATGTGAACTTAAGCATGTATATGTGATATACAAGTGGATCATGCCTTAAGTGATAACCTAAATAGGTATGTAGTATAAATAAGGTGGATACCTATCCTAGTGACAACTACGGATACGGCCTGCTTCGTAGAAGTTTGCAATTGTTGTAAACTACTATAGATAGTAGATCCTGACCATTCATGTGGAGAACGTGCAAGCGAGGGTGTCCTATACAAAGAGTTTATATAAGACTTGGAACGAGATGACTAGACTCTGTATATAACGCTGTTGATACTAGAGACTTACATCTCACCTAAACGACCATAGGTGACACGACATCAATCCTGAGTGTTTTGGGAACTCCTACCTTTGAGGGCGGTCCTTTGATTAGTATGGGTGAGAGTGGCCAGATTGTCAATTCAACATTTCTACCTTTTTGGGGACTTGTCTGATCTGGGAGCTGGGAACTCAATCCACAAGATGAAATTCACTCTTTTCCCAAAGTAGGAATAAGTAGAGAGATTGCTCCCTTAAGGGCTGATTCCAGGGCTTGAACATAGTGGCCAAAACTTCTCTTTGGAAGAGAAGACTCAGTCATAGTAGGACTATGATTTATGTTCATTAAGGATCAATGGTATTTAAGGAGACAGATGTAACTACAGGGGCAACGGTTATTGGCCAGTTGTACTTACGAGTGATATGTGAAGGGTTGTCGCACTGCTGATTGGTTAAGATAGACACATAATATATCTGTGGTAAAGAGAGTTCAGCTTTCGATCTTTAGTGGAGTGCCTGGAAGTTAACGGATGGTGGATCCCGTGACTAAAGAGTTTAGTCAGTTATTCACGTACCGTTGGAGCTTCGAGCTATAAGTCCATAAGGTCCCCTTGATAACTAAATGGATTCAGTTGAGGATAAGTTCTTAGTGTTGATTTGAAATGTTCAAATTAACAAGAGGTATTTTGATTATATATGATATAATCAATATGATGTATGAGATACATCTAGTGGAGGATTGATGTAAATGAGATTTACATTAAGTACCATGGAAAAGAAAAAGAACTATGGTTTATATGTTTCATGAGATGAAATATTAAAAGTATAGATTATAAATATAGTATGATAAGTTGATTATCATTTATAGTTATAATAATATTAATTATTGGATAATTAATTCTTTTTCTTTAATAACTAATTGAGTGAGTGGTTATTGGATTCATGGTAATCGTGAGTTTAAAAAGAAAATGATTTTCCTTATTTTAGTAAGATTTACAAAAGGTTTTTCATAAAAAGTTTTAAGATTTCTCTCTCGGCGAAAAAGGGATCTCACGGTAGTCGTCAAGTAAATACGGATTTACTAAACGACGGTTGGGTGAGCTAAACGATCGTACAGTATTTACCAAATGATCGCATAGTTTTGCTAGATGATCGCGTGCCCTAAGTAAACGATCGTGTAGAGTCTGTAGGCGACAGACCGAGCTAAACGATCTCATAACTTTATCTAAATGATTGGGCATCGACCTATACGATAGGTCTCTGCCATCTCCCATTTGCTCAGTCATGTACACGATCGGTGTTTCCTCCTTCATCTGCCTCATACCAAGTCCGAACAGAGCCCACCCTCTGGATTCTCACACCGAGAATACCAAGGTAGCCTTGTTGGTGGTGTCAGACTCAACTCGACACCATCAAGGTTTTCTGGAGGCCGTTCGTGTTGCTGAGGAGTTCGTGGTCGAGGCGATCGTTGAGGACAAGCGCGAAGAGTCGTGCTGTATTGCGGCTGTGTAGATCGAGAATTCGAAGTTGCTGTTGTTCGAGCAGTCATGCACAACGGAGCGTGGAGACTCATCTGCAATTGTTCGTACAGTTTTTCCCTTTATGCATTTGAGTTTTCCATACTGTAATTTCTGTATGAATTGTATAACCGCTTGTTTGAAGTCGCCTGTAAATGTTATGTTCATTTATGATTGTGATTTAGAATAATCTTTTTCCGCTGCTCATGGAAATCTCGAATCCGATTTCCTTCATGGAACACCGTTAAAAATATCCCCAAGTATCTACGGAGAACGAGGGACTACATGCTCGTGTATGGTTCTAAGGATTTGATCCTTACAGGATACATGGATTCTGATTTTCAGATTGATAAAATGCATAATTTGGATTTTGAATTTTATCATTCTATGAGATTAAAAATTTGAGAATAATCCGCATTTCCACAGTGGACCTCACGGTTCCTTTAGAGATATTAATTTTCGATGGAACATTTTCAACTGACATATGTGACTTAGTTACTTTCTTTGCATCTATAAATGCATTTGGTAACTGATTTGCTATATTTTTCAAATAAATTATCTTCTGAACGTCACGTTCACATTAATCTGTACGAGGATCTAAATGAGACAATAACGATGCATTCCATGTAATTTATTTTTCCAATTTCTTAATTTTTTTCCCTAATGTTGGAAAATTTGTCTCATAAAAATGACGATCAACAAATCATCCAGTAAATACATCATCCGTTAGGGGTTCAAGATATTTGATAATTGATGGGGAATCATATCTAATATATATTCCTAACCTCCTTTGAAGACACATCTTAGTACGTTGTGCTAGAGCAATTGGAACATATACTATACATCCAAAAATTCTCAAATGGAAAATATTTGGTTCATAGTCATAAGTTAATTATAATGACGAGTACTTATGATAAGGTATTGGCTTAATGTGTACAAGTGACACTGCATGCAAAATAACATGTGCCCATATGGATGTAGGAAGCTTAACTCTCGTAAGTAATGGTCTAACAATTAACTGCAAACATTTTATGAATGATTCTGCAAAACCATTTTGTGTATGACACATGAGCTATTTGATGTTAGACACTTATCCCAATTGATATGCAATATTTTTCAAAATCTTGAGATATAAATTCACTAGCATTATCAAGACGAATGGTCTTAATTGTATAATTAGAAAATTGTGCTCTTAACTTATTTGAGCAAATAATCTTGCATGTACACATTTGGCCATCTGCTGGATGCATTTATTAATACCATAAAATATCTAAATGGTCCACTTGATGGGTTAATAGGTCCACATATATCACCATGAATTCATTCTAAAAATACAGGAGATTCAATTCCCACTTTGGCTAGTGTTGGT
Organism: Benincasa hispida; assembly: GCF_009727055.1. Lineage (NCBI taxonomy): Eukaryota > Viridiplantae > Streptophyta > Magnoliopsida > Cucurbitales > Cucurbitaceae > Benincasa > Benincasa hispida. The sequence continues at coordinate 15,760,405 of NC_052350.1, read as the reverse complement.
CTAATTATTAACTTGCCTTGAAAGCAAACATCACATGTTAATTCATTAGATTGAAGAATCTTTTGGCTCTTCAATGAGTGTCCATTTGAATTTTCAATCATTCTTCTCATCATTATAGACCCTGAATGACCTAATATGTCATGTTAAATTGTAAATATGTTTGGATTCATGAACTTCAAGTTCATTGTTGTATATGTTTCAATTACTAGTATACGAATATAATATAATCCAAAAGATAAAGCATGCAACTCTTCCAGTATATGTTTTTCATACGAGACAGTAGATATGATATAAAGTCATATTATTCTTTCTATTAATCTCAATATGATAATCATTGTAACATATATCCTTAAAACTAAGTAGATTTCACTTTGATTGACTAGAGAACAATGCATTTCCAACTGTAAATTTTGTTTCTCTAGACAAAAGAATATTTGCTTTTCTAAGACCTTCAATCAGGTTTGAGAAACTGATATCGTGTTGACTTTTGCTTCCAACATTGTCAGTTTGGAAAAATATTTTCTACTTGTAAGTATTGTATGTGTAATTGCATTGTCTGCCAGACATAGATTTTCTTTACTCAATTTTTAGGCACTCAACATATGAAAATGATCCAGTTTCTTCACTAAAAAAAAATAATTACACTAAGAAAAACAACATTTGACAAATGCTAACAAGAAAAACAACATTTGACAAATGCTAACATCTACTAAGAGAAGAAAAAAAACATGGAGATGAATAAAAAAAATATTAAATCTAGATATTTTCAAAGTCAAAGGAAATACTTGATGTTCCATTAGTTCTATCGATTTTCTCTTCAGGAGATTCAAAGATGTCCGCCACATCCAAGTTTGTCATATGGGATGGATCAAATATGTCATTATCCTACTATGCAAATTTTGCTTACATATTTTTCTCTTTTTCCTTCAGAGAGGCTCGATAGAGATCAATTAAGTGTTTTGACATACGACAGGTACATGACCAATGCTCAGTCATTCGGCATCGGAAGCATTTTTTCAACACCTTTTGAACTCTTATCTTGTGGAGCTTTTCCTTTGTGATAATCATTTTGTGTGGTTCTTTTGAAATTTGAATAATTAAAATGGCCACCACGAAAATAATAACTATTTCTTCCTCTGCCACAATCACGACCTCAACCTCGACCACGACTATTCACATTCACAGCATTCACTTTAGGGAATAGTATTGTTCCAATTGATCGAGCTTCATGATTTTTCATCAATGACTCATTATTTTGTTCGGCCACGAGAAGACATGGAAATTAGTTCAGAATACTATTTAAAACCTTTCTCTCAATATTGCTACTCCAGGAGCATATCCGAAATGTAGAAAAATGTCTTATCTAATATATTGATTTAAAATTTTGGAGCCTCAAGTGCATCCATTAACGACGAGCTTTAGGAAGAAAATTTATTTTATGATGATCACATTTTATGACATCCAGGTGTATTTTGGCATTAAGCACTAATAACAAATAATTATTACCTTTAATATCAAATGCTACAAATTTTAATTTTGTAATATCTATCATAATAACACTATTACAAAATATTATATTTATATTAGAAATTTAATATATATCAAATATGTAAAACAACATCTAATTTATTAATTATAAAGAAAAGAGAGAAAAACCAACATACCTTTAGAATCTACCTTTAGCGGGAAAAATGATAGAAGCTCGTGCTGATAACATATTGTAAATTTTAGGAGCACAACGACATACAACGAGAACACGGATATGGAGAAAATTAAATATAATAATAATATATAGTAAAATAGATAGATATTAAAATAAATAAAATATAATATATAAATTAACAAAATAAAATAAATTAACAAAATATGAAATAAGGAATTTCTCTAAAATCTCTACTTTCTCCAATTTTTATCGATTTTGCCCAATGTGTGTGTCTTCCAAAACCCATCAAATGCCACTATTTATAGGCAATTTGGTAAGTAGGAGGTGGATTATATGGACACTAGTAATGTGTAATGTCGAGACACGTGGACAACACTTTGGGAAATAAGGGCATGACACATGGTCAATGGACACTAAGCATGAACATCTAATGGACATCTATTATCATAATATTTATAATTTTATTTTTTTCAATTATACCAAATTTATCTTTTCTAGTGTATCAATAATACATTTGATATATTTAATTGTATGTTTAACAATAGTATATTTGCACACGTTATACTCGTGCATATATCAATAACATGTCTGATTACTTTATATTCTGAATGCATATTGATATACATTTGGGTGTCAAGGAAACCATCATAAGTAGGTGGTCACCATGGATTCAACCTATAATATCTTAATCTTTAATCAAAATCATGCTTTTTATTTACTACTAGTCCAACTCACGATGGTTATTATTGATGCCAAAATTTGGACAAAGGGAAACACACCTGACTTTCGTGTGACAATAATGGTAAATTTATAATTTGAGGAAGAATGCGACCTGCAAGACGAAAAAATTTGCACACTAGTGTGGTGCTTGCTAACAGGCTCCGATGTTTAAGTCATAAAGTGTAACTGTTTAGCAAGTAAAGAGTTTGAGTATTAGAATTAACTTACTTCTTCTGGAGTCATAATGATATATTTATAACGAAGTCCTGACCTAGTGCATTAATTTGATCTTAGGGTTTCCTAGTCATATTAAACTCTCAAGCCAATTGAGCCACTGTTCATCAAATTTAACGTCTCAGCCTCGACCTCATCCCTGGCTGATGAAGTTGGTTTGGGCATTTGACCTAAACTATCTTTTTCTCAAGGCCCAAATACGCTATAGTACACTCCATTCACTGACAGAGAGGGTCGGTCTCGACCAAAGATGAGGCTGAGGAGGCTAGCTTGGACCCAAACTATCTTCTTCTCAAGGCCCAGGTAAATTATAGTACGCTCCATTCATCAAATAGAGAGGGTCAACCTCAGCCTCATCTTTGGCCGACTGGGCTACTTTGGCCCAAAGTTAAACTAGCCCTTTTCCTTAACCTCATCTCATCCTTTTGGTCCGGTTGCTTATATGTTCACTATTTTTTTCTAAGTCTGGTAGCTTCCTCCTCTTTGCTATGTTGCTTCTATTCTTTAGTCCAAAAATCACTCATAACAGTTACTAATGAGATATACTTGAGATGCATTTTTTTTATGAGTAATGATATGTTATTGATGCAACTAATGTTATACTTAAAATAAAATTTGAATAAACGCTGATATATTATTGATATACCAATGCTATTATTGAAATTGCATTTAAAACGAGTGTGATGAGAATCAATCATTCACCTCACAACAAAAAGTTATAGTTTCTAAATAATTTAGAAACTGAGTCGGGATTAACTTTGGAGAAGATTTAGAGGTGCGTTAGACAAGTTCAATTCCTTTTTAAACATGTTTTTATTACGTAAGCATTTAAAATGTATTTCAGTCAGCTTTATTAACTCACTAATTTTGAAGACGTCATTTGTTTTCAAGACTCTCCATTCTATATGCTTAATAATGAAAGATAGTATAACCTCAATAATACTCTAATAAAAATGGTTACCAAGCACAATGAATTGAATAATCATAAGTTGATGGCAATGTATTTAGTAAAATAATACTAGGAAGAAAATGAATGAATACAAATTTAAGTTTGTACTGAGTACATGTTGTTTGATAAATTTGGTATATCAACAAAATATTAGTATATTTTATATGTTAGTTAAAGTATATGATACTATAGATATAGTAGTTGATAAACTAACGAAGGCAAACTTAAAATAATAAAAAATTCAAAAATCAAGTTTTATTATAAATACTATAATGTGTTAAATAGACGTCCAAGCTTAATGTCAAAAGTCAAGTGTCATCCTTCCATTACCACATGTCATACAACAAGTGTCCAAATGTATCACATCCTACTTGCCAAAATTTTCATAGTTAAATGGCTATTTGTGGATTTTAAAAGACACACATGCATTGGGCAAAATCCATGAATTTGGAGAAAGTGGAGAATTTTAAGAAATTTCTTATTTCATATTTTATTATTTATTTATTCTAATATTATATTTTATTAATATCCGTGTCTTTATTGTGCTCTTCAATTTTACAACTGGTTTGATTTTTTTTTAATGATAGCAAATTAAAAAAAAAAAAAACTAGTATTGTGATAAAATAAAATATTTAGAAGAGAAAAGGAAATTTGATAAGTCTATTACTTAAAATCGTAAGAAATACGTAATATAGATTATATCATAAAAAGGTCCAACAATTCTTTGCAAAAAAAAAAAAAAAAAGAAAGAAAAAAAGAGGTCCAACAATGATCAACGTGATTATCCAATCAAAAAACAAGTGTTTGACATGTGGGCCATGTGGAGAAAATACAACCTAGTGCCTTTGTATCCTAGATATCATTCAACGGTCCAGATCGAACTTAGCTTCTCCCTTGGCCCAATCGCAAGCGGCGACCAAAAATGAAATCAGATCTGAGGACGACGAAAAAGCTATAATCCCCTGCTCCATCGACCCACGTAAACCTCAAACCTGGAGAAGCCACGTGGATGCTTCGTTTTTTTGTCCTCTTAAACATCGGTGGTCTAAGGACTTAGATTTCGTGGACCGCGTAGCAGGTGATTACTTTTGATATGGAGTTCATAGTCCGAGGGTTGATAGTTTGGATATTAGTCTGCGCAGTACAAAGACCCCCAAATTAATCGCTCGCTCTCTCTTTCTCTCTCTCTACGCGAAAAAATCTCTTTCGTCTCCTTGGTTTAGGATTGTGTTTCACTTCTGTCTGTCTTACTCTCTTTTTGATTTTCCCGGTAAATCGGGATAATTTTGAAGGGAACTAGCAAAAAAACAACTTAGAAATTTTACAGTAAGTACAGTTTCATATCCAGGAAATTTCCAGGATTGAGCTGGATTTTCGATTTTGTACTACTTTGAATTTTGGGGGTTTTTAAGAATTTTTTCTGGTTGCGTCACTCTGATTAGGGTTTGGTTGTTGGTGGCGGCTTTTGATTTCAATCAATCGTCTTCATTGAAGTTCTGATTTTGGTGTGCAGTAGATCTGGGAAGTTCGGACTTTCTGTAGAGATTAGGGATGCAGAGACAGACAAGGTACATGGAGAGGACGAACTCCATGAGGGAAAAAAGGGGTTTGGAGGGTGGAGAAGATGAGCTGCCAGAGCGAAAGCGACCAGCTCTAGCTAGGTATATCGCTTATTTTTTTTGCATTTCTTCTAAGAACGTGCTAATTACAACTTTTGATATCTTGTATTCTAATCGAGGGGTTCTTTTCTTACCCCCTCCCATTTGGAACTAAATTTAGGTAGGGGTGAGAAGTAAAAACATGACTCTGTATGTTGGTTATATAAATCTGCATAGCCCTTCAGGAATCGTGAGTTGGGCATGCCTATTGATTCTTTACATTAATTACTAAGACTTTTAATTACACGTGTCACGATGATGAGGTAGATGAGAGTTGCCTGCTGCTTCCTATGAGCTTTCTATTTGGACATAAGAAACAAATATTTCCTTGATGGGAATGTAGGAGGGAAAGAGAAGACCTTCAAATGGAGGTTATAGGTGGGGGGGTTGCTATGAGCTTTCTATTTATCTTTATTTTATCTGCTCCTGCTTCTACTTTCCTCATTGTAATAGTTAAATTCAGGTACATGGAGCCTGCACTATATAACGGAAATTCCGAGATGGAAGTTTGAATGGGCAGCCTGAGCAGAAAATAAATTGATAACCTCTAATGACTGTAGCCATAATGATGATGCATAATTCATGTTGCATATCTTTAATAAGTTTATTACCATATTTTTTGAACTTGATATTTTCTAATGATCCGACTAAAGCCCAACAAGGTTTTCGTTGTTTATTTGGATGGTGTGATACAATCTTCAGCTCATAGGCCTTCTATTGTTTTTATTTCCTTTGTTGTCAAAACCAGATTCGTCTTCCAACTACCAATATAAGAGTGAAATTTTGTTGCTAACAAGTTTGTTTCATGAGAGTAATTATTCTGATTATGGTCTTTGTACCTTTATGATTAATTCACATTGTTATATCAATTCATTCTCAATAAAAGGTTATGAAATGCAAATGATTAAGGCTTTTATGGATCTTTGTGACCATGCAGTGTGATTGTAGAAGCCTTGAAGGTGGATAGTTTACAAAAGTTGTGCTCGTCATTGGAACCAATACTCCGTAGAGTGGTAAGACACATGATTGCTATATTTTGTTTTCTCTACTTAGTGAGCATGATTGAATGAGAGTAGAATTTAGTTGGGTGTCTGTTTGAGGGGTAGTTGTTTGCTTAATTAAGACATTGTAAGTTATCTAGTTTAGTTGCAGTGATGCTAAGAATTGTACAAGTTCTCATCCAATATGCTTTTTATGTTTTCATAGACTTGGCTGCCTGTGTTCTTATTATGTTCAAATGTGACTATAATCTGTTTATGATTAGCTTTACTGACGGCATGATTGAAGTTTGAATTCTCATTTCAATTAAAGCTTATACTTCTTCGATTGCAATATGTCACTTTTTAGTTGTTAACTTCTGTAATTTGTAGTTTTTATTATCTTCTTTTCTTGTTTAACTTATCTTCTCTTTATACTCTTCACTCTCCTCTTTATTTCATCTTGATTCTTGCTCCATGCTTGAAAAAATAGTTTTTATTCTTCTTCTTCAAGTTTTCCTTTTCATATGATATCTGATTGTTGCTCGCTCCTGGTGTCAAACAGGTTAGTGAGGAAGTGGAACGTGCTTTGGCTAAGATAGGTCCTGCTAGAATTTCCGGAAGGTCAACTATGAGTCCATATTTTTTTTCTTACATTTCCAATCATTTATTTTGATTTTTGCTGGTAGATATTGAAAGAATATCTACAAATTATTCTTCACTACCAGTCTACCAATTATTTTCAGTTGATATGTTGCTTCAAATCTTAGTATTTATTGAATCGCTTGTACAAGAGTTTGAATGTTTTTTGGTCCTTGCCCCTTGATGCACCCCCTCACGGGAGTTTTCTGCTTTGTAAGCAAAGTTGTTCTACTGTTAGCTGATTTGATGAATCAAAACCATTTATTGCGCAGTTGCAAGCTTTTCACTTTGTGGGTCTAATCACTATGCTCTAAATGTGACCTGAGCTAATAACTCTAAGCTGATGACCTTTTGCTTAAAAAATTGTTTGATATGTGAATATAATAATGTTGTCGATGTTCCAATGGTGGGATTCTCTTGACTTTTGAAACTACTGTGCTAGGTAATGGGTTGTGCTTCATCTTAGCTATGACTAATTTTGCAACCACTATTTGGAATCTGATAATGTTGCCTTCATGGAAATTGGTCACTCATATAGGAAGGCTTGGGAAGTTTATACTCTCATATTTCCCCCATTATGTGTTTATTCTAGTGTTGAAGTCTTTTATGCTATTATCCATGGCACTTTATCATGCACCATATCTCAGCCACTGCTCTCTGTCTGTTTCCTAATTTACTTCTAATCCTGTTGTATTCTATGCATAGGGAATGAGGGGTTCTTGGTGATTAGACTTAGTTGGGTTAATAAATTCATTCTGTTGACAGAGAAGTAACTAATAATTCTATTGTTATTGTGCTCAATTAGCTCATTTGCTCTGTATGATCTACTATGATGTTCTATGATGTGCTGACACTTTTACTTACAGGTCTTCTCCTAAAAGGATTGAAGGTCCCGATGGAAGAAACTTGCAACTGCACTTTAGGTCTAGGTTGTCTCTTCCCCTATTCACAGGAGGGAAAGTGGAAGGTGAACAGGGCGCAGCAATCCATGTCGTTCTGATTGATGCCAACACAGGCCATGTAGTAACGTCTGGACAGGAAGCCTTGTCTAAATTGGACATTGTGGTACTTGAAGGTGATTTTAACAATGAAGATGATGAAGATTGGACGGAGGAAGAATTTGAAAGTCATGTTGTTAAAGAGCGTGAAGGAAAGAGGCCTCTATTGACTGGTGACCTGCAGGTTACCCTCAAGGAAGGCGTTGGAACACTAGGGGATTTGACCTTCACTGATAATTCAAGTTGGATTAGGAGCAGAAAGTTCAGACTTGGGTTAAAGGTGGCTTCGGGATTTTGTGAAGGTGTTCGTATTCGTGAAGCAAAAACTGAAGCTTTTACAGTTAAAGATCACCGAGGAGAATGTACGTTCATGCTTTTTCACATTTAATTGTTTAATAGAAAGAGAAAAAACAGAAGAAGAAAAAGGAGCATTGAGTAAATAATTTTTTGAATTTTTGTTTTGCTTGGCAGTGTATAAAAAACATTACCCACCTGCATTGAATGATGATGTGTGGAGATTGGAGAAGATTGGAAAGGATGGTTCATTTCACAAGCGGCTTAACAAAAATGGAATATTCACCGTTGAAGACTTTCTCCGAATGGTGGTTCGAGATTCTCAAAAGTTACGGAGTGTAAGTGTTGTCACTTTATCTCAGTACTTTATTCTTATCCTTTACAACTCTTTCTTAAAATTTGTCCTGTTTGTAGATCCTTGGAAGTGGTATGTCAAATAAGATGTGGGAGGCTCTCCTAGAACATGCTAAGACCTGTGTCCTAAGCGGGAAGCTGTATATTTATTACCCAGAGGAAACAAGAAATGTTGGTGTTGTTTTTAACAATATCTATGAGCTCAATGGACTGATTACAGGGGAACAATACTTTTCTGCTGATTCTCTGTCTGATAGCCAGAAGGTACCCTTGTTTGTTTGTTGTACTTCTAGTTCTATGAATGTAATTTACACGTGAAAAAGACACTTGCAAAGAGTTGGCAAGATCATTGCTTCGTCTAGTTGTTTCCCATTTCTGTAGTTGAAAAAAATGTTTAGCTGGTTTTACCTGATCAAGGTTTCTTTGACAGAAGAGTGAAAAAGAAAGGTCAGTCTTGTTCAGGTTAAGAGTTAGCACGATTGTTTTTATAAATTGTCCTGTTCTGTCTGAGGGAGACTAGTTTCTAGAATGCACATTGCCGGTGGATCTTTTCCCTCAATTACTACCTCTTGTAGCAACTTAGAATTATTTATTGTATTGTTGAGCTTGCGATTGTAAAAGAAAATAAAAATCCTCATAGCACCATGACCTGATGAAACCAGCAAACCTGCCATTATCAAAGGTGGATGTTTCTATCCTTCTGTGATTCATCTATGATCTACTTATAGATATTTAGATATTGGCTTTTATTCAGGGATTTTGGGTGGTTCAATATTTTAGGTTGTAGCAATTATAGTCTTTTACTTTCCTCGCGAAGAAGTTTACACAAAGAATGGCAGACATTTATGATGCATGATGATTTTCTACCTTAGCAGTAGTATAGCATATCCGTATAAATTACATTAGACTTTTCTCCCTAGAAAATAGTTTAAGAAAGATCTTTTCTTTGCAGGTTTATGTAGATACACTAGTGAATAAAGCATATGAAAATTGGAATCAAGTTGTAGAGTACGATGGCAAGTCACTTTTGAGCTCTAAGCAACCTAAGAAGTCCAATGCATCCCGAAATGACTTTCAAGGTGGTCATCTTGATCTTTCTAATACTCTGGATCACGGATCACTGCCCCGCATGCCAGTGTCAGTTCAGCATCAGCAGCCTGTAGTGGATTCAGGACTCTCAGTTGCAGGTAACTATGCTTGTACACTTTTAAATTTAGTTTAGCAAAAGCCTCGACTCCAGTGCATTTAAGTTGGGTTAGCTGATGGACTTTGGTTTCATTGGATGGCATGAAATTTCCTGGTTCTTGGTCACAAATAATTGCAATGCCCCTTGCTTTTTCTGAGGAATGCCTCATCTATTAGAACTGGTGACTGGCGTTGTTTGGTTAACTATAGTCTCTTTCTTTATATTTGGCAATGCAGGGTATAATGATAATACAGTCACAAGATATTCAACCCAGCCTCAGTTTGTGAATTCAACTTCTCGAGTACAGTTTGACAACTCTCCATTTACTTCTAATGAGTTAATGGGCAATTCTAACCAAGTTCATATCACAAGAAATGACAATAATGCTTTTGGTTTGGCCCTTGGTCCTCCACAAGCATCTTCTTCAGGGTTTCAGACGCTCGGTTCTTCTATTCAGGAATCTAATGTGAATCCATTTGACTGGTCAACCAATAGGGACAAGGGAGTTGACGACTTCTTTTCAGAGGATGAGATTCGTATGAGAAGTCACGAAATGCTTGAAAATGAAGATATGCAACATTTGTTGCGAATGTTTAGCATGGGAGGGCATGCATCTGTTAATGTTCATGACGAGGGTTTTTCATTCCCATCATTCATGCCTTCACCAATGCCAAATTTTGATGATCGTAACCGTTCTGGTAAAGCTGTGGTGGGTTGGCTGAAGATCAAAGCTGCAATGAGGTGGGGCTTCTTCATCAGGAAGAAAGCAGCTGAGAGACGTGCACAGCTTGTCGAGTTGGACGAGGAATAGAACTTGGTTAGTCGGTGCAGTTCAGCCTGCTATTTGAGCTTCCTCACTCACTGTATCATCATTCTGTAGATCATGGAATTCATCAAGTGACTACTCGTGCTCTTGAGTCTCGCTGGATCAACTCGAAAGGATGTCTTTTGTATCTGTATAACATATTAACAGCGGAAGCTACACTTTTGTACAGATTCCTGTACAGTGACTCATTCCTGTTTGCTAGTGACTATTTAAGATGTTTTCCTGTCATCATTCTACCTTTGGTAGGCCAAGAATATGAATGGGTTGGCCGGTGACGGGGTAAATTTCTTATTTCATATACCCTTTCTTAATGTTGTTTGATTGATTAGGATCAAGGTTTCCTTACAGTTTTCTGTTGCTTTGAAATGTTTCCAATTACTGTATGAGATGGTTCAGTGACTAATGAATAATCCATGTTATTTTTAGTTGGTTGATAATGCATATAAATATAATTGTTCTGATTGTTTTGCTTACATGTGTTGACATCTTGAAATAAGCACCGCAAAATGCAATCTTACTTTATTTGTAACATTCAACTGTTTGAACTTCATTTCATCTATATCATATCAATGTTTCTTTGTTACAGAGGATGGTCGATATTCAGTTACTTGGAGCAACTCTAGGAGCTGCATATTCATTCTCGGAAGTAACTCAAAAAATTGAACGTGGTTTTAATTCACAATCAGCATTGTTTATCATAAAAAAAATATCCTTTATATTACCTTAACCTTTTATAAATGTTTTAAAACTAATCTTTGTATAGAAAGTTTTTAATTTCCAAATCTTGAAATCTAGAACGGTGGCTAGAATTGATGATAATCCAAATTCTCATTCTACTCAAAATGTAGTTTAAAGGAATGTCTTGAATCAATGAAATAATGTAAACACGAGTGGCCACTGGATGACTTCGAAGCTAATAATTGGTTACTTTTCTTTTAGGTGGTAGAGGGCCGAGTGCATTCAGGAGGTAGCCCGTGTGGAAATCTCTTGAAATCAGTGCAGTAATTGTAAATCATGTAATGATCCTGCACCCATTTCAGCCTTTTCTGGTTAGTTGTATCAAGGCCTTGCGAGAACCAATGGTTAGGTGTGGAAGAAGAAGATGAAACTAAAGTGCAAGAAGATGAGGCAGAAGACAAAACACAAGCACTATGGACACTGAAGTTCCTATAGGAGGCTTCAAATGGGGCTTGAGTCCAATCCGTCTTCACAAGCCCACCTCTGGTGGCCCAATTATCAGCATTCCACAAGCTGGACTGTATCCTCATTGGTTGATTCTTTGGAAATGGAACTTCAATTGATTCTGAGTTGTTGAACTGATTGGTGTGCCATCCACCGAGAAACTGAAGCATCAAATACCAAATGAATGTCATTGGTATTGAATTTTGGCAAAATATCAAAACAACAGCTGATCACGAGTGATGAGTTACAAGGACTACAAATATTATTAAATTTAATAATATTATTAATGTAGCTTCATATGCATTATCTACATGTAATTCTCTAATTAAACATTCTAATAAGTGTCCTATTTAATGATAAAATTCTAGAAATTGGTTTTGTCTCCACCAAATGGTTATTGGGCCCGACATGGTGTCTCGGATCCATTTTTTGTGTGCGAACTTTTCGACAGGCGAAAATTTGAAAATAGACTCAGGAATTCAGAACGATGAGAAAAAGTCGTGCACCAGATGGTTTTGAGAACGGAGCTCGTTTGGTGCCCAAACGATTATCGGGCCTGACAGGGTGCCCCAGGGCCCAATTTTTGTGCGCAAACTTTCTGGCGGGCAAAAATTTGAAAACGAATCCAGGAGTTTAGAACGATGAGAAAAAGCCATGCGCCAGACGATTTTGGGAACGGAACTTGTTTGGTGCCCGAACAGCTACCGGGGCACACATTATCAAGTTTTAAAAAAAAGATAAAGAGAGAGAAAAACAATCCCTCACACGATCATTATATTGAATCAAGATATGTTATTCTAACTCATGCTATTGTGAAAATTATCTAGTTCAAAGATCTTGACTTTTACTATTTTATACAATATTAGATTTTTATTGTATAATCATGCAAGTTAAAACTTACACCTATGTCTTTGGTATATTAATACAGTGCCACGAATGACATAATGCTTTGAAAATGATCTAGGGAGAGATATTTGTGTAATTGTAATAATTTTTCACATAATAAAATATTTTTGATAAGTGTTTCTTTTTCCAAGTTAATTTTTTTATACGTTAATTCTTGTGTTTTCGGTTTGATTCTTTAAAATTAATTTTTAGAGTAGTGGTAGTGAGATATATTTCACTGGGAATGAATTTTTTTTAATAAAAACCGAAAAGAAGAAGAATGGTTGGTGTAGTGCTTACATAATTCGTTGGAGGTTCCAAAGAATGGAATATGTGTGGAAATCTGCGGTGGGATCGAACCAAAGATAGAATTGTTGTTCTTTGTTGCCTTTGCCTTGGCTGTAAACATTGGTGTGAAGAATGTAAGGTTGGCCAGTTAGATTACCCAAAAACTCAAAATCAATCTCATCCCACATGGACCCTTTTGAGGAAAGCTGCAAATAGTAACAAGAACAATCACAACCCTTCAGCAAATTTAAGAAAAATTGAAAGAATAGGGAAGAGGAGAGTGAATTTACATAGTAGGCAGTGACAGTGCCAGCAGAGTTACGAGGGACAAGCTTCAGCTGCATATCAAATTTACCAAACAGATACTCACTTTTGGAGTGAAAGCCAGAGCCAGAGGCCTTGTCGAGGGAGAGTGTCAAAAGCTCACCATTTTGAAGGATGTTGGCTCGGCCATCTCCCCATGTGATATCGAAGTCTTGGTAGAAGTTAGCAGCAGAGGGAAGCATGAGAAAGGTCAAATTCAGAAGAAGAGAAATTAGAAAATTGAGCAAGAAAGACGGCGTCATGATGAAGGAGGAATGAAGTAAGGATTAGAGTCGGGAGATGGGGATTTTATTATTTGGGAATTTGGAGGTGAAAACGATGAAGAATTGTGGGGAATTGGGAAAGAAGGAGGAGTAAAATGGTGGGTGGAAACAGAGCATTGGGAAGAGATGAAGAAGCTGTAAAGGTGGTGCCATAATTTCCAATTCCACTGCAAAACAAAATGATGCAGATTTTGCGACTAAGTATGAAGGTTTACTGCAGATTGCGCCTTCTTTCGCACCAGCTGTAGTGTTAGTCGCACATTCAACATAGTGTTCAAACTCATGTGTCTTCAAGAGCCAAGGTTCTCTGAGCCTATTACGTACAATTAGCCAACCATGCAATGGCAAAAGGATTAGACATCCTCCCATGCTGTGGTGCCGCATTAGGTTAAGAGAATTGGGCGATAATTACTCCTTTCCAACACTAAGTAATCTTAATCATCTTACATTTATTGCTTAACGATGGATAATCATATTTCTAAGAAGTACTAAATACAACTTAGTATAAAGTAATAATGTTTACCTATACATTAGTTAATATATAATATTTTTATCGAGTTTTTTTTTTTTTTTTTTCTCTCTTATTGAGACACATTTTTATTTCATGTGATTGATAATGGATATTGCTAAAAAAGAATAGTTCCTACCAAACTTGTGGATTGCCAAGTTTTATGAAGTAAAATAATTATTAGAGAGCCAAGAGGGTCGAGAGGACAACGTCAACACTGTTGCAAGTGACCGATGAAAAATGGGTATAATGTATGTAGCTTAGTGAAGGATTAGTGTCTCAAATGTGTTATCTCTACTGCCCTCGAGCCAAAAACACGTCTGTGGAGCAAAATTTGGAGAAATGATAAAAAAAAATAGCATGTTTTAGGTTTTCAATTACAACTTTTAAAAAATTCATAAAAATAGTTTTTCTCCATCCATTACGGACGAGATCGACCACCGAGAATTAGTTGAAAAATCAACTTTTTTTCAAGATTATTTTGGACATCTGGATTTATTATTATTATTATTTTAATCTTCCCAAATCTTATACAATTTTCAAATTTTCTTCAAATTTGGTTATGTTTACTAAATATTATATTAAATTATTATGTAATTTTTCAAATCTTTAGCATAATTTATGTTTTCACAATTTTATGAATTTCTAAAATTCCAAATGCGTTTTCTAATTATCAAATTAGATTTTTTAAATTGATTCAACATTTTTAAATTTTGGGAAAGATCAAATTTTTCGAAAAGATGGGTAAGATTTGGGATATATATAGAATCTCGGTGTTAATCCTGCCGAGATTCCACTGACAAAAACTCAAAATATGAATTTCCTGTTAATTATGTCCGGGATTTCATCGAGAAAGTTCAAATATATAGAATCTTGGTGTTATTTTGTCCGAGATTAATACTGAAATACACATGATCTTGGTGTATAATCTAGCGAGATTTACCGAGAAAGTCTCAAACAATCGATAAGTTGGAAAAGTTGATTTTTTTAACTAAAATCTCGTGGTTGATCTCGTCCAAGATGGATCGAGAAAACTATTTTTATGAGTTTTCAAAAAAGATACTAATTGTGTAAGGTAAAAATTTAAACGTATTATTTCTGACAATTTTCCCTAAATTTGACTTTATGTCATTTTCAAAAATGCCTAGCTTTTAAATATAGGTTTATGTGTATGACAAATTTTATGAGCTTTTTGCATAGCAAAATACATTTTTGTGGAAGGGAGAATTTGCAAAATTATGTTGGTATCCATTTAGGTTACGATCTGTTCATTGTTAATCATCATGGGTTGAGTT
The DNA here is from genome assembly GCF_009727055.1 of Benincasa hispida. NCBI lineage: Eukaryota > Viridiplantae > Streptophyta > Magnoliopsida > Cucurbitales > Cucurbitaceae > Benincasa > Benincasa hispida. The sequence continues at coordinate 15,745,159 of NC_052350.1, read as the reverse complement.
AGTGGTAGTGAGAACACTATTTTTTAAAGAGATTATGATTTGATAATTTGAATTTTTTTATCCATTTTGAAAGATATAAAAAAATGATCCAAATTTTAAAAGACATGTATTTTAACATTGTGTTTATTTCATACAAGCATGAAATTACTTAAATAAACAGTTTTTACTATGTCAAAGTATTGAATTATAAAGACAATTTAAATTTATGACTTTTTTTTTTAAAGAAATTTATGACTTACAATTTAGTATTAGAGAGGTAAAAATGTGTTTAAATTATTATGATTAAAAATGCTCAATATGGTTTCCATTCTTCAATTAAATATTCCAAAATATTTATTATAAGGTATTAATGATTCTTATGTGACATCTTCTTTAGGTATATAGACAAAAGTAATGAGCTTACCATTCATCATACACAGTATATGAAAATCTTTAATTGGTTGGTTGTATTATAATTAGATTATAGTAGAAGATGGGGAAAATCAAGTAGTTTTTTTTTCCCAAAAGAAACCATTGTTTGATAACTTGTTAATTTTCTCCTTTACTTGAAAGCCTGCCCTAATTTTCATTTTGTTTCTCTCAGCTAACATCCAAATACAGTAAACCTACAATATCAGTCCATTATCTTCCTAACTCTATTTTTGGGACAGCATACTTGAAATTTATTAGCATCAGTTTCTTTTTCGTTTCATGTATGATAATCAAACATTTTTATTACCTTTATAATAGATTATCCACTTTGGTTATACACCCTTATAGCTTTGTTTTTAGTTCACACAAAAAGTTAGTATAATTGAAAAAGAGATAGGATGACTCGTATTCGAAATACGGACATTAAACAGAAAGCATTGACAAGCACTGTAACAACAAGAAAACAAGTAAAGTCAACAAAAGTTATAATCCAGTTCGGCAATAAACTACCTACGTCTGGGGGACAATGTACCTAGGAAAGATAATGATTAACTAATATTAAAGAATTAAGCAATTACAATGTAGTACTTATCTGTAACTCAACAACTACTACAGTGGCTCACGATAGCCCAACTCAGAAGTCACCTTGGCCCCCCTAGATGTGAGACTCCTTTTTAATAGTACTTTGGCTCCACAATATTAAGGCACACAAAAGTTGGTAACTCAATTCGGCGATAAACCACCTATGTCTGGAGGATAATGTACCTAGGAAAGATAATCCACTAATATTAAAGAGTTAATATAGTACTTATCTATAATTCAACGACTACTATAGTGACTCATGTAGAGCCCAACTCACAAGTCACTTACGATCTCCCTAGATGTGAGACTCCCTCTTGTTGGCTTTTTTATTCTTAATCTCAAATTAATTAATTTTAATTAATTAATTAACTAATATTTTGATGATTACTTTTAATTTACTAACAATTTGAGGGTTTTGAAATGTTCATTGCATAGAGCTCGAAATAACGATTCCAATCCAATTTTGGATCACTCAAATCGGGGATCAAAGGAAGAAGATATGGCCGAAAAAGACTTAACGGAAAAATCTCGAGTTGATAATGTGGCAAATTCTATTAATCAAAGTAGACAAATTGAAAGGTACCACTTGGAGTAATGGAGGAGTGATACACGGTGGGTTTTTTTTTTAGAAAAAAATTTGGACTAATTTTAAAAAGAAAATAAATTTAATATTATTTTATGTCTGTGTTTAACGGTTAGTTCTAGACACATGATAGACATTTGTTTTTTTGTCAGGTTTTAAAAGAAATGATTTTAAGAGATATATATTATTATATTATTTTTTGTTTGTGTCTAACGGCTAGTTAAGTTTAGATCTCCATTATTCAATTTTCTTTTACCAATATCCAATGGCCAAAATTAAATGTGGTTGGATCTATTTAAACTCATTTTCTTTCCACAATTTTAACAACAATTTTTACTATTTTCAATCCTCCATAGCTCGTTAAGCCACCATTATTGCTCTCTCTCCAAAGCTTCAAGTTTCTTCTTTTCATCTTCTTCTTGAGAGAGATGTTTTATTTTGTGAGGATTGATTCATTGAGTGCTAAATTTGTAAAATTATTTTTTCTAGAGAGTTTGTCTAGTGTGCTATTTATTTTTCCAAACTATTGTAAGAGTTGTTGTTGATCCCGAAAAATAACCGTTTTAACGATTTGATCCCCCACCGTGGAAAAGATCAGGTTTGTTCTTTTGTCCAGAAAAAGAATATTGTACGGTTCGACTTTAAGTCGTGGAAAGAGTCAAGTTCGTAATGACATACCCGAGAGGAGCTTGGAAAGTGATGTAGGCCGGTTCTGCCGAACCACTATAAAATTCTTTGTGTCAATTTCTCAATCTCTCTTATTTAATTTTGCAATTAATTTGTTATTATATTTTATTGCTTGAAATTAATTGCAATTTTTGTTCTTAAAATTACTTCATATTGGATTATTTTGATTGGTTGTTCTTGAATTTCTATATCCATTATAATTTTGTTATTAAAATTAAATTGGGTGCTTAAAAGCGTTAGTTTTAATTACTTGGTTATTTTGATTTGAATTTATTTGCGTGAATTTATTGTTTATATTACTTGTTAGCAAAAAGTTTGTTAATTTGTTTAATTGGATCCACATTAGGAAAAAGTCTTAATTTGTTTAATTAAACCCTATTCTTCCCCTTCTAATGTTGCCATATCGATCCTACAATTGGTATCAGAGCGATTCCTCTCTTGTTTGTGATAAAAAATTTCATAAATCATTTTAGATCGATACCTATTGTTTGAGTTTCTCACTCCTACAATTGGTATATAGCTCTTCTACGTAAATTATTTTTCAAGTATTATTCTGGTACCTAAAGTATCTTATTAATATTTTGAAAAATTATTTGAAAAAGCTTAATTGCTAGAGCTATGGCAACTTTAGATCATTGTGTTGATAAACCTCCATTCTTTGATGTTAGTAGAAATTATGATGTTTGGAGAAATAGAATGAAAACTTGCTTGCTATGGATTTTAAAATTGTATATGTTTATGAGCATGATTTGTCAAAATTACATTGAATAATGAATTGCTTACTTTTAATGTCAAAGCTAAAAATATCATATATTGTGCATTAGATAGAAAAATATGTTATACAATTTTACATTTTGATTATGCATATAACATTTGGATTTTTCTTGATAATATGTATAGTGTAGAAAATTCTCCTTGTACTACTATGATTTATTTAATGTGAAGGAGAATAGAAATTCTCAAAATCAAGGAAAATTCATAAAGTAGAAAAAGAAAAATGTGACGGATCATCGTTATGCTTAATGACTCATTCGGAAAAAGATTCTGAATATGAAAAAGAAAAAAAATGAGGTAAATAAAAAATCCCCTTCTTATGGTGAATTGTGTTGCAATACATAACTCTTTCTTTTTATTTCTTGTGATAATTTTACAAAAGGGAGCATCCCATAGATATACAACTATGATAGCTAAGTATGGAAAAACTTATAACAGTAAAAAAAATGTACATATGGTAAGAATAAAAATAAATCCTAATTACAAGGAATAAAATCATATGTACAAGGTAGGAGGAGATTTTCCATATTCAACACTCCCCCTCAAGCTGGGCAATATGTGTTGATTAGGTCCAGCTTGGTTTTTAAGTCTTCAAACATATTCTTGAATAGGGCCTTTGTTAGTATGTCAGCAATTTGCCTCTTGGTAAGTATGTAGTTGAGTGAGATGCTTTTGTTTTCAATTTTTTCTTTAATAAAGTGTCGATCAATGTCCAAATGCTTTATGCGATCATGATGAACTGGGTCTTTGGCGATACTAGTAGTAGCTTGATTATCACAGTTTACCTCCATTGGTTCTTCTGATTTGATTTTAAGTTGAGATAGAATGATTTTGAGCCACATTCCTTCACATATTCCTTGAGCTAGAGCTCTTAGTTCTGCTTCGACATTGCTCATGGATACTACATATTGTTTCTTGCTTCGCTAGGTGACTAAATTCCCCCAAACAAAGGTGCAATATCCGGAAGTTGACCTTCTGTCTATTTTTGAGCTTGCCCAATTGACACATGTGAAGATTTTGATGTTTCTTCTCTTAGATTTCTTGAAATATAATCCCTCTCTTGGAGTTCCTTTCAAGTACTTGAGTATTCTGTATACAACTTGTATATTGTCTTCTGTTGGACTGTTCATAAATTGACTTACAAAGCTAACTGCAAAACAGATATCAGGTCTTGTGTGAAGGTAAATCAATTTTCCAACTAGCCTTTGATACTGATCTTTGTTAACCATTTTATGATTGTTTTCTTTGATTATGTGATTGTTTGTGTCAATTAGAGTATTAGCAGGCTTGCATCCAAGCATTCTAGTTTCCTTTAACAGGTCAAGGACATATTTTCTTTGAGAAATGCTCAAGCCTGTTTTTGAGCGGGCCACTTCCATTCCTAGGAAGTATTTAAGGTTGCCTAAGTCTTTTACTTCGAATTCCTTGGGTAAGAGAAATTTTAGATTTATTATTTCTTCTTCATGGTCTCTTGTAAGGATAATGTCATCTACATAGACAATGATAATTGCTATTTTACTCGTGCAAGAATGTTTGACGAAGAGAGTATGGTCAGATTGACATTGTGAGTATCCGTTTTCCTTTACCACTCTTGAGAATTTATCAAACCACGCCCTAGGGGATTGTTTTAGGCCATATAGGGATTTTTTGAGTTTTCATACCTTATTTATGGTTTGAGTAGATTCTACACCGGCCGGTATATCCGTATACACTTTTTCTTCTAAGTCTTCATTAAGGAAGGCATTCTTTATGTCTAATTGGTGAAGAATCCAATCATTATTCACAGCTAAGGAAAAAAGGACACGAATAGTATTTAATTTTTCCACCGAGGCAAATGTTTCTTGATAGTCAATGCTATAGGACTAGGTGAATTCTTTGGTGACGAGTCTAGCTTTGAATCTATCTATTTCTTCATTAGCCTTGTACTTGATGGTGAAGATCCATTTGAATCCTACTGTTTTCTTTCCTGGAGGTAGGTCTGTTATTTCCCATGTGTTGTTCTTTTCCAAGGCTTTTATTTCGTCTAATACAGCTTGCTTCCAATTAATGTCCTTGAGGGCTTCATAGACATTGTTTGGAATGTAAACTTAGAATAGTGTAGTTGTGAATGCTTTAAACTTGGGAGAGAGGTTTGTATTTTGGTATTAGAGAGATTGAGAATCATGGCAAATAGATTCTGGAATATGGAAGTAACTTCAGATTTTTCTTTCATTAAAAACACCCAAGTATGTCTAGTGCGATCATCGATAAATGAAACAAACCATTTAGCTCCTATTATACTCTGAACTCTACTAGGTCCCCAAACATCATTATGCATCATAGAAAAGGGATAAGAGGGTTTATATGCGCTTACCGGATATGAAGATCGAGCCAACTTTGCCATTTCACAAGACTCACATTGAAACACCTGAGAACTTTTATTGAAAATATCTGGAAACATTCGTTTCAAATATAGAAAATTGGGATGTACTAAACGATTATGCCATAACATTATTGTACTATCATAATTGTCTTTAGAAGCAACAAAAGTAGATGTACTAACATAATTATCTTTAGAGACAACAAAATTAGATGTACTAATGCACTATCATAATAATCTTTAGAAATAAAACGAGATTTGCTAAGATCTAACTCCTTGACTTGTGGCTTAACAGCATTTAGTATGTAGAGACCCGAGGTTTCCTTAGCATTGTCAATCATCTTCCCTGAATTCAAATCCTGAAATATGCAATTATGTGAGTAGAAAGTCGCACTGCAATTTTTCATAGACGTTAGTTTGCTTATGGAAAGAAGATTGCATTTAAGATTTGGGACATGCAACACATTCTCTAATTTTAGATACAAACACATTGCCAATTCCCATTACTTTAGAATAAGTACCATCGGTATTCTTTACAGTAATTTGACTGTTATAGTGTGTGTAGTTAGTTAAAAGTGAGATGTCACCTGTCATGTGATCTGACGCACCAGAGTCAATAATCCAAGTACTATAATTTTCTTTGGTTGCATTAAGGGCCCACAGAAAGTTACCTGATTGTGCCATTGTTACTACGCTGGTTTTTTTTTTAATAGGTTTCGGTTGGCCGAATAATTTTTAGAGAAGGTCTGACTACTCCTTAGTAAACACATTATATTCAGAGTTGACATCACCTTCTGATGATGTACTTGCTTGATAGGTCTTTCCACGTCTGTCTCCTGCACCTTTGTTGGGTTTCCAATCTGGAGGTTTTCCATGAATATCCCAACACACTTCTTTAGTGTGTCCTGGTTTTTTACAATGTTCACACCATGATCTTGGTTTTCGTTGCCGATTCTCAGTTCTTGTGTAGTTCTGGTTTCGATTGTAACGGTTATCATAAATATTTGTACGTACCTCATTACCAAGGTTTCGAGCAAGTAAGGCTGATCCTTCAGATTTAGAACTTGCAGTCACTCCTAACATTAGTTTCTTCCTACTTTCTTCTCTTCTTACTTCTGCAAACACTTCTCTGATGTTAGGTAATGATTTAATAGCTAAGATTCTACCACGTACCTCATCGAGTTCTTTATTAAGGCCAAGTAGGAATTTGAACACTCGTTTCTTTTCAACTATCTTTTTTAATGTAGCTCCATCTACAGTGCACTCCCACTTATGGCTTTCAAATACATCCAGTTGTTGCCAAAGGTGAGATAGTTGAGTGAAATAGTGAGTGACTTGCATATCCCCTTATCGTAGCTCATGAATTTTTCCTTCAATTTCAAATGACTCTGCAGTATTTTCTTGGTTAGAATAAGTTTCACGGGCTACTTCCCAAATTTCACTTGCAGTTGAGAAGAGTAAAAATCCTTCACCAATCTCTGTCGTCATGGAGTTGATCAGCCATGACATAACCATATTATTTTCTGATTTCCATGTCTTGTATCTTTGATCAGTTTGGTTTAGGATAGGATTTTTGCTTGACAGGTAGTCTTCCTTTCCTTTTTCACATATGAACATCATGACTGATTGTGCACGATGTAGATAATTCCTTCCATTTAATTTGTGATTAGTGATTGGAAGAATGGTCCCTTCAGTATTGTTAGAATTTATGGATGCCATAGAAAAAATTGATGATTGGCAAAACAAGAAATTAAGGATGAAATAGGGAAAAAAAAGGAAAACTTATAAAAAAAAAAACTCTCCAAACCCGGTTTCAACACTCTAGACCCGGTTTCTATAAAAAAAACTGCTCCAGACCCAGTTTCAATTAGGTTCAAAATGCTCCAGGCCTAGTTTTGTCAAGGAGCTGCTCCAAACCCGAAAATTGCTCCATACCCGACCCGATCAGGTTAACAAAAAACTTACCGACCCGATTAGGTTAAAAGTTGCTTTGTCGTCACGATCCTTCTTAACACGATTCGACCCAGGATATTTATTGCCTCGGTTCAGCAGTCGGTCGCCACTTTGCATCCATGATCAACGGCAACCCACGATTGGAGACGACACTTACGAGAATCAACACCCACGGTCGACAACTTTGAGCGACGATTGACGACTTTCAGTTGATGAACAAGCTTCGTGGTCGTCGGTTGAAGTATGTGTTTTCGGCCGGGAATGCTTCGATTAGTTCCAATTAACTATTTAGATGTGATTTGATGTGTTTTGACCGACCGTTCGTGAGAGTCGAAGTATGAATTTGCTTCGGACGTGAAGGTCCATGGAATCTTATGCACTGCTTCAAGGAAATCGGTATGTTTGAGATTTCAATGTTCTGTTTTTTCTTTTCTAGGGTTTCGGACGTGAAACCTATAGAAAAGATTCAAAGAAATGGCTCTGATACCATGTTGCAATACATAACTCTTTCTTTTTATTTCTTGTGATGATTTTACAAGAGGGAGTACCCCTTATATATACAATTGTGATAGCTAAGTATGGAAAAACTTATAACAGTCAAAAAATGTACATATGGTAAGAATAAAAATAAACCCTAATTACAGGGAATAAAATCATATGTACAAGGTAGGTGGAGATTTTCCATATTCAACAAATTGTGTAATGCTTTTGAAGAGATTCTATTTGATTTAGAAAAAATAGCTCTAGATATATGAAATTATCAAAGAAGTTCAAGACATAGTCTATTGAGAATAAATCTTTGATAGATGAAAATTATAATTTAAAGAATATGGGCTAAAAACACATTGTTGCATAATTCTTGTTGTGATGAAAAAATGAACGATGAATTTAGATCTTTATCATATAATTTAAAACCCAAAGTGAATGACTTGAGAGATGAAGATGAAAAGCTTAGATATTTCTCTTTAGAATTAAGTGATGAAATTGCTAGTTTGAAAAATAGAATTGTTAAGTTGGAAATTAGCAATACTTCTTCAGAAAAAAGAAAAGTTTCTTTTGTGAACAAATTAAATTTCTTGATTGTGATGTTGATGAGAAAAATAATGTTTTGCATATGCTTAAAGAGAAAGAATTGCTTGCTACTAAAGAGCTTGAAATTGCAAAAGAGTCAATTAAAAAGTTGAATAAAAAATTAGATAATATTATCGATATGGATAAACATTTTAATGACAAAAAGGGATTAAACTATGTGAATGGAAATTCTTCATCTAGTTCTAAGACCATTGTTATTAAAACTATCCTTTGTATGTGTAAGACCCTAATACTAAATCCAAGGTGGAAGGTTATTTAGAGAAGGAAAATCTTAAGTAATAAAGATATTGGGGCAAGGGTGAAGGCATTAGTACTAAATTATATCAAAAGGTGGCAAGTGGGCCAACGCATATGGAGGGCTTAAGCACATTGAACGCAAGTGTGCGTGGGAGGATGGAAGCAAGAAGACTTGGGCAATGGCCGTAGGCTTGGATGCAACTAACGCAAGGGCATGCAGACACCGGCAAGGCATTGGTTGGAGGCATGCGTCGAGCGGGCATGCCAAGCACACAGCCCATGCGTCGAACCCAAGCACACAGCCCATGCGTCGAGCCCAAGCACACAGCCCATGCGTCGAGCAGGTATGACAAGCGCCCCTGCCTATGCGTTGAGCGGGCATGCCGGATGCCCATCCTATGCGTCAAGCACTATCAAGCCTGTCGAACAGCCATGCATCGATGCCTTACGCCAAACGCACAGTCCATGGGTCGAACGGCCAACCTACGCTACGAGCGCATTATTGAACGGCTATGCATCGAAGAGCCCTGCCGAGCATTAATGCGTCGAGGCATGCCCATGCGGCCAAGCACGCCCATACGCCCGAGCATGCCTATGCGGCCAAGCAAGCGAGCGATGATCAGCGTCTATGCAGCACGTCTATGCGTCGATGGCCAGCGCCTATGCTAAACGCTATGCGTCCATGCCAAGCAAGCCGTGCGGATATACCTAGTGAGCCATGCATCGAGGATAAGCAGCCACCCTATGCATTGGTGATGACTGACTCATGCGATAGCTAAGTGGGATTTCGATGGAAGTGAGATGGCTTGCTATGCGTTGTGGACAAAAGAAAGGTTAGTTGATGGGAAAAAGAATTCCAATGGGAGATCGCAATATTTATGAAATACGTTGATAAGCTTAACAAATTAGATAGATGAACATGTTAAGTATTTAAGTGATTGAGGTGATAAAAGAAGGTTCACACAAAGCTCTAAGCAGGAGGTGGACAAAGGAGATTACATGCAAAAGAGGTCTTAACACCCTAAGTAGAAGGTGGATGAAGGAGGTTGCATGCAAAATAGGGATTTTGGCTGGCAAATTAAGGTGAGAACAACTCAAGGCTGTGCTGGAATAGGCTAAGTGTTGGCAGCTTCAAAAAGGGACAAATGGAAGTTGTGTTGTCACAAGGGGGTGAGTTTGGGATGGCTATAAATAGAGGGGTAGGTAAGAAGAATTCATTCATGGCATCACCAAAATCTCTGTGTTGAAAGCTTATTTAGAGTGTTACGCTTAAGTATTTAGGTTGCCAAATTAATTGAGGTCTGAAAGAGCTAAAGTTGCGTTGGTGAAACATTGAAGCCAGCCCGGACGCACAGCCAGCCAACGCATCCAGCACACAGTGCGCACGCCTTGTGCCTTGCAGTGCTGCGTCCATCCATCAGCGCACCTCGCATGAACGCATCACGCACGCCAGCCCAACGCAGCTGCCACCGTGTGACGCATCACGCATGCCCAACGCAGTAGCCACCGTGTGATGCATCACGCACGCCTAAGGCAGCAGCCCACTGTGCGACACAACACGCCCACCCTGCACACAGTCAAACGCCCAACTACCTGTCACAGTCCAAATAACCTCTAAAGGGGCTAATTTTAGGATTTTGGGCTAAGTTTGGAGTGGGGAAGGTATTCTCAAAGTGGTTTTAGTAGGATTCTTGCTTACGGTGAGGATTATTTAGTTTTATGCATTGATATGTGAATAAATGCATAGGTAAGTACAAGATGCATGCCTATGATGTTATGTTACTTGCCATGATATTGCCTGTGTAATTTCTATAGAAACTAAGATTATACCTGAAACACATAAGTTAGCATGCTTAAAAATAGTACTTGGCAGAAAAAATATAGTCGGCCTCAGTCGGCGGGAAATATAGTCAAGATACCTAAGCATGACTAGCGGGAAAGAATTGTCGATATGCACATTGGCGGGGAAAGCGGGTTATAGGAAAGTTTCCATAAAAAGTTATTATGATTGTTAATATATGCATGATGTGAACATGCCAAGTATAGCATGAGACTGAAAGATAATGCCTCTGATGGCCCCGACATTCTCCTGCATCCCCTGTGTCACAATCGCTCTTTCGGGAGCTTCTCTTAGCGATTGTGTGGTACTTGTTCCCACTCACGAACAAGTCAACCCCCGTTTTAGGGAAAACAATTTTAGAAAACGAGTTTGGAGAAAAAGTTTTCGTAAAGCTTTATAGAGTACTACTTCGGGTATGGGGAAGTGATTATTAGTCTCAAAAAGCCAACTGGCACCCTTACATATGTAAAAGGGCGAGTGGTCACTTATAATGAAAATGTAAAGAAAGCAAGCTAACTAAGCTAATACAATACATGATATGAAAGTATGCTAGAAAGAGGTTGGATCAGGCATATGGCCATGGGCAACAAGCCCTGGACAAGCATGACCGTAATGCCCTGCGACCTGGCTACATCATCCTCACTTGTCTTGAATGCTTCTAAAAGTGAAATTTATCCCCACAAACCAACATGACCGTGATGCCCTGCGACCTGGCTACATCATCCTCACTTGTCTTGAATGCTTCTAAAAGTGAAATTTATCCCCACAAACCAACACGAGTCTTTTCAAGATGCTTTGAGGTCACCTAACATAGGATTGACCCAAGCTAAGCACGCTTAACTTTGAAGTTCTTATGAATGAGCCACCGAAAAGGAAGGTGCACCTTGTTGGTATAGGTAGTAACTTTCAATTCTTTTAAACCTTTATTAACCATACTTTCATGTCCTTAGAATCCCTCTCATTCGGACGTGATATTGGTTCATTCATGTACCCCTCATGAACTCGGGTCGTTACATGATCATGCATAGATTATACTGAAATTGTGATTATGTGATTAACTTCCCAAAAATATGTTTTGTAAAGTGATTGTCATTTAAAAAAAAAAAAAAAAAAAAAAAGAAAAAAAAAAAAGAAAAAAAGAAAAAAGCACCACTCACTAGGCTTATTAGCTCACACTTTTCCAAATGTTTTCTTCTATCCCCCCTCAGGTTACAAAGCAGTGCGTTTAGGAAGGATTCTCAGGACTTGGTAATTTCTCAGGGCATGGCTCGGATCATTTAATAGAAGAGTATAAGAAATTGAGCTATATGTATGAAACTTAGATAGATTACTGTAAACATGTTAAGGTTTTTAATAGATAAAGGGGGAAATGTTAAATTAAAATTTTGTCTTGGAATGCTACTAGTATATCATCATGCCCTATTCCAAGTCCCAGGTTTGGGAGGGGGTGTGACAGTATGTCTCATAATTCTTTATCCAACGTGCTTAATTTTCTTAAATAAAAAAATGCGCATAGACAAAATCATGTTAGACCAAAAATTGCTCATAATGTGAATTTTATATCTAAGCATGAAAAAGGTAGATCCATGCATGAAAAAAATCAAATTTGTGCTCACTAACATTGAAGGACTCAAGAAATGGGTATCAAAATCTTTGGTTGAGCTTTCATTATAGGTGTGATTCAAGAAGCAATTGTTGTTTGGATTTTATTTGAGTAATTAATTTAAATTGGAGCAACTTTTATGACTTGTTTGAATCCAACAAAAGAAATGACATATTTGTTGACTTTATATGTTTTATTGAATTGTTGAGATAAGTATTTATATTGGTTTCTTTTGTGAAAAATTAATTTATTGAATGAGTTTGGAATGTTTGAAATTATGAATTGCATTGATTATGGGATTTAATGCCATGAGTAATCTTTGTTTTTACTATATAGCATTTGTCTTTACTGGTTATTATTTGGCTTTTTGGTCAATTAGACGTTTTCTCTATCCTTGTGTTTTTCTTAAAAAGTTTTGAGCTAAAAGGATATTGAGTTTGAAATATGTTGATTATCTTTTGGATGAAATTGATTAGAGTTTTTATTAAATGTCTTTTGAGCATGAAGTTATGCATATTCGATGGTTTACATTGTTGAATGAAAATTATTTTGAGTATTTTATTTGTCCTATGTTAAAAAGAATTGATCATTGTTGCAATGTTATTTGGAAGGGTTGTTAAATTCCTTTTCATAAAGGGAGTATTTGAATTGATTTATTTTCTTGATCCCCGTTAGCATTTTGTTCAAAATTAATATAAATATATTTGTTATATTATACCATGCTTATATTTGATTGGTATTGCTCTCTTTGTGGCATAATAGGTGATAATGTTGATTTTCTATTATTTGGTATCATTTATTTTTGAACAATTGGTGTTTATTTTATAATATTTGATATTTTGATATCTTAATTTCTTGAATTTACATGGATGATTCTATCTCCTTGGTAATTATTGATTTTTTTTTATTAAAAGGAGAATGCTTAATTTTAATGAGAGCTATACACTTTCGTATATGAATTTCATATATTGGATGATGTTGATTCTCCATATTTCTTTATTATTGTGTACCTCTCTTATGCATGTTATTTATCCTTTTAGGGAGAGTTATTGTCTTTGAACTAAAAATTTGTTCTGAAATTTTATTCGATATTTTTACCCTTTAGATGATATTTGTTATTTTTTTTTTTTTTTTTTTTTTTTTCTCTCTTATTAAGGATGAGTGTTCAATTGATTTCAAATGGGTGAGAAATTTTTGAAATTTGTCTTAAATAAAATTAACTTGAGTTTGATTGATTCCTTGTGATGCCTTTAGAATCTACAATATTGTTGCTTATTTTTAGAAAGCATGTTAATAAGAGAAGAAATACAAAATTGTGTGTTCATTGTTTTACCGAAAACTTTCATGTCATTGTCTTTATGTTATTTTTCTTAATTATCTTTTATTATTGATTCCAAAAGGAGGAGAAATAATAAGAAAAATGAAAGCATGTTATTAAATATCTCTGCTACCATTGAATTGAGAATTGTTATTAATGAAATATTCGATGTTTTCAAGTTAGTTGAAGTTATGTATGTATGTTGATTGTGATTTAAGTTCATATTGTACATAATTTGGATTTCATTTTACTGGTGGTGTTTGTCATCATCAAAAGACGAGATTGTTGGTTTTTCTGTCCTTAATCTCAAGTTTTAATTTTAATTAGTTAATTAATATTTTGATGATAACAAAGCTACTTTCAATTTGCTAACACTTTGAGCGATTTGAAGTGTCCATTGCATATAGCTCGAATAACAATTCCAATCCAATTTGGACCACTCAAATTGGAGCTCAAACGAAGAAGATGTGGCCGAAAAAAACTTAACGAAAAAATCTCAAGTAGATGACGTGACAAATTTTATTCATCAAAGTGGACTAATTGAAATGTGTCATTTGGAGCAATGGAGGAGCGATACAACATGATGGGTTTTTTTTTTATTGATTTTAAAAAAAAAATAAATTTAATATTATTTTATGTTTGTGTCTAACTACTAGTTTTGGGCACATGATAGGCACTTGTTTTTGTTGGGTTTTAAATGAAATGATTTTAAAAGATATATATTATTATATTACTTTTTGTTTGTGTCTAATCACTAGTTGAGTTTGAATCTCCACCATTCAATTTTCTTTTACCAATATCCAATTGTCAAAATTAAAGGTGGTTTCCAATATTTTTTTTCCTATTTAAACTCATCTTATTTCCCAAATTTTGACAACAATTTTTATTATTTTCAATCTTCTATAACTCATTAAGCCACCGCTGTTGTTCTCTCTTCAAGCTTCAATTTTCTTTTTTTTTTTTCTCTTCTTCTTGAGAGAGATATTTTATGTTGTGAAGATGGATTCATTGAGTACTACATTTGTAAATCCACTTTTTTAGAGAGTTTATTGAGTGTGCTATTTATTTTTCCAAAGTATTGTAAAGGTTGCTCTTTATCCAAAAAAAAATAGTCATTTTAATAGTTTGATCCTCAATCGTGGAAATGATCGAGTTTGTTCTTTTGTCCAAAAAAAAAAGTTGTACGGTTCAACTCTAAGTCGTGGAAACAGTCAAGTTCGTAGTGACATATTCGAAAGGAACTTGGAAAGTAGATGTATGTTGGTTATGTCGAATCACTATAAAATTCCTCGGTGTCAATTTCTCTATCCCTCTCCTATTTAATTTTTCAACTAATTTGTTATTATATTTTATTGCTTGAAATTAATTGCAATTTTTGTTCATGAAATTAATTGCTCATATTAGATTATTTTGATTGGGTTTTTCTTGAATTTTTGTATTCATTATCAATATTGTTATTAAAATTAAATTGGGTACTTAGAAGTGTTAGTTTTAACTACTTGGCTATTTTGGATTGAATTTATTTGTATGAATTTATTATTTAAATTACTTGTTAGCAAAAAGTTTGTTAATTTGTTTAATTGGGTCCATCTTAGGAAAAAGTTTTAATTAGTTTGACTAAACTCTATTCACCCCCTCTAGGGTTGCCATGTCGATCCTACACCTCTCAATAGTACTTAGGCTCCCTCTAAATATGATAATAACAGTGTTGAATACTTCGGCTTCCGACAGTGTGTGAGACTCTATTGGGTTTTATGTCCTAAAACTCGCAGTTAGTAAAATGATAAACATTTTCTATAATCAATATATTTATTATTGATTTCATAAATTATATGAAAGTCTAAATCCAATAAACTAAGACCCATGACTATTCTATGAGTACTTGAACTTTATGTAGAGGCATAAGAGTGGATCAGGTTTGAGTAAATAGTCACAATGATCTATGGTACATGAATAAGGTTGGGTACCTTATTCTGGTAATACCATTGGATGCAGCCTATTCTGTAGTTGTTACAAAGAGTTGTAAAGTGCTACATACGATGTGATCCTAATTCGTACATATTATGACATGAGGAGTGGGGGGCGTCCTATGCAATGAGTTTGCATAAGATTAGGACCAAGAAATAAGTTCCTCTTACTTTATAACGTTGTTTACAGTATAAGACTGACTATTTCACCTAGATGACCTAGGTAACTCGATTTTAATCCTGAGCTAACTATGCACTCCTGTTTATTTGGGATTGTCCTTAGATTTGCATAGGTGAGGGTTGGTTCAATAGCGCCGGCTAGATAAAACTCCCATTTCAGGGGTAAGATCGGATAGATAGCTGGGGACATAGGGTGCAAGACAGAGTTCACGCCTACCCAATTTAGGGATAGGAGAAAGGTTGTTCTCTCAAGTACTGAATCCAGGTCTTGAACAAGGGGCCCCACCCTCTCACTGGGCTGAGAGAGTTTGGTTTAGTGATTGAATCACAAATCAATTGTTCATTAGAGGATCAGTAGGGACTTGAGGAATAAGACGTAATCTTGGGGGTAAAATAGATATTTGACCCAGCTATTATTACGAACAACCTGTGAATGGTCGACTTGTTGATTATGGTTAAATCATGTGGACATAATATATCTACAGTGAGGGGAGTGCAACTATGGGCTTTAGTGGAGTAACCCATTAGTTAACAAATGGGAATTAATCTAGTCTAATGAGTTTAGCCAATTAATCTCGAATCGTTGGAGCCCATGATCTGTAGGTCCACCTACTAGCTCATAACGGACTAGCTCTAGAATAGCGTTATAAGTTAGCTTGAAACGTTCAAATTAAAATTAAAGGAATTAGTAATTATATGAGATATAATTATATGTTTAATTTGAGTATTAAACGGAATAGGAAAATTTATATATTTAAATATGATTTAAATATATAAAGATGAATATGTGTTAAAATTACTTTAATATTTGATATTAAATTAATTAAGTTTTATTTAATAATTAATTTATGAAATTAATTTTTTTTTTCAGTTTTAAAATCAAAATAGAATTTATAAAATCTTTTTTGATTTTATGACAAAATTGGAAATTTAGAAGAAAAAAAAACACACAAAATGGAAAAGCTTGATTTTCCATTATCCATCTCTTTACTTGCTCACACAAAAAGCATTCAACTTTGCTTGTCTTCTCCAAGCATGAGCTGCAACTCATGCAACTCTCTCCTTTGCATGTTGATCTGAAATATAATGAAGAGATTTGAGTAAAAATGGGGCATGCAATCTATAAAGAATTTTAGAGAAAATTCGGGTTGAAGAAAGAGTTCTTCAACAAGATTACTGCAGTGAGCATTTCTCTTTCATCCCTTGATTCAAGCTTGTCTTGAGTTCCACAACTCAATCTAGAGCAACAAGAGAATAGTGGGGAAGATCTTAAGGTGGTCTGCAACAAGATTCAGAGAAGATAGCAGCTGGAGAATGAGCTTTGAAGAAGTTCTACAAAAGGTATGTCTTGAAACTTACTTGTTTTCTATAAGAGCATGCTTTATATTTTGTCAAAATTAGTGAATTTGAGTGCTTAGATGATCCTCGTGCTTCCACTGTTGCTGATACATTCCTACAGACTCCTCTCCGCTTGATTATCTTTTTGTAATTCAATGAACTCCCTTCACTGACGAATCTTAGGTCCTTCATAAGATGGAGAAATCCTTCTCGATAGTGAAGTCCTAGGCTCCCCTTAAGATAATGAAATTTCTTCTCTTCAGCAATGCCTTAGGGAGCCCGAAGACAGAAGTTATCTTCAAGTTCTTGAAGGATGAATTTATACAGTGAAATACGGTCAGCAAAGATCAAAAAACGATATTGCACAATTCGGCTACCAAGAACAACGACACTCTCTCACTATAAATAAATGTGGCAGCCCTAAATGACTTAAAAACTGTGGCTAGTTAAGGAAAGAATTTTCAGAAAATGTTTTCCCTTCAATTAAAATAAGTTGCGCCGCAAATAAGGAAAAAATCGGGCAGTATACATTTCCTGAGATTTCCCAATTAAGGAAAGAATTTCCATAAAATATTTTTCCTTCCGTCAAAATAAGTTGCACCACAAATAAGGAAAATATCGGGTAATATACATATATTGTTCCTAAGATTTTCCAGAGTAGAAAAAAAATATTCCACGTATAATTTTCAGATTAGGAAAGAAAAAAATATTATGGAGAAAATACTATTGTCTGAGGCAGATGTTAAAACTTCATTGCTACAATAACAAAAACCACCAGAAGTTACTGTAGAAAACATATAGAGCCAACCAACAAATCTCCAACGATGATATTGTCTACTTTATTCATACACCAAAGACTTTTCTTTTAGTTTCACTCAAAATGTCTCAAACCATTGGAGATAAAAGTGTTATTTCTTATAAATCTACTATCATTCTTTTATAGTCAATGTAGGATTTTGATTACAACCCCAATAAACTTGAACATCTTAACTAATTGAATTATACACCATGGGTCAAGAGATTAAAGATTCAAATAATTGAACTAGAAAAATAGTCCAACATTAAGAATATATTATTAAATTTACCTACTACGCTATATTTTACGGAAAAAAAAAAAAGAAAAAAAAGAAAGAAAGAAAGAAAGAAGAATCAAATCCTATAATTTGATAACTTTATTATATTAACTAAAAAAACTTTATTATATATAGTGAAATACATGGTATATAAAAAGATTGGTATACCTAAGATGCACTATCGTATTGTTCAAGAGAATAATACCAAAACACACATAACATTACATAACCCAAAAAGAAAAAAAAAATCAATAAAATCAAATGTAAGACCAACAAAAAAGGCAAAAGAATAGAAAGAGTGTAGTGTTGTTTTGTTGCTCCCTATGTCTATGGCAAGTTGCATTCTGTAGGAAGGCCTTGAGGAAACCTTTTGGTGTCTGTACAATAATTGTAAATCATATAATTCTTCTGTACCCATTTCAGTCTCTCTTGGCTTGCAGAGTCCATCTCTTGGGACAGCCATGAGTTTCCCGACCCCGATGAGGGGCTGCAAGAAGATCCTCCCGCCGACCAAACGCAGGCCTCAGCCTTGAAGTTTCTGTACGAGGCAGTGAAAGGAGCCTTTGTCCAGTCCGTCTTCACAACCCCTCCTCTGGTTGCCCAATCGTCGGCATTCCATAAGCTCGAGTATATCCTCATTGGCTGGTTCTTCGGAAATGGCACCCCGTTCGATTCCCAGTTCTTGAATTCTCTTATTGGAGTTCCATCCACAGAAAATCTGAGAAATGGACCCACGAAAAAAAGGTCAAGTCTTAAATTATATATTTACCCAAAAGCTGTTGATGTGCGAACACAGATTTTAACAAAAAGAAGTTGTAAATTAAATTATGACTCTAATATAGCAAAATTCATATCCAATTCTTGAATCAAATTATCGCAAAAGTATAGCAGCTATCATTGATCGATTTTGATATATTTATAGTTCTTAAAAATATTGTTATACACTTAATTATTAAGTGTAAAAGTGCTACATGTTACAATTAACTAATTTAATTACTATTATTCATCTAGTACTCTTAAGAAAAAATAACATAGATTTGTGCTCATGACATCCTAAACAACCATTTACTAGATTAATAACCGATTGATCCATAAACTTATGTTGATGAGTGAAAGTAAATTCAATTTTATAACATCTAACAAGTAAAAAAGTTATGAAAAAATTTGGATGGTGCAACTTAAATTTGTGTAGTCTAAGGATAAAATTTTGCTAATTTTTTTTAAAAAAGTAAATTTTTCTTTTGGTATAAAAGAAAATGATGGATGTGATTAGATGCAGGTTGCATTTAGCTATAGCCGCAAAGTCATTAGTTGTCAAAAAAGAGCAAGAGATCAAGGAGAGTTTGTAATTGAACAAAAGGAAAACATAAGATGATGGGTACAAACATGATACGGTTGGGGTTCCAAAGAATGGAATAGGTGTGGAAATCAGCAGTTGGATCGAACCAAAGATGGAATTGTTGTTCTCTGTTGCCTTTGCCTTGGCTAAACACATTGGTGTGAAGAGTGTAAGGGTCACCACTCAAATTCCCCAAGAATTCAAAGTCTATCTCATCCCATGTGGATCCTTTTGAAGACAACTGCAAAGAAAAAAGATATTATTAGCACAACAAAATCAACAAGACTCAGAAGGGGAAGCAATTACAAAGTATGGTTAATTACATAATAGGCAGTGACAGTGCCAGCAGAATTGCCAGCCACAAGCTTGAGTTGCATATCTATCTTTCCAAACAAGTACTCGTTCTGAGACTGGAAGCCAGAGCCCGAGGCCTTGTCAAGGGAGAGAGTGAGAAGTTGACCATTGTTGAGAATGTTGGCTCGACCATCTCCCCAAGTGATTTGAAAATCTTGGTTGAAGTTAGCTGAAGAGAGAGCAACTAGATAAGCAGAGAAAAGAAGGGTGAGAAACAGAGTTGTGGAAGCCATTTGTGTTGATGAGTGGTAGTGAGTGAGAAGGAAATGAATGGATGAATAATGGGATTTTGAGTGTTATTTATAGAGAGAAGAGGAAGGTGTTTTTAATGCAGAAAAGCAGAGGAAGGATCGTACGAAACTCCATTCCATCAAACTAAGTCTTGGAGAGGTGACATCTCTTTTTGGTGGCACTGTCAACAACGCGGTTTTGTATTCCTCCTAAAATTCCCCCACCCTCTGCTTTATCAATTATTTCAAAGTAAATTAGATGGTGCATTTGAGTTGCACAAAGTTTTCTTTGTTTTAAAAAGAGAATATTTTCTTCATATTTTTTTCTACTTAAGTTGATGCAAGGAGACGGTGCACCCAAGACTCCATTTCAAATGTTTATTTATGTTGGAAGAAGAGCAGAACTGAACTTATTGAAGCAAAAGAGAAAATTGGGGGCATTGATAGGATGAATAATAAAAGAAAGAATGGTAAGTAGATGAAGTAGAAAGTAATAAAAGGGAAGAGGAAGGCGGTGCGGTAGGGGCCGTAGGGCCAGGGCAGGGCAGCATTTTGGGTTTGGTGAAAGTAGGTCCAGGCCACCGTTGTGGCATAGTGGGTGGCTCTGTAGGCCCTACTCCCCAAAACTAGGCGCCTTCCTCCCAGTTCCTATTCTTCCTTATGTTCGGCCCAACCCAAAACCACATATTTGGACTTCCTTGTTCCTTCAAAATATTATACAAACATTGCCAACATTTTCTATTTCTTATCATCTAAACCCATTTTGTACTCAAATTTATCATCCATTTTCCCTAATTCACCCTCCATTTCAATTTCGAATTAATACACAAAGTAGGCATGCCAAACCCACGAAATTGGATTTCTATTCTCGACTAGTTTATTCCACTAGAGATGTCGAGATGTTTATTGCAGTCACAAACCTCATGGGAAAAAATTATATTTAAATGGAATGCTATACAAAGATTTCTAACATGACACAAATAACAAATACTAGCTACAGAGACCTAAATCATGTTTTAGCATACCAATTTTCAGGGATGATTACAACTTTTATCGCTAAACTTTCAATTTCTTTTTTTCTTTCCAAATCACTTAAAGTCTCTAATACTAATAGAGATAGTTATCATAATTTATATATTTTAGATCTCTCTATCTTTTAGTCAATATAGGACTTTATTTTCACCTAACACATACATCATCTTTGGATCAATCACCCAATAAGTTGTTGGAGACAACTCTTTAAATATCTTCATAATGGTACGATATTGTTTTAAATGAAAGAAAAAGAAAAAAAATAGATAAAATATCAATCTATATATCCCTAAAATTCAAAGGTTATATTAATTTAAATCAAGGATTAATAATTAAATCAAGCTAAATTCTAAATTTTTGTAATTGCATCAGTTTACACCATTTATTACAATTTTTCGAAAAATAGAACTTATAATTATATCAATTAATTCTTTAAATATTTATAAATGAAACAAATTTAGACTCTTAATGAGAGTTTTCTTTCTAAATTGTTCGTATATTTATTCTAATCGTTCATCGGAAGAAATCTGACTTGTTTGAAAATTAAAACATGAATTTATAACTAAAGACAGTATATAAGTAAAGATAATAATTATCATTGGTGGGAGAAACAAAACTATGGAGACTTATAAGTAAAGTGCAGAGTATCAAATTGACTGTAGTAAGAGAGACCTAAAACTAAAAAAGGAAGGAACCACCGACGGCGACCGCTTCATCATATCATTGAACTGCGAACCACCTTTTTTTAAAGAAAAAAAAAAATTATCTCACATTCGTGCTTATCTTCTGACTTCACATCCCATCCATTCCCCCTTTTATCTTATTTTTATTACCTTCTTTCTCTTCCTTTTACAGTCCAATCATCATTACTGGACTGTCGGTCCTTTAACTCCACACACACCCCCAAAACAATTACTTCCAACCCTATCGACGACTTGACATAATTATACGGTACTCTTATAGAGGTTTGCATGTAATCAGAACTAAGAATTACTGAAAATTAAAAAGGTGTTGAGAGATCGTCTCCAAAACGTTTAATCCGAAGCTTTTACTATAATCTCCAAAATAGTTATATATAATTTTATAAAATTAATCAATTATTTTCATGAATGTTAAACAAAAATCTATATTTTTAATATATCACTGTGATTTGATATAGTGTAATTAATTACCATCTTACAAAATAATAATGTAACTTTCTACTTTATAATTATTGAGGAAAAAAACATGAACTAAGGAAACATTTGGAGTTATTTGGAGTTCTGCCTTAAGTTATGAAGTTTGGAATTAAATAATCTATGTTGCATAGTTGTTTAGTCTAGTTTTTGAAATATTTTGTTTGAACTGCAGAATGGTTTAACTTGAAATTGTGAAATTTGTATGCATACTCTTTTTCAGAACTATATAACTAGAGTTATATTTCAATTAAAATCTTCAATCACAACAAATTTGATTATTTCAATTTTTTCTTTCATCATTCGTCGATTTTCTCACTCAAATTTAATTTTGGATTAAATAAGAATATAACACATTTTCTTAATTCGAGACTAACTCTTGATAGCTTGAATTTAAACTTAACATTTAAAAAAAGGGAAAAAAAAACTACATTTAGGATCAAATTTAAAATGTATCCGAATCTAATATAATGTATATACTAGTTTTATCTAAAATTGGTTTAGATTTTGGACCCCGTAGAATTTCATTTGAGATGAAAATATGATATGTCTAAATTCAATGTGATGGACATTTATCTAACTTATGTCTTGATTTAAATTGAACTAATTTGGAAATATAATTTGGTGAAGATATTCCTCTCATTCTTCCTCTATGGTGTTTACGAAATCTGGTTCTTTTGAGATTATAGTTGATGGTTATTTCTCAATTCCATCTCTACTATAGAACTGAAACATGAGAGTTTCCTCTCATCCAGTTCCTCACGAATGAAACGATTCAAACAAATATATATATGTATTTACTGAATAATAAATTGAATTATGGGATTCTTTGAGATTTCATTTAATCAATCTATTCAAAATTCAAAATTTGTATATCTTCTTTTGATAGAAAACTAAACTCTTTATAGATTCTAGAATAATAGAAGAATATTTTTATTCTAGTTTTCTAAAAAATGATAGATAATATAATCTCGTTTTGTTATTTTTTCTTTTATTATTATAAGGTTATAACAAATCTTTATTTTGTTTTGCCTTTTTTTTTATCTATTATTATATTCGATTGACCCCTAATTTAGAAATCTAATAAAATGGAAACATTCGTAGGCGAATATTTACTCTTTTTATATGTGTTTCGGTTCTCGGGTTAGTTAACCCATGAACCGACCTCTCATAATAACTAGATTGGACTTGGGTTCCTTCTGCCATCCTACCCAATGAATTATTAGGATTCGTTTTAGAATATTATGTATTCACGGGTTCCCTCGTTTCCATCGCCTCTCGATTAATGGTTAGGTCAGATTTTGTAAAATAAATTTTTATTAAAAACACTCTTTCTTTGTGGAATTATTGGAAATATATTGGAGGGAAGAAGATCCAAGAAATTAAAGTTTTTTTTATCTAACTTAAATAATAAATACAGTTAAAAATATTTTCTTAAAAAGAAAAGAAAAATAAAAAGGGTGTAAACCCAAAGACTACTCAAGTGGCCACCCAATCCAATACTACTATAACTAAGCACATTTAATTGCATAATTTTAATGGAATCTAATGTTGGTATGATTGTCTCAAATACGGTTAAAGTTCGATAGTAGAGTTATTTAATAGTGTGTATTGTGAAGTATGGAGGGAAATAAGAAAGTTTGTTATTTTAACAAATTCCACCCAATTCAAGTTAGTAGACCAAACTTATAACTTTCTATTCATAAGTCTAAGTATAAAAGAATGTGTTTTTATTAGTAACGGATCCAAAATTTTGTTTAATAATTATGATATTATGTTAGTTTTATGTATATCAAGAACCTAAAGTTGAAGAAGACTCAAACGTAAATTTAGATAAATTTTTTTTTTTTTTTAACTATTATACCAAATAGAAGCAGCCCCCAAAAGCAAAAATGTAGTTGTTAACTTCATTACCTTTTGGGTTCTTTGTTGAACAGCTTCCCGACTTATAATTAACTGTACAACATAAAAGCATTGGATTTCGTGTGGAACCCATTAAAGTGGAGCATTGAATAGACAGAAACATTTGATAAAGAAAATAGGAGTTGAGCAATATATATTTGTAATTTTGTGTCGGTGTTTTGTTGGGAATAATTGAATTTTAATTAATTAATTTTTGTGTGGGCGAGCGGGAAAGGATGAAAAGATGAGGAATTGGGAGGTTCATATATCAACATCTTTGTGTTCAGTATCTATGGACCAGAAAAGAGAAGCATCCCTGAATCTACATCCCACAATTATTATAAACTCACACCTTTCTTATTCATGCATTTCAATAATTCTATTTATTACACGATCTCGACCTCAAAATTCGAATCTATTAATCATCTAATGACGTGTCAAAATAAGAATAGAATAAGTATATACTACAATAACACTAGAAATTTTCCTTCTATGATTATCACTATAGGAAGAATTTTTAGTACCACGAGAATATCAATTTTACATTAAAAATTAGTCTTTAATATTATTAGAGCTTCACAATATTTTTATTGAAAATCAAATGGTTAAAAATAAACCTTTAGTTTTTCTTGAAGAAATATTTCTAGATTCATGTATTTTTTTTACATATTTTTCCAAATAATGCTGTGTATTTTATCAGCATGTTAATTTTAAGAGCATTATTATTATTTTTTTTTAACATAACTTTTTTTTTCAGGCAGATTGAAAACAATAAAAATGGCAAATAAATCTTTTTGAAAAACGCCAATTTCTCCACTGTTATAATCAGATTATTCCCCGAAAATATCTAGTAAGAGTCTAGGAGATAAGAAAAATACAATGACCATGCCGCAGTCACGTGACTCCATGTCTACCTGACAAAATTAATCGTCCAACGTAGACCTTATAATTGTGGGGAGACATTATAATTTATATTTAATGATAAAACATAAAGGATTTTGAAAATCTAGAGATATCATATTAAAATGCTTTCACGACAATCTTATACTTTTTACACTTTTTCAATTTAGTTTCGTGTCCATATTGCCCCCATTTTAATTCTAGACTTTCTTTTTAAAAAAAAAAATTGTTATATCTTTTAATACTACATTTAATAAAACTACACAAATCTCTTTCCAAGCTGCTCGTCTTTAGGTGGAGTCCCTCTTCTTCAAGGACTTAGTTAGAGAACTTGTACCAATGTGAGTTGAATTGGGTACACCACGAAGTATTCAATACGACCAAACAAACAAAATGTTGCTTGCCAGGTGGGAGAACAAAACTATTTATTGAAACCATTATTTTAACACTTACTTGGAAAGTGTACAATATGTGACCACGCAGGTGTAGCACCTAAAGTTCTAGAGTTTTTACTAGTAAATTCAACTTAATTATTACTCTTTTAGTAAAACTGTACGAATTTGATAATAAAAGAACTCAAGATCGGTCTTAACTTCTTCTTTTGGATGAGCGGACTTTTAATGTGTCCTTAAATTTGGACCTTTATCTTAAACGAGTTTCAATAAAATTTATAATATATTTATTTACTTATTTTGAAATTAAAAGATAAAATCGATATGTCCCCTTCAAAAGGAAACTCAACATACACCTATCCTCTTATAAATTATTTAGATTGACATAAAATTCAAACCGGAGTTCTGAATTTAAAAAAGAAAATTGGGCAATTATTTGTGACGGCTGGTAACAAAAAGAAAATTGGATTGACATGGTGAAATTTTGGTACCCTTAAATTCCCAACACATCTCCAATTGTGTCTGACATATTTTCCTCGATGTCTGGAGAAATTCATTTTTATTCGTAGTTGTAATTTTTTTTTCACCACCTTTTTAATATTCCTAGCTACAAATTATATTATATAAAAGAAAAGGAAAAAAAAAAGAATCAACTGAGTCGGCTAAGACGTGGAGCATCCGTGTCAATTTGGTGAAAGTTTTTCCTCAATTCAATCAAAATTTTCTTAATTCACTTACTAATTTCGATTAAAAAAAATTGGAAAAAGACAAATTTGATTAATACACACCAATTAACACATGGAATAAATGTGCTACGGTTTAATTTTAAATTTTAAGTTTGATTTGAATTTAGTCTTTTAACCTAAATTTTCTACTAAATAGCCACTTTCCATCCATAATGTTATTAATTAATTTTTAAAAAAATATATATAATTGAAGAATTTCGTTATCTATCATCACGTGAAATAATTTTTTTTAAACTTCATTGAGTAGTAAAAAATCTAAATTAAAAAAATTGAGTCAAAACTCATAGGTCAAAAATAAAATTATAACATTTAGAATATGCCAAATAAAAACTTGACCTCAATAAAAATTTATTCCAAAATCACTCGTGATGTGTAGATCATACGATTCTATGATCTATGTGGCGTGATTTTCACCCAATCTTAAATTTAAAATTTTTAAATGAAGGATTAAATAGTTATAAAAGAAATTGAACTACGAGTTAAGTAGTTCTCTAGTTTTAACCCATCTCATCTTAAATTTAAAAATTTTAAATGAATGATTAAATAGTTATAACAAAATTCTCTATGGAAAGTAGATGAATTAAAATAGTAATTAGAACTAAACAAATGACAAGAAGATAGAGCCAAAATTAATATTTTGTTGGGATAAAAAAGCAACTGACAATTATTTATTATTGATTTTTCCCAAATAGGAGTAAAGTGGGAAAGAAAACATAACACCTAAACATAGCCATGCAAAACCAGATATACATATTGTTATATACAAATACAACAATACTATATTATTAATTTATTAGTAACCAAGTATTAATAAAATATGCAAATTTTGTACGGCAATGAATGCCAAATGTGCAATGTGAGTGAAGGACCAAATTTAAGCGAGAGCACACTCCGGAGGGTAGCCTTGAGGAAATCGTTTGGCGTCACTGCAATAATTGTATATCATGTAATTCCTCTGAACCCACTTCATCCTCTGTTGTCGAGTAATATCCAGATTTTCCGACAGCCATCCTTTGCCGCCGACATTCGCGTCAGACGAACACGACGACACCCCCGCCGACCAAACACATACGTCGGCGTTGAAGTTTCTGTACGACGCTGTGAATGGAGCATGAGACCAATCTGTCTTCACTAGCCCTCCTCTTGTCGCCCAGTCGTCGGCGTTCCACAGGCTTGAGTACAGTCTCATCGGCTGTTTTTTCGGAAACAGAACGCCAGAGGATTCGTGGTTCTTGAACTCTCTGATCGGCGTCCCGTCCACCGAAAAGCTGTCAAACCAACCAAAACAAACAGATTTTCAGATTCTAGGCTGCATCAAAGGTTATGCTATAGAGACATAATTCCATTTTTTTGCCGCATGACACATAGTTATTAAGTGCTGTTCCAAGTTTTTTTCAATTAGGATCGATTGGATTGATTCTTACATGATTCCCTGTGGATTCCAGAGGATTGAATAGGTATGGAAATCGGAAGTGGGATCAAACCAGAGGTGGAATTGTTGTTCTCTGTCGCCTTTGCCTTGAGTGTAAACATTGGTATGAAGAGTATAAGGATCACCACTGAGATTGCCCAAGAATTCAAAGTCTATCTCATCCCACGTCGAGCCTTGGGATTTAAGCTAAAAAAGAACAAGAAAAGAAGAAAATGAGCAAGTAATAAACCAAAAAAAGATGCAGGTAATATGTAATATATGTGGTAAAGTGGCGTACATAGTAAGTGGTGACAGTGCCAGCAGAGTTTCCAGGGACAAGTTTAAGTTGCATATCAATTTTACCATAAAGGTAAACATTTTTGGACTGAAAGCCAGAGCCAGAGCCACGGTCTAGAGAAAGAGTGAGAAGTTCGCCGTTATTGAGAATATTGGCACGGCCATTGCCCCAAGTGATTTCAAAATCTTGGTAAAAGTTACCACAGAAAACAGAGGAAACAGAGAAGAGAGACAGAAAGAATAAGAGAGACGAGAAAGGAGGAGGAGCCATGAGGCAGTTGTGTATGGTTTCAATAATTGGGGAAGAAATTAAAAAAGAAAGAGAAAAGGAAGTGAAGTGGTGAGCGTGGGGAATTGAATTGAATTATTATTAGTGTGTGTTGGAGTTTGGGGAGAGGGAGAGGAATTATTTATACAAAGAGAATGGGGATAAGGAAGGGGAGAAGGTTGCGTGTACAGAGGCAAATTGTGGGGCAGCAACTGGGGGAAGTAAGAGCTGGACACAGATGGCAATGAGAGTGGGACTGCATGAATTTTTGAATTTTGGATTCTGATATATGTACATCCCAAGCAATTGACACCCCAACCTCTTCACTAAATTACACACCCGCTATCAATTTCTTATTGCAAAAACCATGAGATTTATTGGATAAATAGGCTACTACTCTTATTATTAATTAATCTCCATGCCAAATTTTATGTCATCAAATATGATATTAATATTGATAAAGTTTATTGGGAACTCTCCAAAACTACAAACAGGCCCAAGCTCATAGAGTACCCAAAGGATGATGCATAGAGAGAATGTGCGTCAAAGAAAAATGTCAATGTCTCGGAATTTGGGTTATCAATCGAGCCAATAAATATATATCAATTGAAAAATAACCAAGTTGAATCTCCCCTGCGACCTTACTACGTCATCCTCATTTGCCTTGAATGCTTCTAGAAGTGAAAGTTATTCTCATAAACCAACACGGGTCCTTTTAGCATGTTTTGTCCTCACTCACATGCATCCTAGGAAAATTTCCGAATTGCTTCAAGCTAAGCACACTTAACTTTGGAGTTCTCCACCGAAAAGGAAGGTGCACCTTGTTAGTATAGGTAATAACTTTCAATTCTTTTAAGCCTTTCTTAACTATACTTTCATGTCCTTAGGATCTCTCTCATTCGGATGTGAAATCGGTTCATTCATATACCCCTCCTGAACTCGGGTCATTACAAATAGATAACTCCATTGAACTACCCCAAAGAGAGGATAAATAATCTTTAAAAGAGATACCCGACCTTACATCTAGTGTACTTAGTCCAATTGGTCACTCTTTATACTAACTTAAACATCATAGTGCAGTATGCTTGCAGCTACACTAGTGCAAGGATCTATTACGCATGTCAACTTAGAATATCTTGAGACTAAATTAGGGAGGAGCGGCCTGGAGGTCAAGGCCACCAAGAGATTCATAGTAAAACCTAAAGTGAACTAGAACCGAGTGCCAACAAAACTTAAACTTAACGAACATTCGATAAAAAGAAACTAAAATTTAAAATATGATCTAAAAAGGGGTTATATATTATTGTTGGTTTGATTTTGAGATGAAATCCAAAAATGAAATAAAATCACCATAATGTTATTAGCAATTTCGAAAATAGTTATAAAAGGTGCAAGTTTCCTTTCTTTACAATTTTGTTTTTAGCTTCCCACTTGCTGTTTTACCTTTCCCATTAATGATCAAATCCTTTTATAGTTCCTCCCCCATTCACTTAATCTCTCTAAAACCCTAACTTCTATCTTTTCTATCATCTTTCAAAATGAAAATCACACAATTCATACTTCCGGATAACTACTTTTTCAGCCACCACACTTTTTCTTAATAAAGTACCAGTTAATTAACTTCTTACTTTGAATTTTTTTTTTTTTTTTTTTTTTTTTTTTAAATATGTGCTTTTATTAGCTAAGAGTTTTCTCTTGGGGTCACTTTCATTGGTAAATTAACAGATTACAACACAATTAGTAAGTACTTGATAAAGTCAATGAAGAGGGGCCCGAAATTAGATAACCCTAATTAATTAATTTATACCCATCTAACTCAATAATGCTTCGGTAACTGAACTGTTGAAGGTATAAAAATGGCAAATAAATAAATAAATAACTAAAATCACTAAGATTTTTATTTATTATTTATTACTCAGCCTAACTTGATGCCCATCCATTCACGTACACACAAAACACACGAGGCAAATTAGAGAAATAAATAACAAAATAACAAAAACACTGCCCAACAGAAACACGAAATGGAGATAATTACTTCATTTTTTTAAACATATATATTTTTTTTCTTTTTCCCTTTTAGTAGTCAGGCAGAAATTTTTTCTTTTTTCCAGAAAAACATCCGTACTTTAATCAGAATAATACGACAGATATGAAAGAAAAGCATATGGAAAATATCTCTCTAGAGTCCAGGAGTTGGTAGGCCTCTGCCAAAGATTTTAATTTGTTACACCATTTTCTTCTGCCACAATTTTATAGTGAGGGTGACAGGCAATACTTTGATGAACCTAAATTTATACTCTTTATATTTTTCTACACATAAAGAAATAATTTTTTTGAGATGAAAATTTTTCATGGGGTGTAGTAAGAGTTGCATAATAGAAGGTGGAGGTCGACTATACCCAAAATTTTTCATATTGATTCCTTTCCTTTTCAATTGTATATAGTTTAAGTGAGATATTAGGGGTGGAAAGGAAAGTTTGTTGAAAGCTAGGTACTCAAATGTGAATATGAGTAGATAAAATAATAGGCATTATTAGAGAAAGAAATTAAAGAGGGGATATCTACCAATTCATTGGTTGTGAGTACTTATTACAATTTGGCCCTCAAAAAGTCATTTTCCTTTTGCCTTTCATACCCTTACCTACTTTGCAAGCTGGCTTTGGTCTTTTGATATACTATAATTTTACATCTACCTTAACTACTTGGATTAATTTAGGAATCCAACTTTGTGGTTACATGTATTATTATTATTATATAATTAAAATTTGCTATAAAGTAGCTTTAAAATACTAGAATTTGCCAATCAACAACTTCGAGGCTCTAGGCACATCCTTTCTTTCTTTTTCTTCACCACCTTACGCCAACACAATATACAATAACTTATATATGTAAATATACACTACTTGGACAATTATTCTAATGTTTAATTTGATTTAGGATGTATTGTACTGATTGATTGAGCATATATATATATATAGCATTAACGATTTCTTAGCCTTTGTCTTAATATTATCCTAAGTATCATTTGTGATAATAATCAAGTTTTGCTAATTAATTCTATTGAATAGCACTTTGGTAACTTTGTATTTATGGCAATAGAATCGTAACACCATTGATAAGCTTGGTATTTCAATGTTGCAAATTTTAGCTTTTTGATTATCCGTCACGATTAATAATTAGAATCTTAATAAGATTTTGAGCTTTAAATTTTTAATCTCTAAATTAATTGAAAAAGTACTCTCCAAAGTTCATATTACAAAAGACTCAAACATAATCAAAAGGTTTGAAATAATTCCCTATATATATATATATGAAATTAACATAGTTAGTTGATTGACAGTGTTGAATGAGATCAGTTGCGGATATAAATTTTTTGTAAGAAAGCACAAATGTATATAAGATTAGAAGTTTAGGCTCAAA
Organism: Benincasa hispida; assembly: GCF_009727055.1. Taxonomy (NCBI): domain Eukaryota; kingdom Viridiplantae; phylum Streptophyta; class Magnoliopsida; order Cucurbitales; family Cucurbitaceae; genus Benincasa; species Benincasa hispida. Next base: position 15,713,696 of record NC_052350.1, on the reverse strand, counting down.
CTTCTAGATTTGTGCCTATAGATAGTTCCTAAATTTTTTTTAAAAATATCTAATGAATTTCTGAATTTTTATTTTTTTTGTGTTGAATAAATTCCTAAATTATTAATTTTGCATCTAATACTTCCGTTACATATATGAAAATGTATATAAGGTTAGAGTTCTAGGCATGAACTTCTAGATTTATGCCTATAGGTAGTTCCTAAAGATTTTTTTACAAAAATGACTGATAAGCACCTAAATTTTCATTTTTTTATGTCTAATAAATTTCTAAAATATTAATTTTGTATTTAATACATCTTTTTAATTATATGAAAATGTTAAAAATTAAATATTATATCATACATTATATTTAACTTTGTGGTATCTTTTTAAAATCAGTGCATCTGTTAGGTACAAAATATAAACTATAAGGTTGAATTAGATAAAGAAAAAATATTTTTATCTTATAAAATTGTTACTTTTAAATTATTTTTAATATATAAATATATATATTTTTATAGATTTATAGATTTATAAAGATTTTTAAAAATAGAAAAATAAGGAAAACTATTTGCACAATATAATAAAATTTTAATCTTATTGAATAAAGACTGATACAATTATCAGCATCTATCAGTGATAGACGTCTAATAGTTTCTATCACTGATGGACGTTGATAAAAGTTTATTAATATTTCTTTTGCTAATCTGTAAATAGTTTGGCATTTTTTTCTATTAGTAAAAATTTCTCCCGATTTTGTTAAACATTATAAGGGGCAAGTGTCAAAATTGAAGGTTAATATTTTATGAATCACAATTTTGAAGACTTAAGGGCTACATGGTATACTGTATACACAAGACATATCAAACGGATAATAAATTTCCAGCACAATTATCAAAACCTATTGCCAATTCTCAAGCCCTACCCTCATCAAATTCTCATTAGTGTAAGTTTTTGGGTTTCCTAGACTATTAAATTGATCGTGACTAGTACACATAAATTCTAGTTATTACATAGTAACTTCACATAATAATTCATTAACTTAAATTAGAAGAAAAAAATCCTAATATATTTATTGATGTTTTCTCCTTTATACTGAAAAGACTAGTATTGTCATCTCTTAATCTATACATGTTAAGCTATATTTAACCATGTGCGATCAAAGTTCCATGTAAAATTAGAACTTTAGAAGATTGTCGGGTTATAAATTAAAACCAAAAAAAAAAAAAAAAAAAGGTTTACAATGGTAATTTAAGAGTAAATAAAAAATAGAGTTATCAAAGGCAGCCCCACGTAATTTATATTGGAGGGCCAAACTAAAACATAATTGATAAGTTTATTTAAAAAGAAATGAATGGAGGGCACCCCTAGCATCATGTAATATATTATCGGTTTATTTTATATATTTTTTAATTAATATTCTTTCATTAACCGTTGTAAATATATTCTGATTATTCAATAAAATATACGTAATAACAATACTAATATAAAGATGAAAAATAGATGTACCTACGTGAAATTTTATTAATGATTAACATCATCTCGAAAAGGTAAAGTGTGCATTTATTTAATTAGACAAGAATTATATGAAATATCAATGTCACAGGTCTCCATGCGATAAAGAAAGATCAAATATAGGGTATGAAGTTTTTAAAATTTTTATTCTCTTTTAATTAATAATTTTTTGAGGCTCATAAAGCATTCTTTAGCGATAAACAAGAACGTCTTTGTCGACGTGTTTGGGATTTGATGTTATCTTTCATAAATTAGCTGTCATGAAACAAATTACCTTGATTTGATTGCCACTTGTCAAACATTAATATTGATAACAAAATTAGGCAATATAAACAATTTTATCCGTCATTAAATAGTAGGATTAGGATAGTTAATATTATGGGTCCATTTTGTAAATTTTTTGTCTAATCAATGTTTTCCTTTATCAAATTAAATTAAGTATCTGACTCTATTAGGTAGTTATTTTATTTTTAAAAAAATTAATTTTATATTCTCTCAATTTTTTTTACAATAATTTACATAAGTATGAGCTAGAGTTGAATTTTTAAGTAATTTTTAAAAATAAAAACTACTTTTCTAAGCACGATATGGTAGCCATTTTTGTTTTTATTTTTTATTTTTGAAAATTAAACCTATTTTCTCATATTTTTCTTACCATTGTTTGCATCTTTGTTAAGTACAATAATTGAATTATTAGCCAAATTTCAAAAATAAAAATAAGTTTTTTAAAAAATACTTTATTTAGTCTTAAAATATTGGATTGGTTTTATAAAACATGGGTAAAAGGTAGGCAATGAAGAAAGAAATACTAGAGGTGGTAAAAGTGTTTGTAGACTCAATTTTCAAAAACAAAAAATTAGAAACCAAATGGTTACCAAACGATGTCATACTTTTCATAGTTTAATTTTTGAAAATAATGATAAAAAGTAGATAATAAAATAAGAAATTTATAGATTGAATAGGTGTTTATAGGCTTAATTTAAAAAATAAAAAATAAAAACCAAAAACTAAGGTCTCGTTTGGTAATTATTTGTTTGTTTTTGTTTTTAAAAACTAAGTCTGTAGATACTATTTCCACGTTCAAATTTCTTCATTTGTTATTTACGTTTTATCAATGGTTTAAAAAACCAACCAAAAATTTGGAAACATAAAAATAAACTTTTTTTTTTTTTTGAAATTTAGCTAAGAATTAAATAATTATATTAAAAAAAAGATATAAATCATTATAAGAAATAGACAGAAGAGATGTTTAATTTTCAAAAATAAAAAATAAAAAAATGAAACAGATATTCAACGAGCTAAAAGAAGTAGAAATTAAATATAATGTAAAATTTAATTAAATAATAGAAAGGCATAAAGAAGTTCTATAGAGAGTCGAGACTAATACATGATCCAAGAACTTTAAAGAACCATAATAAACCTTCCATCAATAAAGCTTTAAAGCATTCAAGAGTTTGAGTATGGATGCTATAATTGTCTTCAAAAACTTTTATCTATATCTAATTTAACATAGAAAAATGAATCCAATAATTTTTTTATTTTTATTGAAGAGGAAGAATCAATTATCAGACTATATTAAACTCATACAACCTCCAAAATATAATTTTGATTCCCCTTTCAACTTCTTAAAAAACAATCTTGCCGAATATTTTTTAGTTTTTAGTTTTTCTACAAAATATTCCAATGGGTTCCTTATTTTTAGGACTTTTATGTATTCAAAATTAATATGGATGTAATATTTCAAGAGAATTGTAAAAATTTGTAAAAATAAAATAAAATAAGATAAAAGAAAAAAATTAGGTAAAATACCTTTTTGGTCCCTAGATTTTGGGTATGGTTTCTATTTAATCTCTAGGTTTTCAAATGTTACACATTTGGTCTTTTAAATTTTGAGTTTTATTTCAACTTAGTTCTTAAGCTTCAAAATGGTAAAATTTTACTCTTGAGAATTGAGTTTCGTTTCAATTTGATTATTAAGTTTCAAGATTTAACAATTTTAGTCTCGATTTTTCATTAAATACTCACTTTCAATAATTGATGTCAATTTCTATTAATTAATTAAAAATAATAACGAAGTGAAAATTTGAATTTAATTTTAAAAGTGATAAAAATAGTGAAATTTAATTAATTATAATTCTTTTAATGATTTTAAATTTATTAACATAAATTAATATTATAGATGGAAAATGAGTATAGTGAATAAATGAGTTTAAAAGTGTTAATCTTGAAATATAAGGACCAAATTGAAGTAAAACTCAAATGTCAAATTGTAACATTTTAAAATTTAGGAACTATATTGAAATCAAATTCAAAATTTTAAAACTAAATGTGTAACATTTTAAAATGTACGGACTAAATAGAAACTATACCCCAATTATTTTTTTTTTAAAAAAACTAATGTCTCATTAAATTATTGTTTTGCTGACCGAAAAAAAAGTGTTTTGTGGATGGAACACCAAGTTGAATTCTGATGTACTACTAAATAGTATTCAAGTGACACGTGATTGTGTTTAAATAGGCTAATAAAATAATAATTTAAATGTTAATTATCTTTTTTCCTCAACAAAATTTTTAATTAACGACTTTTGATCATTTTTAAAACATTATGAACCGAAGTGAAAATTTTAAAAGATTCGAAACTAAATTGAAAATTATTCAAAAGAGTGTTAATTATTTTGAGCATAATATTTTAAGAAAGAAAAGTATGAGATGTGTTTGTTTATAATGAATGTTGGGGTGATTTTGGACTGAAGGGTATATCGACATTTAGAAATGACAAGATCAATAAAAAAAATATGATATAAGTCAAAAGTGGAAATTGAGAATCAAATGTGAAAAGAAAAAGAGGGCCTACTTGGGCAGTCGAGGCCGAGACTTGTCAAATGCCTAACGCATACCTCGACCCGAGAAAGTGTTTTAGATCCGGGATATGGCCCAAACAAGATACCTGACCTCACCTGAGGTCGAGGTCGACCCTAGCTAAACATAAAATCGGATTCGTCCCTTGGTTCGGTAGGTCATCTAATTATCCTAAGGCGATTCCGAAACACTAGGGAAAATCCTAGGTCAATTTTCCCTATAAATACACTTCTTATGACTCCATATGAGGTAATGTAGAAATTCTAATTTCTTCTAAACATCTATCTCCGTTATCGATCTAGGCATTTGAGCCATTTTGCTTTGTTTTACAAGTCATCTCTTCACTAAATTACGATTTCATAGTTGATGTTACGTGGAGGTCATGTACGTTTACCCTTGGCCAAAATTTGACATCAACAATGAATATCATTATCAATAAACATTTAAGGAAGTAATTAAACAGTCATTTTTTTAAAAAAAATAAATAATTAAAATGCGTCCAAATTGTCTAACATGAACATAGTTCAACTGATACAAGCTTATACTATTAATTTTAAAGTTTTGTAACAAAAAAAACACACGAAAAGATAGAAACAATATAAAAATATTGCGTGGAGGATCAAATGTTTCAATTGAGTTATATGTTCATTGAATTAGAAACATTATAAGTAATATAGGCAAATAAAAAACTAACCACTCCTACACTAATCTTAAAAGTTTCTAATCATTTTTCACCAAGTCAATAGAGACCACTCTCTTAATCATTCCCACTAAATCATTAACCCATTATTCTCCAATTTAGGAGACACTGCTTTAAATTAAATTCAGTAACATAAAAGGAAAAGTAAAAATTAATTTAATTAAATGAGAAATTAAAGAGAATTAAACAGCCAAAACTCAGAAAACCATATCAGTGCACTGATTTCACATTTCTCATATAAAACGCCCACCAAACCAAAATTAAACCAAATTGAATGCTTATTTAATGCTCTGATACCAATTGTAGGATTGTATCAACAGTAGAAAGGACAAGGATCATCTAAGTACTCAAATTCACTAATTTTGGCAAAATATAAAACATGATTTTGCAGAAATAAGTGAGTTTCAAGACATACCTCTTGTATAACTTCTTTAAAGCTCCTTCACCAGCTACTATCTTCTCCAAATCTTATTGTAGACCACCTCAAGATCTTCCCCACTATTCTCTTGGTGCTCTAGGTTGAGTTATGGGACTCAAAACAAGCTTGAACCAAGGGTAGAAGGAGAAATGCTCACTGCAGAAAACTAGTTGAAGAATTCTTTCTTCAAACCCAATTTTCTCTCAAAATCTCTATAGATTGCATGCCCGATTTTCACCCCAATCTCCTCACTATATTGCAGATCAACATGCAAAGGAGTGAGTTGCATGAATTGCAACTCACGCTTGGAGAAGAAAAAGTCAAGAAGATGCAATATGTGTGAGCTACTTCAAAGATGGATAATGGAAAATGTTTAAGTGTTTTGTTTTCTTTTTCTTTTTCAATTTTATCTCAAAAATAAAATTTTGATTTTATAAAATCTATTTTGATTTTAAAAAAGAAAAATTAATTAATTTCATAAATTAATTATTAAATAAAACTCAATTAATTTAATATCAAATATTAAATTAATTTTAACACATATCCATATTTATATATTTAAATCATATTTAAATATATATAAATTCTCTTATTCCGTTTAATTATTAAATTAACATGTAAATATATCTCATGTAATTACTAATTCCCTTAATTCTAATTTGAATGTTTCAAATTAACTTATCACGCTAATCTAGAGCTAGTCCGTTACGAGCTAGTAGGGGAACTTCGCGGACCTACGGATCATGGGCTCCAACGATCCGAGATTAATTGGCTAAACTCATTTGACCAAATTCTAATGGGTCACTCCACTAAAGCCCATAGTTGCACTCCCTTCACTGTAGATATATTATGTCCACATGATTTAACCATAATCAGCAAGTCGACCCTTCACAGGTTGTTTGTAATAACGACTGGGTCAAATATCTGTTTTACCGCCAAGATTACGTCTTATTCCTCAAATCCCTACTGATCCTCTAATGATCAACTGGTTTGTGATCCAATCACCAAACCGAACTCTCTCAGCCCAGTGAGAGGGTAGGGCTCCTTGTTCAAGACTTGGATTCAGTACTTGAGAGAATAACCTTTCTCCTATCCCTAAATTGGGTAAGCGTAAACTCCGTCTTGCACCCTATGTCCCCAGCTATCTATCCGGTCTTACCCTTAAAATGGAAGTCTTATTGAGTTGGCGCTGTTAAGCCAACCCTCAACTATGCAAATCTAAGGGCAATCTCGAATAAACAGGAATTCATAATTAGCTCATGATTAAGATCGAGTTACCTAGGTCATATAGGTAAAATATTTAGTCTTAAACAGTGAGCAACGTTATAAAGTAAGAGTGACTTATTTCTTGGTCCCGATCTTATGCAAACTCATTGCATAGGACGACCTCACTTCTCATGTCATAACATGTACGAATTAGAATCACATCGTATGTAGCATTTTACAACTCTTTGTAACAACTACAGAGTAGGTCACATTCAATGGTGTTACCAAAATAAGGTACCCAACTTCATTCATGTACCATAGATCATTTTGACTATTTACTCGAACCCGATCAACTCTTATATTTCTACATAAAGTTCAAGTACTCATACAATAGTCATGGGTCTTAGTTTATTGGATTTAGACTTTCATACAATTTATGAGATCAATAACAAGTATATTGATAATATAAAATTTTTATTATTTTAAAACTGCGAGTTTTTAGGACATAAAATCCAACAATACTCCCACTTGGACTAAAACTCCAGTGGATCAATATATAGAAATATATACAACGTTGAGTTTACATGGAGAAAATAAAATGTACAAATACAATAAACTAGGGCATTACAATACCTATAAATTCCCCCACTTGCCCTAGTGATACAAAACTCGTAGACCTAGTCATACTAGGTGACCCTTGAACACTTTAGCCGGGAGGGCCTTCGTAAATGAATCAGCTAAGTTGTCTTTGAAAGTAATCTAAGTGACAATAACATCTCCTTTGTGTACAATCTCCTTGATGAGATGGTACTTCCATTCGATCTGCTTTCCTCTTTTATGGCTTCGTGGTTCCTTTGAATTTGCAACTGTTTCACTGTTGTCATAATAAAGAGTGACAAGCAAGTGCATATTAGAAACTAGTTCCAGATCTATCAAGAACTTTTTGAGCCATACTGCTTTTTTTGCTGCTTTGCTTGTAGCTACATACTCAGCTTTCGTTGTGGTGTCTACAATACTCTACTTGATGCTCCTCCGCACAACTGCTCCTCCGTTAAGAGTGAATACTAACCCCGAAGTTGATTTCCTTGAATCAATATTGGTCTGAAAGTCAGAATCAGTTTATCCAGTAAGGATCAGATCCTTAGGACCATACACGAGCATATAATCTCTCGTTCTCCGAAGATACTTGAGAATGTTTTTAACAGCAATCCAATGGTCATGACCAGGATTGGACTGAAATCTGCTGACAATTCCTCCGGCATAGAATATATCGGGGCTTGTACACAACATTACATACATCAAACTCCCAACTGCAGATACATATGGAATTCGATTCATCTTCTTAACTTCTTGAGGTGTCTTTGGACTCTATTCCTTAGATAGGTGAATTCCATGCCTAAAAGGTAAAGATCCTTTCTTGGAATTTTACATTTTATACCTAGACAACATCTTGTCTATATAAGATACTTGAGATAATGCCAAGGCGATTCCAAACTATTTGGATTCCAAGAACATACTGTACTTCTCCCAAATCTTTTATTTGGAATTGTGAAGCCAACCATCTCTTAATGTCAGCTAGATATTCTACCTCATTTCCAAGGAGTAGAATATCATCAACATACAACACCAGCAAAGCGACAGTTTTGTTGATGATTTTCTTATAGATGTAGGGTTCGTCAATATTTTGTTCAAAGCCATAAGATTTGATCGCAGTGTCAAATCTCATATTCCAGGATCTAGAAGCTTGTTTTAATCCATAAATGGATCGATTAAGCTTGCAAATTTTTTGCTCTTGACCCTGTTATAAAAACCCTTTTGGTTGAGACATATAGATACTCTCTTCAAGATAGCCATTTAGAAAAGCTGTCTTGACGTCCATTTGCCATATTTCATAATCATAAAATGTGGCTATGGACAAGAGTATTCTAATAGACTTTATCATGGCAACTGGAAAGAAGGTTTCTTCAAAATCTAACCCCTCTCTTCTAGTAAACCCTTTAGCCACAAGTCTAGCTTTGTAGGTCTGTACGTTACCAGCTTGGTCTCGTTTTCTCTTGTAGATCCATTTACAATCGATGAGTTTTACCCCTTCAGGTTGATCTACAAGATCCAGACATAATTGAGATATATAGATTCCATTTTAAGGTCCATGGCTTTAATCTATTGGTCTTTGTTCACATCGTTCATTGCTTGATTAAAAGACAATGAATCCTCTAAACCATCATCTGGCATGATGGCTTGAGTTTTAGTTAAACCCATGTACCGGTCGGGCTGTTGCACAATCCTCACACTATGATGAGGCATTCCCAACTCTTGAGAAGGATGTGGAAAATCTTTTTCATCAACAACTCTTGTTGAAAGACCTGCTCGATCAACAACTCTTGTTGATACGTTTATCGTTTCTCTAGATATTTCTTCTATTACAAGCTTACTGCGAGGTTGTTGGTTCTTTATATAATCTTCCTCTAGGAAGGTTGCATTTGTCGATACAAATATCTTATCTTCCTGAGGATCATAAAAGAGACCACCTTTAGTTTCTTTTGGGTAGCCTACAAATAGGCATAATTTTGAACGATGTTCCAACTTTTTAGGATTTTGAACCAACACATGTGCTGGACGACCCCAAATTTTGAAGTGATATAAATTTCCTTTATGTCTTGTCTAGAGCTCATAAGGTGTTTCAGATACATTTTTCGAGGGAGCCATGTTCAAAATATACACTGCAGTCCCAACTGTGTGTCCCTAAAAAGAATTTGGTAACTAAGCGTTACTTATCATGGAACAAACCATATCCAACAAGATTCTGTTTCTCCTTTATGCTACACCGTTCTGCTCAGGTGTACTAGGGGCTGGGACTGTGATTTGAGACTGAATTCCATGTTCTATCAAATAGTTCTAGAATTCTATGTCCATATACTCACCATCTCGATCCGATCGAAGTGTTTTTAATATTTTTACCTAATTGGTTCTCAACCTCAACCTTATACTCTTTGAACTTTTCAAAAGTTTCATACTTTTGGTGCATTAGGTAAATATGCCCATACCTTGAATAATCATCTATAAAACGGAGGAAATATTCAAACCCTCCTCTTGCTCTAATATTTAGAGGCCCACAAAGATCTGAGTGAATCAATTCTAGGGGTTCTTTGGCTCTAAAGTCTTTTCCAGAAAAAAAATCTTTTTGTCATTTTAGCCTCAAGATAGGACTCACATGGTGGTAATGAATTGTCTTCCAACTTGTTTAAAAGACCGTTCTTAACCAATCTCTCAATCCTGTTGAGATTTATGTGACCCAGTCTCAAGTGCCAAAGATTGGCATGTGGAGAAATCTTTCTTTTCTTATGAGTCTCATCAGTTTTAAACATCTCTATGTTCAAAACAGCTCTGACCTTAGTTGGTTTTAACATGTACAAGTTATTTTCTAATTTTGCAGTGCAAATCTACGAGGTATTTGGTTTTAACATGGGCCATTGGTGAACGAACATGCTGTTGAACCCACTCATTTCAGAACTCACACATCATGGCCAGCGAATGGGTTGAAATAAACCTATGAGGTATTTGTTTCCAAGAGAACCCACTCATTTTCAAGTCATTTTTGTGTGAAGTTCCTATCAATTAGTACATATTTAACCCCGATTTCCAAACTCACGCACTCTTTGATGATTCCCACTTTCATCTGACCATAAGGCACTTGTTTTTTAAGAGAACCACACATTTACAGGTACTTTTATGTGAAATTTTCATCAATTAGTACACTAGAAGCATCTTTTCGATAGGTTTCTACCTTTCAACAAACTAGAAACAACTTATTTTCAGAGAACTCACTCATTTCCAAGTTATTTTTGTGTGCAATTTCCATCAATCAGTATGTATTTTTTTGTATATTTAGCCAATCAATTTTCCAATAAGAACTTAATTTAGGAACTCAACAAGTTTTAATTTCTAATTTCAGGAACATATGGGTTGGGTTATTTAGATTAATGACTGTTAGTTTCTTTATTTGTTGAGAAATGCCTCTTGTATATTTAAGATAAAATGATAAAGAATTGAGAAATTTTGTACAAAGTCCCTAAAATTGAAGTTAAGTTTAAGAATTTAGATATAGTTTTCAATCTGTCCTTATATTAGTTTCATGGAAAATAGAAAATTTAGAAAGGTAGTTTTTTTACTAGTAGTGCAACAACTCTATTTAGGTCTCTTCTCCTTACCTTGAATATAGTATATGGTAGTTTTAATGATTTGTAAAAGTGATTTTAGCTTCGACTTGAAAAGTTACTATATATCCTAACTTATCAATTTAAAATTGAATGTTATTAGTAATTTAACAGGATATTGGAAGATTTAGTAATTTAACCTTAATAATATTTTGATCATCTATTTTGCAATTTACATATGACTTAGATTCCAACACTTTGATTTCTAACTTAGATACTTTAATTTATACTTCCATATTTCTCATGCAAGTTCTAGTACGAAAATAATGGTTCGAGGAGCGGCTAGAGAGGCTGGACTTGAAAAATATGTCCAATAGAATGCTCGCATTCTCATTAAAATTGAAGTTGAAGATAGAAACCCGATTGTAAGGACTCGTCAAAGTTTGAACTCTAAAAAAGATGTCTCTAAAGAGGTGAAAAGGGGGATAGTAGAAAGACTTTTGGTAAGCTACTTAAGTGTAGTTTTCGAGAAATAGAATGTTTATTTTAGCTCAAATAGAAACTAACTTGTTTTGTCCTTTAATGTTAGAATTACTTTATTTTAGACTTGGATAAACCCATGGTATATGAGTATCTTGAACAGGAGATAAGTGTACTGTATAGAGATTTTCATTGTCCATTACACAAAACTTATAAACAGTACGACTCTCCAACTGAAGCTTGAAAACATCGGGGCAAATGAGTGGCACGAGATTCAGATTGGATTCATTTGTGTGAATGATGGGAAAGAGAAGATCTTAAGCGTATTTTTGAAGTAAATACTTATGCTTGAGTTGCTCTTCTTTTCACTCATAGAGGTGAGACTGCGACATTTCTACACCATAAGTGAAAAAAAGGTATGTAACTCATTTTTTAACAATACAAACTACTTCTCAATCTTAGTTTTGGTTGTAACATGCAGAAAGAAGAGGACATGGAGACAAGTGAGATTGATTTAATTAAACTCACCCATTATAATGCAAAGAAGGGGTGGGTGAATAAGGCAACATCGAAATTTATGAGTAAAACTTGTTCATTATTATTTCTGTTAGTCTACAACATATTAATACTATTACATACGTAATTATTTTATGGGATGAAATGCTAACATTAAAAACTTCTTCATCACAAGAATGGGGTGAACCGCTTCTAGACAAGGAAATATGTGAACGGGTGTTAGGTAAGCGGTCGGGACATGTGAAGGGGCTTGGTTGGGGACCAAGACCAAGAAATGGTAGATATGAAGCGGGTTCCAAAAATTCAAAAGAACGGAATGCACATATTGCACAATTATAAAGTATCATTGAATCACAACAAGCCACAATTGAAAAAAAATCTTAAGAAGGTTGACAAGTCAAGAAGTTACATCTAACATGGAAAAAAGTTCAGAACAGTCTAATGACAATCAACAGTTACTTTGTTTGATCCTTTTTAGTACGATGCTAAGAAGTCATTTATCTAGGATGAGTTTTCTTGTTTGTGTCATGTTATATGTTAATGAGTTTTCTATGTTGTGCTATTGATCCCTCCTCCTCCCAAAATCATAGTTAGGATAGTTACTTTGTTTGGTCCCTTCTAGTATGAAACTAAGAAGTCATCCATCTAGCATGAGTTTTCTTGTTTGTGTTATGTTCTATGTTAAAGTTTTCTTGAATTGGCAATGTTTAGCATGAGTTTTCTATGTTATGCTTTTAACTCCCCCCTCCCCCAATCATATTTAGGATAATTACTTTATTTGGTCCCTTTTAGTATAACATTAAGAAGTTATCCATCTAGCATGAGTTTTCTTGTTTGTGTTATGTTCTATGTTAATGAGTTTCTTGAATTGACAATGTTTAGTATGAGTTTTCTACTTTGTGCTTTTGACCCCCTAATCATATTTAGGATAGTTATTTTGTTTGGTCCCTTTTAGTATGACACTAAGAAGTCATCTAGCATGGATTTTCTTGTTTGTTTTATGTTCTATGTTAATGAGTTTTTTTGACTTGGCAATATTTAGCATGAGTTTTCTATGTTGTGCTTTTGACTCCCCCTCCATATTTAGGATATTTACTTTGTTTGGTCTTTTTTAGTATGACACTAAGAAGTCATCTATCTAGCATGAGTTTTCTTGTTTGTATTGTGTTATATGTAAATGAGTTTTATTGAATTGACAATGTTTAGCATGAGTTTTCTATGCTTTACATGGTTGTTGTTATTGATATTTAGAATATGGTTGTGTTTTTTACTCCTCCCTCACTCGAATGGTATTTAGGATAATTACTTTTCTTGGTTCCAAATTTAGAGGTCATCCATCAATTGTTTATCCTCATGTGCTTACATATTTCACTTCTTTGTTTGTCAGCTTTGATGTCTCGATGGTCTCCCGTACAAGATGTTTAAGTTCAATTTGGAGATGGGAATGGATAGAATTGGTGTTGGTATTTTATACTTTTATTTCACAATGACATTGCAATGCTTGAAAGACCTTCAATTGGATTTTTTATAATGAAAACTTGTGATAGCTAGTACTGATACTAAATTTGTTCATATTATCAAAGTTGGTTGATATAACTTGTAGCCAAGTTAGTATTATTTCATTTTATTTCAATGATAGTATGTGATATTGGGAATATGTATCTTCAATTATAACTTTTGGTTTAAATATGAATTGATTAGTTGATTCTTGATTTGCTCAAAAGATTATTATATTTTAAATTTTATAACAGGTTTATATATTAAATCGTGTATTATTTTTAAATTAATAAAATATTTTTACCGACATTTTCTATAACGTCAGTAAATTGTATTTAAAAAAATCGAAAATTTATAATGACACAAATTATTAATTTTACCGACGTTTAAATATGTTGCAAAAGATACTTGCAATGACTATTGATCCATATTTAGCAACAGTCTTATATGTTGCAAAACATAACTTTCAGTGACAAAATTCGAACGTCACTGTAAAAGAAAAATAATGACAAATAACGTGTTGCTAAAAATTTAATATTTAGTGACGCCTATGCGTCAGTAAAAAGTTACTTTTAGCAATGCGCCACTAAAACCTTTAGCTATGCGGCAACAATGAAATTTACAGTGATGCACTTCTACGCATTGCTTATACCTTTAGTGGCGCTTTTAGGCTTTCAGCAACGTTTTTTGTGCGCCACTAAAACTAACTTTTTTTATAGTGCATCTTTTTGACTTGCATGTTTGTGACTAACTAGGGTTTACTCTTATAGATTGTTCTTTGTCTCTTACAATTTGTTTCCACTAGTTCTAATGGGTTATATTTTTTTCCATCTCTCTTGTATTTACTTCGTCTCTGTTCTTCCTTCCCTGCTGATATCTATTCTATTTTGTGACTGTCTTCCATACTTTTTTCTTCCAGATTTCCTCTTTTCACTTCAGTAATAAAGCATTTGTCCTTCCTTTGTCTTTTTTTTTTTTTTTTTTTATGCTTTTCCATCAAAATTGGACGACGAGTGAATTCTTGGTAGGGGATACTGACATGTTATTGGAGCTTGGTGGGGGTCCAGTCCACCTCCAACAACAGGTCTGTTTTCTATCTTTTTTCCCCTAAAGGTCGATGATGATTTATTCCAAAAATCTGCAGTCTAATATTTAAGTATGATTGTTGATTTGATTTGATTTGATTTCGATATTTAGATTAAAAAAAGAAACGCATCTCTGTTTTTCCTTATGTTTTGGGGATTGCTTTGTAATTTCTTCCTCCATACAAATTCAATATATTCAATTTGTTTGGTGTTCTACATCTGATGAATGTATTTTTTTTGTTCCATTAAAATTGTTTTCAGTATTCAACTAAATTCAATTTTCATACATTTAAATTTATCAATTTTACAATAGTTGAAACTGTTTATTTTCTTTGCTTAGAGTTGGATTCGTTCCAATGAAAGAGCTTTACCAAATCCTGAGGCCTTCTAATCTTTATTCTTTTATCCATTTATGTGTGAGATATTATGTTGTATTTATGTTCATTTTCAGCTCAACCACGGAACTAATATTGACTAGACCATTACTTAATTTATTTATGTTTGAGTTGACTTTCTTTATTATGGGTGTATTGTACTTAATTTTCAACTTATTGAGGTTATGTATATTTAAGTGTACCTACTTCTCACCAACCATCCTTATTGTATCCTCTACTTATACCTGAATCCCTCCTCATATTTTTATAGACTTCTACACAACCTCCTCTAATAAATTGTGTTGGTACGTGTCTTCTTTAACTTTTTTATTTCAATTTTTTTCTTAAACCGTTTTACATTTTTATATGTGTGGTTTGGTTGTTGCTATATATTTTGTTTCTTTCTTCTACCTCTAACTTTAACTTATTACATCCATATAGGGCATGCTTCCTTCTTTCCTTATAATCAAAGTAAGATCTGTCATTAACATTTTTATGTTTTTAGACCTCGAACCGATTTTTCTGCCCCCTAGTTGTGGATTGTCTTAACCTTCATCCACTCCAAACATAATAAAAAAGTATGATCCAATATATTTTATTTCTACTTCAATTGTATTAATCTACCCTTTGGTCTAACTATACTCCATTTTCTTCTGTGTAGGGCCCAAACTAATCGAACATACCTTGCGTAACTAGTTTGAGGTTCATAAGTTTTTTCATTCAGAATGATCTTTGTTATAGTCTATAGTTTTTGCTTAAATTAGTGAATATTTGTAATGTATTATGGTTTTGTATTTTTCACTTGTATGTTAACATTGTTGGGACTGTTTAGTTATGGACTTTGATTTGTTGTAAATAGTTTGAGATTTCTTTTATTTTTCAATATCTAAATTTCAATTTAGAATTATATTTATAATTTTAATTTGGTTCATTCCATATTCATTTTATTTTATCTGACCATTATCTATGAAATTAAAAAGTCATTTCAAATCTATATAGAATAAAAAAATGATTTTTAATGATATAAAGAATAGTTGTAAATATATAAAATTAATCTTCATCAAAATATCTATAAATACAAAAAATATGAATAAATGGAGACCAATTTTGAAGGAAAGTTACGTGTAATATTTTCTAATATGGCATAAAGTCCACAACAAAGGAAATATAACATAGGAATAAGTATAGTAATGAAAGTTAGTACCTTTTCAACAACATAAGCATAGGAATAAAATGAAAAAGATCTTAAAATTATTTTTTAACGAGTCTTGAATTTTTTTTTAACAAGAATCAATTTTTCAAATTTTCTATCCTTGTTTTCTAATTTGAAAATAGTGTCTTGTTTTAATATATATGTATATACTCTGCCAAACTCTATGTGTTAGATTTTTAGATGATATTTATTATATTAATTACACAGAGTTGTTCTAGGTGATGTTATTAGGTAAGTCTCGAAACTATCATTTATTAAAATTTTAGAGCATGCTTAAATTTGTGGCTAATGTGTTCTCAACAATTATATTAAATTTTAAACAAATCCAAAGATCTCAACTATTATAATACTTATGTAGACTTGTTTCGCTTTTACGTAGATACACCTATAATTTGTCGACTAGGATTTCTAGTCAATTTAGTTTTTCATAGATAGTAAAGGGCTGCATGAGAATCCTTATACCATAACCATTAGAACCTATAATCCTAACTCCATAAAACTAAGTTATCCAGTTATTCAACGTTTGTGTGTGAAACATGTTAATTTTTTTTTTAAATATATAATAATGTTAAGTTAGCGAGATTCAATATACATACATACAATATACCAATCCATAAATAATTGAGTTGTAATATGACATGTATTTTGGTGGTATGTTTTACAGGTTGAAGAGAATTAGAGTTTTTACAATTTTTGAAAAGAATACGTTATGTTTTACAAAAATAGAGTTTTTCTAGTTTATGTCATAAAAGGGTTGAAAAAATAGGTGTATAATTGAAAATTAATCAACAAAATTAGAGAAAAAAAAGAAAAAAAAAAAGAAAAAGAACCAATCTCATTTACAAAAACTTCATCAGATACTCCAATTGAACTCAACTCAACTTTACACCTAAATACAGACTTTCAAACTTAACTCAACTCAATTCAATTCTGCACACCAAACACAGATAATAATTATCAACTCAACTCAACTCTGCACAACAAACACAGACAATTTAACTCTCCAAATAATAATTATCAACTCAACTCAACTTTCTACTTTTATCACACACCAAATGCCTCATAATATTGTGTAATCTTGAGACACATGGATAACACATAAGGTAATGGATAACTGACACATGACCAATGAACACCAATAATAGATATCTATATTACACCTAATTTAACATATTTATAATAATAGATATGATTTTTTTTGGGGGAAAAAAACAATTCCTTGATTTCTCCATAAGGCTGTCTAATTAAATCAAATTAAGAAAATGAATGTGTAAAAATCAATTTTTAATACAAGCTTTTAAGAATTTCATCACATTAATGGACCCTAAACATATCAATTTTTCCCCCACTAAACTTGGTTAATTAAATATGATACAATTTACACAGTCTATTTAACTTTTGTTAGTATTCACTCGCTAATTTTAACAAATAATAACAACAATAATAATAATAATAAACTATCTAAACTCACTAATTCCGACGATTTCGAATATATTAGATTTAAATTGGATTAAATACTAAAACTAACATTAAAGTGTTTTTAATCAAAATTTCATAAAATTTAACAAAAATTGAACTGTAAATTGAAATGTATTATTTATGCTTCATCAATGCATACGTCAGATGTGTGGAGTTTGAATTTATGATACCTGCAGAAATCCATCTGCATAAATCATTTTGGTTTGATGAGTAAATTTTGAATGTATTGATGTTGATTATTATTAATGTCATAAAATTGAAGTCTAAATTAATAATAATTATTTGATTTCCAGTCTCAGTTGTGAGTGTGACTAGGATGGTCGGCATTCGGTTGAAAGACACCCTAATGTTTTAATAGCACCGAGTAAACCGATTCGATCATGGTACATTTGTCGGTAAATTTTGTCATATATTGTCCATCACCTGCTCTTTATAATTTCTTTTATGACGGTGAATTTTTTATGTGAAATTATTTAATTTTAAAAACAAATTATTTTAGAAAAAGTTGGACTATTTCAAAAATAGTTTTTAAAATATATTTTAATCCATTTTTATCAAATGTGTTCAAATAAAATTAAGTTTTGAAAAATACTTTTTTTTAAACCAATTAAAATGAATCCTAAATTTTCAAAAATAAAATGGTTACTCAACGGGACCTTTATTATATTTTTTTAAGACTATTTTAACTTTTTCTTAATTATTGCAGTATTTTTTAAATTATATTTAATTTTCTTATTGAGTGAATTTTCATATTGACTTTCTGTTTTTTAAATACCCATTTTGAGGTCGATAGTACAATCACTATATCAATTGAGCTACGCTCTTGTTGGCAATTTTATCGCATTTAATATGGGATTAACCAAACCCATTTATTCTTAATTGTAAGTGTTTTGATTTGTTTTTTTCAACCAAATTTATTTTCCCTTATTAATGCGATTTTCAAATCTTGATTTTAATTTTGGTTAATATTTATTTAATACATGATATTTTAAATGATTGTTTCATTCATTTTACGAGATTTTATGTATCTTCTTCCGTATTTTAAATTGACAATTGATCATGAAATCTTGATATATTGAATATACTAGTAATATACTGAAAATGTAAATATACATCATATTTATCATGATGTGTTTACATATATATGAAAAATGTAATATACATCCCAGATATTTTTCGTTAGGTAAGATAATATATTTTACAATTATTTTGATCATACACTTATCAAATATATCTTGATTTATTTCTAAAAAAGTTAAGTATATAGTATTGTATATATCGAATATACCTTGTTTTCTCATTTGAAACTTTGATTCGTCTTTTTTAGTCACTTCTTGTCAATTTTTATTTTTTTTTTTTAGCGAAAAGAAAAATGGTTTAGAAAGGTTCATATGGCAATTTGAATACTAAGGAGGCTGAAAAATTAAACTGAGTCATGTATTTGTGTAAAATAATATCCCATTTGTTGTTTGGTTGAATGATTTCTCAATTCTTTTGGCTGAAGATATAAATTATTAGGGATAAACATTGTATCTAATCCAATGGGGCAAAGACTAATCTCAGACCAGGGGCACATCAAACCCATCAAACTTATGAGCTTTTTCTATTATTCCACTCCATACAAATTGACATTTTCTTTTTCCTTTTTGCTTCATGATAAATTCTACTTCTTCTTCTTATTTTTTTTTTTAAAGAAACTTTATATCATTCACTTAAAGTAAATCAAGCAAGAAAATACTCATTTTAACACAATTACTGTTTCCTAAAATTGTGTCCAACATGAACATATTTCAATTTACATGAATCATGTATTAATTATAGGGTGAAATTTTCCAATAAATATATATAAAAAATGAAATTACTTGCTAAATATATAAACTTTATAAAGTTGAATTATTTAACACTGACTTATGAAATCGATAAACCGAAAAATCTCTTAAATTAAAATATAACCCAACTAATATAAAATTTGTCCAATCTACTTTGAAGTCAAATATTTAATTTTTCTATTCTGTACCTACGCCAAATTGTTGAATTGAAAAATAATAATAATAATAAAATCACTATAATATCAAATTGCAGGTTAATAAAAGCACAAGGAAAGGGAATTATATAATAAAAGTACATAGTTATAAAAAGTCGAAATATTTTGCCTCTAGGAGTCGAATAAATAATAATAAATTTTAGAAATGGTTTAGTGTCGAGGTTGGATAGGAGTTGAAGTCGAATAAGGATAAGGATATCATTTTTCTTTTACTATTTTTTTAAGAAAAAGCGAGAATCATGAATAAGGAAAAATAGAACTTCAAATACTTATTAATAAATTAAAATTTTGAGACTTGATGAAGGTCAGATGAAAATATGGGCTACATAATAATAATTTTAAAAAAGTGAGACCAAATTCTATTGGTAGCTTTTAAATAATCGTTGAGAATTGTATTTTTAAGAAAAATCAACGATAAAAAAAATAAAATGATAATAGATAAATTTCAGCTTAAATTTGAAAAAATAAGTTAAAATATTTGATAAATAAATAAAAAAAATCCTTTTAAGTTTTTAAATATAATAACTAAAATAGACTTATAATCGATTTTTTAATTTATTTTTATAATGACAGTTGCAAATATAGACATTAGATCCAAAGTATTAATAGATATAACATAATATAAAAAAATTTGTAAATATAACTAAATTTAAATAGCCTATCAGTCATAGATCATATTATTGGTAGGAATCTATGATCAGAGAGTTATCAATGATAGAAATCTATCGTTGATAGACTTGTCTATATTAGCAATTTTTTAAAATGATGTTATACACTTGGTTATTATTTTTAAAAACGCTATCAATTGTAATTATCCTTTTATAATTTTAAAATTTAACTAATTGTTTAGTATGATAAACTTTGTTTGTCATATAATAATTTTAAAATATTAACCTTATTTAAAAAAATGAATATGGTATATTTTCATAAAAAATGATGTATTTAATTTACGACAAATAAAAAATAGATTTGATTAAGAGAAATAGATAAATATGGTAAACGTATTTGAAAAAGTAATTTTAATTAATTTAATTTAAATATGTTTTACCAAACTGAAAAAAGATTAAAAATTTGAGATTAATGATAATCGTAAATGATTGATGACTGAATGTAATTTTAATATTATAAATAAGTGTATTAAAAATTAAGGGGTAGGGTAAAGCATAATAGTTTAATTATTATTACATGAACGTAAGAGGGCGCCGAAAGAGGAGCAAAATAGAATACCCATAAAAATAAGGAATATGGGCACGGCAGTAACCCAATCTTGTCTGCACTGGACATCATTAAATTAAGGGCGGCCATCCTCTGTTTTGTGCGTGTGCCATTCATATTTTAAAAATACTCCCACATTTTCGATTTTTTATTTACCCATTTTATTTTGGGAAAAGAATAAAAACGTATCATGTGATATTTTTATTTTTTGAAATGATTTTTTTTATTTTATCTTTGTGTATAAAGGAGAGGAGAAATATCACCATTACTCTTTCATTTAATTGTCTAATTATATTTGCTATTTTTTTTTTTTTACTTCTTTTTAAAAAGTAAGTTTGAATTTTTTGTTGTGGGGTTGGAATGAAATGCACCAACTACTGTTCTTTTTATTTTATATATTACCTTTTCCTGAATGGACAATTCTTTTTTTAAAAAAATATTTTGTAGGAGTTAATTAAAAAAAAGTTTATACATGTAGATTAATAAACTGATCCGAGATCAAATTTATATAATTATGATGAAATTTTTCAGGATAAATACTAAATTATTATAATTAATGATAATTATAAAGTATTATGAACTAATAATTTAAAGGGCAAATATCAATTTATACCCCTGAACTTTAGTGTTATTTGGTTTATTTCATTTTAAACCTTAAACTTATAATTATATCAATTTAAACTTGAACTTTGGAGATTGTACCAATTTAGCCCCAAATTACTAATTGTATTCAATTTTTTAACATTCTATTATGTTTTGTTTGGATACATTTATGAAAGTTTAGAGTTATTTTATTGATATACTCACAAAGTTTAGGGTTTATATTGATATACTTATGAAAGTCTATGGTTTAAATTGATATATTTATGAAAGTTTAGGGTTTAAATTAATACATTTAAAAAAGTTCAGATTTAAATTAATACAATTATTAATTTGGAGTTAAAAGTGACACATACCTTAAAATTCAAGGTTTAAATTGATACAATCTCAAAATTCAAGGTTTAAAATTAATACAATTATTAGTTTAGGGTTTAAATTGATATAATCTAAAAATTCAAAGGTGTAAATCGATATTAGTTCTAATTTAAAAGAATAGTTATTGCACTTGGACATATAGGGTGGTCTCTAAAATTAGTTACCGATTGTAGTGGCCAAAGTTGGACACCGACGGTAATAAGAAGTGGCGGCTAGCTAAGTAAGCCGATTGTGATTGCAAGAAAATAGTCGGAACCAAAAGTGGTTTTTAATGAAAAAATATATTTGAGAAAAATACATAAAGTGTAATTCATTCAATCATGTGATCACAATTTATAACTTTTAATTGCACGAATGAAGTAGAGTTGCACAAATCAATCCACCAAGTAATAGTTTAAGACCTCAGCCAGTGAGATAATCCACTAGAAGGTACTAGAGGCAAAGCCCCATTTCCCCCTATCCCTTCTTTATAATGTATTTTTATTTTTAAAAGAAAAGACAAGGACATTCTTTAATTTGGCCAAAGAGAGGTCAAAATCCGGACGTGGGTCGGAAAGCCAAAACCTCGGAATTTGCCAAATAATGCTACATTTCGTGTACAATACTGCTTCATTCACCCAACAAGCAGTGCTGCCACCATTTTTGTCTCCTTAATCATTCTTTGAAAATGAAAAAACATTAGTTCTGAAGTGGTTTTGACCTTCCTTATTATTGCTTTTTTGCCATCCAGCTGTATTTTCCCACTTTACCCCACAACCCCAATTCTTTTTCAATTTCATCCAACTTTTCTAACATTCTCTCGAGAACTAACCTATGGATTGCTATAAATATAGCAATCCAACGCCTACCCCTCTTCATCAAAACCCATATTCATTCCTTCATTACATACATTATTCCTTGTACCAAAATGGCTTTTCTTCTCTTATTCAAAAAAGCTAATCCATTACTCAATGCTACTTCAATTATTGTTGTAATTTCAGTAGAAGCAGCTTGGGAATTTCTATCAAGAAGTGGATGTAACTGGAGGGATGGCCGAGGAAAAATCATTGGACAATGGCAATCTCCTTACATTGTCTCTTGACAAAGCTTCTGGATTCAGGCTTTCAATCAAAGAAAACATTATCTATTTGGTAGGTTTTGATATGAAAATTAAACTTGTTCCTGGCAATTCAGCTGGCACAGTCACAGCCTATTATGTAAGAAATAATTCCCTTTTGTATTTATTTATTTATGGGTATGTTTTTTAATTCGTAAAGTTTTGTTGTTTTGATATATATAATATTTTGTTGTTTGTATAGTTGCGTTCACAAGGGTCGTCATGGGGATGAGATAGACTTCGAGTTCCTTGGGAATGTGAGTGGCAACCATATAATTGTACATACCAATATTTATGTGGGAGGGACAAGGGAATAGGGAACAACATTATTCTAGTCTTTGGGTTTGATCCGCACGCTGCATTTTTCACACTTACTCCTTCCTCTGGAATCCTGCTCGAATAGGTGAAGTACCCACTTATATACACTCTGCATATTTCTATGTTTGATGTATTTCTAATGTACATTAATTACTAATGAGCGAATCTCGAAAAAAAATCTATTATTATTAATTTTTGTGGCTGTGTGGTGTAATATGGGGTCAATTAGGTTCTACTGGATGGGATGCCCTAAGGTGAGTTCAAGAACAATCTGGAAGCCAATTCGTGGCGCAGCTATCCAAAGAAAACAGGCAATGAGGCTTACCACGCCGCTTATGGAATGGTGGTTGGCCACAAAAGGTAGGGCTCGGTGAAAAAACGGATGGACCAAAGCCCCCCTTCACGGCTTCCTTCAGGAGCCTACAATCCTACACGGCTGCGGTGTGACATGCAGCGTCCTGATGGGTGTTTGCCAGACTCTGGCACGCATGGCTCAGGCGAGAGGCCTTGATATCCGGCAACCAGAAAATCTGCGCATGGAGTTCAGAAGTTATATGATTATTAATTCATACCTGCACCCGACAAAAAGAGGTTTTCCTCAGAAGTCTTTCATTTACGGATGCCTATCCAGCACACCAAGCTTAGAATTAATCCAACCATTGGTATCATTTGAATCAACATTATATCAAAATCAACATTCCATTCTTTCTTTTTTCTGTTTCTATTATTCTCTCCTTATTTTCTGTTTCGTTAGCAACCTACTATTCATTTTATTTATTTAATAAATTAATTAAATAAAAGATTTGTGTTTTGCATTGCTGTTTTATTGTTCTGATAATATTGATCATCTATGCCACGTGGCGCTAACTTGAGGTGGAAATGTTTGATGTTATAGTTTCTGAATTTGTCCCATACAAATTTTTTTTTAGAAAACTTAAGACTAGGTGTGCTTGGTGCTGTGATAATAAAGTATGACGTTGTGGAATTGAGTCTGCAGTTTTGATTAATTATTATCTAGAGCAGGTTAAATTATTTTGGAGGATTAAATTGTCTGTGTTTGTTTCCAGAGTTGATGAGTTGATAATTATTGTTTGTGTTTTAGTGTGCATGAGTTGAGTTGAAGTTGAGTTGGGGATTGATGTAGTTTTGTGTAATGGGATTAGTTCTATTTTTTATTGTTTTTTTTTATTTCATTCTTTTATTTTTTAGTTTTAATGCTTTGCTGTTGATTAATACTTTCAAATATAACACGTATTTTCTCAAATCTTTATGACATAAACTGGACAATCTCAATTTTTTTTCCAATTTGTAGAACATAATAGATTATTTTCATATATTTCTTTTCAAAACTGTAATAATTTTTAATTCTCTTCAATCGGTAAAACATACCAACAAAATATATTCATATTGCTGCTCAATTAATGATAATGTATATTGTTATTATTTATATATGATTGTATGTATTATATATTTGAAGGTAGTATATCCCAATTACTAATTGGTAATTGTATGCTATATATATTGAATCTTGCTAACTTAACTTTATATTTCACATATTTTACAGTTTATTTTTTATATATAATATGGATAGTATATTTGGGAATTGAAATTGTACATAAGGATAATTACCTTTCATTTGATTATGATGGTGTAGAGAATGTGATGTAGTCAATAACATTTTCATAAGATCACAAAAATAACAGTGACGACGGGCAACGCCTGACAAAAGCCGAACTGTTGGCCCATTTTCCAAAAAAAATCACAAAAAAATATATGTTCTTTTCGATACTTATAATATTCGTGTCATAATACAAACACAAAAATTACATGTCATGACGTATGCAAAAGTTATCATTCTTTTCGACATGACAGTCCATTATCCATTTGCTGTTATCCAAAAGAACTATGAACAAAATACAGGGATGTGGTCAGTCTACATGTTTCTTCCTAGTAGACGGAGGCAGTACCTCTTTCATGCGTGTTTTGGTATTGCAAGGAAGCAAAAGTTTGACGATCTGGGCGAATCCTGTCAAGGAAGAACAAATTGCCTCATCAGCAGATGACAATGAGCCATGTAGAAGCTGATATGAATGCTCTCGCTGGTGTGTATGCTCTTGCTGGTATCGCTGGTGTGTATGCTCTTGCTGGTATCGCTGGTGTGTATGCTCTCGCTGGTGTCGCTGGTGATTATACTCTCGCTGATGCTGATGTGTATGCTCTCCTAACAGCCTCTGCCATATAATTATTCTCTACCAGCTGTATAGGAGATTCGTTACTTATTTTTTGTCCTTATTCTAAAACCTAAGTGTATATATCTATACTTCACTACCCTGTATTTGGTGTGGGGAAAAGATTTAATATACAAAATCAAATATACAGAAAAGGGAAGAGAAATTTCTCTCCCAGATCTTCATCTTCTGCTGCAACATTTTTTATTTTTCTTCTTCAAGCTTAGCTTATACAGCTACTCGATTTGGTATTAGAGCACTAGGTAAGCGATGGCAAATCAACCTTCTACAAATTTTTTCTCATCTATTTTTTCTGGAGCTTCCAGCAGTGGAACCATCACAGGTCCTCCCCTAAATCAACTTCTCAACCAAGTGACATCCATCAAAATGGATAGGTCGAACTTCTTGCTTTGGCAGAATCTTGCATGGCCAATTCTAAGAAGCTATAGATTGGAAGGTTATCTAACTAGAGAAACTCCTTGCCCAGATCGTTTTATTCAAGTTCCAACCAGTGGTCGATCCGGTGAAAGCTCCAGTACAGATCCAACCACTGTCTCAGTCGTTGATGTCGAAATGCAATCAAATTCAGCTTATGATGCCTGGATAGCAGTGGATCAGCTCCTTTTGGGATGGCTTTATAATTCAATGAACCAGGAGAGAACAACACAAGTGATAGGTTTTCAAACTTCTAAAGAACTCTGGGAAGTAATCCAAGAGTTGGTTGGAGTCCAATCTAGAGCTGAAACTGATTACCTCAAAAGAATGTTTCAGCAAACTCGCAAAGGCGCATTGAAAATGAGTGAGTACCTTGCTATGATGAAACGTTTTGCTGATGGTCTTGNTTTTGCTGATGGTCTTGCTCTTGCAGGTTCCCCCGTCTCCTCCCCTGATCTGACTTCACAAGTGCTAGTTGGTCTTGATGAAGAGTATAACCCATTTGTAGTAGCAATCCAAAGCAAAGGAACAACATGTTGGTCTGATCTGCAATCTGACTTACTGTCATATGAGAAAAGGCTTGAGTATCAACTTACTGTCAAGACAGGAATTACCGGAATAGCTAATGTGTCACTCTCACCCAGCCCACCCTTAGCCAACATTGTGCATAATCAGTCCAATCCTTCAGCACACACACCTCGAAACTCTTCTGGATATACACAACCACCAAATTTTAGGGGTGAAGGAGGTCGCAACAAGGGCCATGGTCGTTAGAATAATGCATCCATAACTAGACCAACCTGCCAAACTTGTGGAAAACTTGGGCATACAGCTGATGTTTGCTATTTCAGATACAACAAGAAGTTCAACAACCCCAGACAAACTCACACCCATATTGAATCTACTTAACTCCTACCAAATCGATGTCAAGAACAGAACAGCTCTATTCTCCTTACTCATTTAGCTGTAGCTTCACCTGAGTCAGTTGTTGACCCCGACTGGTATGTAGACAGTGGGGCATCCTCACACATCACCAGCAATTCAAGCTTTCTCCAATCCTCATCTGCCTACACAGGTAATGACAAAGTAGTGGTTGGAAATGGTAAATCCCTTCCTATATCTCACTATGGACATACAAATATACCTACTAGTTTTAGTGTTCTATCATTATTAAATATTCTTTATGTGCCTGCCATAGCTAAGAACCTAGTAAGTATATCCAAACTTGCCAAAGACAACAATATAGTGGTTAAATTTCATGCTAACTTTTGTGTGGTCAAGGACAAGGAGTTGGGAGTACTAATCCTGAAAGGCCGGCTTAAAGATGGGCTATACCAGCTGGAGGATGTCAACTAGTCTATAAATAATGCACCACTTACTTCAAGATTGTCAGATGCTCGCTTGACTGCTCCATCCAAAGAGTTCTCACGTCAGTTCATTTTTGGAAATGATGCCTTCCATCCTCAGTAAGACATATGTGACCTTTGTATATTGGGGATGGGCCAAGATAGACACATTTGTCTGCTGTGAAAGACAAACTTATGGTGCTTGGTTAATCTCTCTCTTTTT